>NC_142286.1:40122175-40450809 GCF_965620075.1 Prunus avium
AATCGTCAAGCTCTCAGAGCTTCACACCAAAGCTCCTGAATCTGAGGTGATACACTAGAATTCACGTAATTGTTTAAGTTGGTGCTCTTTCTTTTAAAAATAAAATAAAAAACGCAGACCCGCCTAGGCGGAATTGTTTTTTTTTTTTTTTCCCTGATGTTCAATCGGCAAAGCTCCTGAACAAAGCTTTGCGTACACGAAGAAAACTATCGAACGAGAGTTTGGCCGCAAGCTCCCGTAGAGTTTTGATAATTTTGAAGAGAAACCAGTAGCATCTGGAAGTATTGCTCAAGTGCATGGAGCTGGTCAACAGGTGAAGCCCATAGTAGTTGCCGTAAAGGTTAGGCATCCTGGTGTTTGTGAATCGATTAGGAGAGATTTTGTTATAATCAATCTGGTAGCAAAAATTTCAAACTTCATTCCTGCTTTAAAGTGGTGGAGATTGGATGAGAGTGTACAGCAGTTTGCAGTTTTTATGATGTCTCAAGTTGATATTGCAAGAGAAGCTGCCCATTTGTGCATCCTGCTGTTTTGGTGGAAACTTATGACCAGGGGGAATGTGTCGATGATGTTGAAGGGGATGATCAGATTAAATCTGCGCTTGCTCACATTGTGACGCGCGTACTTTTGAAGATGCTCCTGGACCTGGTAACATATATACACCTTTATGCTTTTGGACTATTTTGATTGAATTGTGTTTAATATTTTAAGTATCTTGTTGTGTCTTAAAGTTTGTGAATTATACCAGTTGATATACCTGAATGTGGTCTGAATACATAACAAATCCAGAAAAAATATATATAAAAAAAGCTACTATCTTTCTAATATCTTATCCCTAACAGTTCTGGAGATCCGTTTTTGTTCTATCTTCCACCATCTCCTCTCTAAAAATGGGCAAGTAATTCACCTTCAAAGGTTTTGCCTTGTTAGTTTTTCCTTAACAGTTCTGGAGATCCGTTGCATTTATCTTGTTTGGGTGTTCCTTATTAAATAAGTTGCAAGTTTGATATTTGCTTTTTAAACATATATTCCTCCTTTAAGCTAAGATTATGCAAAGAAAGAATTTCATATTAGAATGCTTTTCAATCCAACTTCCCCTGGTAATACTTTCTTGTCTCAAAGCCTGAATTTTGTCAAGAATTCACCATTGCCATTTTTGAATAATTTTGAATTTATGATACTTCTTTTATGAAGTTTGGTCTTTGAAGGCTAAAGCACATGCTCCTTCTTCTCTATCCTCAATGGCTACCACCAACAGCGCTAGCGTGAGTTTGAATAAGCTTCTGATTGACACAAAAAAAAATAGGCCCGTTTTAATACAATGTTTAAGGCCATTTTACAAAACCCAACCCGTTAGTTATATTAAAAACTAGGTCAGATGTCTTCTTCTTCCCAGTGTTGCCTTCTCCTTCCTCTCTGTTTCGATCTCTCTCTCTCTCCGTCTTTCTTCCTAACAAGCAGCAGATCCTGCGCGCTTCAATCGCCCTCCATGCCTCAACGGCAAAACGCCCGCCCAGACCCGCCAAGGCCGCCTAGAGCCGCCTAGGCCAATTTTTCGAACCTATTTAAGATTACAGTTTTTTAGTGGAAATAAATACATATTTATTCACTCATCTGTAGATTATATTCCCTATGTATAGGTAATGACATATTTGTATATGTAGAGTTGCTTTGTGGTCGACTGATGATGCAGAGTCCAAGGTGACCCTCCACCTTCTTGATCCGTTCACCATTGCCATTTTTCAATAATTTTGAATTTAGGATACTTTTTTTATGAAGGTCTATCCTTAATATCCCCTCAATGGCTACCACCAACAGCGCTAGCGTTCAAAGACCAAACTTCATAAAAGAAGGACGCTGCAAGAATTTCATATTAGAATGCTTTTCAATCCAACAATTGAATATATGTGATATATGTGTAGTATTCACTCCTTTTTTCGTTTATTCATCACTGTGTGTGTTATGGTTGTAGACAAAATGCAGTTCCTCAATGATATTATGAACTCAGGAAGCTTCTGTTACAAGTTTCCCTCCTTAATAATCTACATTCTGTATTTGATATTAGTCTATATTTGGCCAAAGTTTCTAATCTTCTTCTTTTTACAGCAAGTGGAGGAGGCATTCGCTTTCTGGGGTACTACAGAAGGTGATCTGGTCCATCCTGCTGAGTGTATGCAGCAGTTACTGGAGAAAGTTAGGCGTCATAAAGTCAATGTTGATGGCAATGTCTGTACTGTCATGGTAACCACTGGAAATTTCTTTTTGTTTTTTCCTTTATGAATTTATTAGTAGCATTACAATCATTTTGATGTGCTAGATAAAGGAAGGACTGCAAAAGAGTATAGTCGCGGCTGTATTATTTAATTATTATATTTAAATAGTACGGCCGCCCGGCTATACTCATTAAATATTATATTCAAATAGTACAGCCGAGCGGCTATACCATTCAAATAGTCCATCCAGCTGAGTGTATGCAGCAGTTACTGGAGAAAGTTAGGCATCATAGAGTCAACGTCGATGGCAATGTCTGTACTGTCATGGCAACCACTTTGGTTCTTGAGGTAATTTCTTTTTCCTTTATCTACTGCAGCTGAAGCATGGAAATTCTCTTATGAAATTCTGTAATCTTTGCAATATAGGCATGTGCAATTTATAAGCACAAAGACATTATCAAGTTGTCTTTTCTTTATTTGTTTTTCTGCTTTTGTCTGTTGGCCATCTATCCTTTACTCATTTCTCTTCTCTTTATAAATTTAATTTAATTGTGATCAGAAAAACAAATATGATAGTTTTTTGTATTATATGATAGTAGCAGAAATAGACAATAACTGATATCTTATACAAATCTGAGAGGCAATTTGCTCCAATTTATATTATCATTGGTGTGGTCATCAATAACTTATCTTATACAAATCTCATCACTGGTTATGTTTTGCAGGGATGGCATCGGAAACTTGATCCCAGGTACAATGTGATGCAAACACTGCTTCTCAAAGCTGACTGGGCAAAGTCCCTTTCCTACACGACTGAGGGGCTAATGGCTCCATAAGAAGGTCTTGTCAGTGGTAATGCTATGATTACTAAACAATTTTGACAGTTATAAAATCCAAAATATACCAATCCCAAGAAGCGGACATGAACATTTAGATCTTTGGTTATTAATTTGTTTTTGTTTTTGAAATTTCCATATGTTTTGAAGGTTCAATCATTCTGTATTTAGTTTGTTTTTATCAACAAATAAATTAAAAAGAAGAAGAAAACATTACTGTTTTTGAAGCCTCACAATTCACATGTAAAAACAGTAGAGAGGTAAAAGACAGAAATAAAGTGGAATTCTGTTCTTTTTTTGGTAACCTTGATGTTCCTGAATCTTCCAGTTCTCCTCTATTCTAGATGTGTTCATTTGTTCTAGATGCTTGCAAAGATAGGGTAATATGTTGCCCCATTTTGCATCTTTTGGGTCTTGGAAAAATGTTAGTAATCTTTAGGTTTTCTAGGGCTGTAACAGGATCTATGGAGATTAAAATTTTCCTGATAACTATGCTCCATTTACGTATCTTGTTTAGGATATATTAGCGTACTTAATGTTTTTTTTTTGTTCTCTAACTTGTTTCAATTTTTTTTCCACCTATGTTGTTTCAGATTTCATGAAGGCTTGCTTTCCAGTGAGCAAGGTGTCTACATTGCAGAGTCTATCGCTGCTAAGAACATGAAACAAGCGAAGAGCCGTTGTTGTATTTATGGGTTTAACCCATATTATTTGTTATAAATAAAATCCATTTTTTTTATTCTTGCCCAATGGGCTAATAGGTGGAAATCATTAGAATGGGAGGTATCGGAAAGAATTTAAATTTTCATTCCCCAATATCGCTTTGTATAAATAAAATAATTGAAGAAATAACTCTAGCTCAATGGGCTAAAGTGGTATTTTAGCCCTACACCCTAAAACGATAGGACAAAAATGTGTATTTAAAGGGTAAATACATTCAAATATTTTAACAGTATAGCCGAACGGCTAGACTCTTTAAATATTAATATATTCGGATATTTTAATTGTATAGCCGTTCGGCTATACTCTTTAAATATTATCACGAAGCATACACTCGCAGACGCAACCATTTCGCTTCTCTATCAAACTCAAAGCTTCGATTGGTTTTCTTTGGTTTCGGCTGCTTCGTCCTCCGGGTTCGGTACCAAAAAAAGACCCAACCCGCCTAGGAGGCCCGCCCAGCCGCCTAGCCCCCGCCTAGCCCCACATCGCCAGCTTGTTGCAGATTTTGACGGAGAAAATTCTGATAGCGGAGACAGGGTCGAGTTCCAGAGCCATAGAATTGGACCATATTCAGGAGGAGATTGAGGAGGTGTCTGCCGTTCCAGAAGTGAAGGAGAAGAAGAAGAGTGTAATATGTCGCCCAATTTTGCATCTTTTGGGTCTTGGAAAAATGTTAGTAATCTGTTTGCTTATCTTTAGGTTTTCTTGGGCTGTAACAGGATCTATGGAGATTTAAATTCTCCTCATAACTATGCTCCATTTACGTATCTTGTTTAGGATATATTAGCGTACTTAATGTTTTTTTTTTGTTCTCTAACTTGTTTCAATTTTTTTTTCCATTTATGTTGTTTCTGATTTCATGAAGGCTTTGCTTTCCAGTGAGCAAGGTGTCTACATTGCAGAGTCATGAAACAAGCGAAGAGCCGTTTTCGGATGCCACCGTACCAATCAGTTTCTCTTTTATTCATTTTGGACCAATTGTTTTAGAAACTTATTCTTCAATTTTTTTTGGTTGTTGCATTTGTTTTTGTTCCCAAGACCATGGTGGTTCAAATCATTCTTCAAAAATAGAGCCAGCCAATGGTTGTACAGGTGAAAGGGAAACTGGGAAGTCTGCAAAGAAACCTGGTGAGTTATTGTTGCATCTGTTTTTCCACTGGAAATTTCTTTTTGTTTTTTGTTTTTTACTTTATGAATTTAGTAGTAGCATTACAATCATTTTGATGTGCTAGATAAAGGAAGGACTGCAAAAGAGGAGGCATCCAAACGTGAGAAGGTCCGAGAAATACAGAAAAAGCTATCTTCCATGCTTTAAGCACTTGGGGAAATGGCCATTCTAATATTTGAAGAGTACAGTCGGGGATGTATTATTTAATTATTATATTTAAATAGTACAGCCGGTCGGCTATACTCATTAAATATTATATTCAAATCGTACACCCTCTCGGCTATATGCTTTAAATATTATATTTAAATTGTCTAGCCGCTCTGCTATACTGATTATTATATTCAAATCGTACAGCCGCGCGGCTATACGTTTTAAATATCATGTCTAAATAGTATAGCCGCGCGGCTATACTCTTTAAATAAATTCGAATATTTAGATAGTATAGACGCTCAGCTATACTGTTTTTAATATATTCGAATATACCTTTTTTTTATAAAAAAAAAGTAGTATTTTTTGTTTTATATTTGTAATCAAGAAATATCTTAGTCTTATTTAATTACTAAATATTTCAATTATTATTTATGCAGTGAATAATTAGTATTTAAATATTTTAATAATTTTTGTTTACTTTTTTTATTTATAAATTTCTTACAAATTAGTTTGTTTAGTTTATTATTTGTAATTATGTAATATATTAGTCTTATTTAATTACTTTAATTAGTAATTAGTTTTTAGTTATTATTTATTTAGTGAATAATTAGTTTAAATATTTTAATTAATTTCAGAAATTACTTAATGAATCGTATTAAATTCTTTTATATTCTTTTATGGACTTGAAAAACTAGTTTTAATTCCCAAAAGTATTTTTTAATAGTTTCTATTATTTAAAAGTCCTGGAAAATTCGTTTAAGTACGTAAAAAATATTGTAAAATCTATTTTAGTATTCCAAAAATTGATTTTAGCCTCCAAACCTGAAATCCAAGTCTCGAACCAAAAACACTAACTTCCAAACTTGTTCCAAAAACCTTTCTCAAGCCTTGAACATAAGCCTATTAGGACACTTATTACTCTATTAGGCTTGGATACTCACGTAACTCAATTTAGCGTTTTATGATTATGGTTTTGATCTCAATGTACGACGTATCCAGACCAAATCCTAGTTAATTGAGTACGCCTTGATGTAGATTTGAACAAGTGGTTTGTTGTCGGAAATTAAACAATTCTCTGTCCAGGCTGCAACAAAAGGAACAAAGAATAAACAATTCTCTGTAAAATAGAATAAAAATGAATCATCTGTAGAATCTCCATTAGCTGAAGCGGTTTCCAGATGTTCCTAGAAACTATATAGCAGGTGCTTAGACAACCCTGCAGTAATCGACATATAGCAGTGAGCAAAACTGTTATTGGAGACATGGATACAGTCCCAAAAATACGAGTTCTATATCTTCCTTGATTATTGGAGACATGGATACAGTCACACAATTTTGGGCACCTAAAGCCTGAGCAACAGCATTTACAAACATGAAGTGGATACTCGGCAATCATTTGAATTCCCAACCGTCATGCAACATCTTGACATGTTCAACGAAGAATCTCCATTAATTTCTTCTCTTTTTCTGTAAAGATGCTCGGGTGTCACATGATGAAGCAGGGAGGAGATAAATGTCTTTCCCAGCAGTGGCACTTACATTGCACATGTAAACTCACGTATTTCTTTGATTGCTGAACTAATACTATAAAAGGGCCATTATCTTCACCTGTTTTTCATGACAAAGGTTGGCACTTTCAATCACTGATCAACTTTGTAATCATATGATGGAGAAAATAAGACATTGGTTCTAGGATCATTGAAAGTTCACCTCTAGCTTTTCAACTTTTGCTTTATGATCTTCTCGAAGCAGACTTCATCAGTCAACTGGTTGCATTGCACTCATTAACATTTTCAGGTGAGACAAGTCTAAGTTCCTAAATGATATTATGAACTCAGGAAGCTTCGGTTACAAGTTTCCCTCCTTAATAATCTACATTATGTATTTGATTTTAGTCTATATTTGGCCAAAGTTTCTAATCTTCTTCTATTTACGGCAAGTGGAGGAGGCATTCGCTTTCTGGGGTACTCCAGAAGGTGATCTGGTCCATCCTGCTGAGTGTATGCAGCAGTTACTGGAGAAAGTTAGGTGGTGTCATAGAGACAATGTCGATGGCAATGTCTGTACTGTCATGGTAACCACTTTGGTTCTTGAGGTAATTTCTTTTTCCTTTATCTACTGCAGCTGAAGCATGGAAATTCTTTTATCATTGGTGTGGTCATCAATAACTGATCTTATACAAATCTCATCACTGATTATGTTTTGCAGGGATGGCAGCGGAAACTTGATCCCAGGTACAATGTGATGCAAACACTGCTTCTCAAGCTGACTGGGCAAAGTCCCTTTCCTACACGACTGAGGGGCTAATGGCTCCATAAGAAGGTCTTGTCAGTGGTAAAGCTATGATTACTAAACAATTTTGACAGTAATAAAATCCAAAATATGCCAATCCCAAGAAGTGGACATGAACATTTAGATCTTTATTCATTTATTTTTTTGTTTTGGAAATTGCAATATGTTTTGAAGGTTCAATCCTTCTGTATTTAGTTTGTTTGTATAAAAAAAATTTTAAAAATAATTACTGTTTTTGAAACCTCACAATTCACATGTAAAAACAGCAGATAGGTAAAAGACAGAAATAAAGTGGAATTCTGTTCTGTTTTTGGTAACCTTGATGTTCCTGAATCTTCCAGTTCTACTCTATTCTAGATATATTCATTTGTTCTAGATGCTTGCAAAGATAGGGTAATATGTTGCCCCATTTTGCATCTTTTGGGTCTTGGAAAAATGTTAGTAATCTGTTTGCTTATCTTTAGGTTTTCTTGGGCTGTAACAGGATCTATGGAGATTTAAATTTTCCTGATAACTATGCTCCATTTACGTATCTTGTTTAGGATATATTTGTCAAATTTTCCAGGTTAACGGGCCGAGGGCCCACTCCAACAACACCGATACTGTCCCCACTTTACCACCTGCACAATCCTCAGGTGTGGGGTTTTATTACAAAAGGCCTCGGTGTTAGTTGGAGTGGGGTAATTCTATTTAAAGTACTCTTTCTCCTTCCCTCTCTCCGATGTGGGACAAAATTGGTTTCAACAATATTAGCGTACTTAATGTTTTTTTTTGTTCTGTAACTTGTTTCAATTTTTTTTTCCACTTATGTTGTTTCAGATTTCATGAAGGCTTGCTTTCCAGTGAGCAAGGTGTCTACATTGCAGAGTCTATCGCTACTGAGAACATGAAACAAGCGAAGAGCGGTTGTTGTATTTATGGGTTTAACCCATATTATTTGTTATAAATAAAATCCATTTTTTTATTCTTGCCCAATGGGCTAATATGTGGAAATCATTAGAATGGGAGGTATCGGAAAGAATTTAAATTTTCATTCCCCAATATCGCGTGTATAAATAAAATAATTGAAGAAATAACTCTAGCCCAATGGGCTAAAGTGGTATTTTAGCCCTACACCCTAAAACGATAGGACAAAAATGTGTATTTAAAGGGTAAATACATTCAAATATTTTAAAGGTATAGCCGAACGGCTAGACGTTTCAAATATTAATATATTCGGATATTTTAATTGTATAGCCGCTCGGCTATACTCTTTAAATATGATCACGAAGCTTACACTCGCAGACCCAGCCGTTTCGCTTCTCTATCAAACTCAAAGCTTCCATTGGTTTTCTTCGGTTTCGGCTGCTTCGTCCTTCGGGTTTGGCACCAAAAAAAGACCCAACCCGCCTAGGAGGCCCGCCCAGCCGCCTAGCCGCCTAGCCGCCTAGCCCCACATCGCCAACTTGTTGCAGATTTTGACGAAGAAAATTCTGATAGCGGAGACAGGGTCGAGTTCCAGAGCCATAGAATTGGACCATATTCAGGAGGAGATTGAAGAGGTGTCTGCCGTTCCGGAAGTGAAGGAGAAGAAGTGTGAGAACTAAAAGATAGCTTTGAAAATAAGAAGAATTGCTGAACTGAACTTGTTATTCATTGACTGAAACATGCTCTTCTTATAAAGGAGCGTACAAACAACTAATTAGCAAATAAACAGGAACAAGTAAAACACGTCTAACAAACTCCATCCACTAGAGGGATTCCTAAAGACCAGGAAAGGAAACAACTGACTCCTATAAAATAGGAACAACAATAATTAAGATAAATCTCAACATCCTCCCTTAAACTGAATGTCATAAGACATCAGTTTAAATAAAAACATAAACACATCACAGCTGCAGTTAAACAATATCCTTGGCAGAGCAAATTCCCAACATCTTCCTGAGCTTCAAGAATGCTGGCAACTTGAGAGGTTTGGTTAGGATATCTGCAGCTTGGTCTTCACTTTTACAAAAGATCAAATCAATGGTACCATCATTACACAGATCACGTAGGAAATAGAACCTCACATCTATATGCTTACTCCTTCCATGCAAAACTGGATTTTTGGACAGCTTGATTGCAGAAATATTATCACAGAACATTGGTGTGGGATCTTGCTGATTAAAATTTAGCTTTCCAAGTAGCCTCCTTAACCAAACAGCTTGGCATGCGCAAGATGCAGCAGCAACAAACTCTGCTTCAGTAGTCGATAAAGTCACAATTTGCTGTTTCTTTGAAGACCAAGATACAGCTGCTGATCCCATTGTAAAAACATGTCCTGATGTGCTCCTTCTATCATCCAAGTCTCCAGCATAATCGCTGTCGCAAAAACCAATCAAACCACCCTTTGTACCCTTTTTATAAAGTATGCCAAAATCAGAAGTTCCTTTTAAATAGCGGAAGATCCTCTTTGCAGCAAGTAGGTGCAGTCTTGTAGGACATTCCATATAACGACTGATGAGGCTGACTGCATGCATTACATCTGGCCTGGTGGCTGTGACATACATCAAACTTCCTACAATTTGTTTGTAGAGGGTGCTGTTTACTTTCTCTCCTTCAGGATCCTTTGTTAGCTTCAAACCACATTCAGTAGGACTGCCAACAGGATTGCAATTCGACATCTGAAACCTGTCCAAAATAGTATGAACATACTTCTTTTGGGATATGAAAATCCCAGCAGGAGATTGCTCTACTTCAATGCCAAGGAAGTAGTGCATCAAACCAAGATCAGACATTTCAAATTCTGCCATCATAGATTCCTTAAAAACATCAATCATAGTCATATCACTGCTTGTATAGATTAAATCATCTACATACAAACAGACAATAAGAATTTTTCCACCAGCACCAATTTTAGTAAACAACGTGTGTTCATACGGACACTTTTGAAAACCTTCTTTAGCAAAATAAGCATCTATACGGCTGTACCAAGCTCTAGGTGCTTGTTTCAGCCCATATAGTGCTTTTCTCAACTTATATACCTTTCCTTCCGTTTTGGGCTGCACATATCCTGGAGGTTGATCGACATAGACTTGTTCTTGTAAGCTCCCATGTAGGAACGCTGATTTCACATCCAATTGAAAGATGGGCCAAGAGTTTTGTGATGCCAGTGAAAGTACCAGTCTGATTGTATCCATCCTAGCGACCGGAGCGAACACTTCTTTATAGTCAATGCCATACTTCTGCTTATATCCTTTAGCCACCAGCCGTGCCTTGTATTTGTCAACTCCACCCTCCTTGTTCAGCTTCGTTTTATAGACCCATTTTACACCAATCGCCTTCTGCCCTTTAGGAAGATCTGTCAGCTCCCATGTGTTATTTTTCTCAATGGATCTAATTTCCTCATCCATGGCTCTTCGCCATTTAGTTTCTTTGTGAGCTTCTTGAAAAGTCACAGGATCAGAGTCTGTAAACAGTGCAAAATAAGTCAGTCCATCATCTTCGGATTGATCATCATCACTAACCTCATAATCCATCATCCATGCTGGTCTTTTCTTTGTGCGTTGGGGTCGAAAACTAGATGGCTGGCTTTCATTGGAGGGCTGCAATTGCTCTTCAGGTTCTTTGCTTGCTGCTTCTTCATCAAAAGTAACAGAAATCTGCTGCTGCTGCTGCTTTGAGCCTTTATCTGTCCAGTCCCATATTGTTTCTTCATCAAATAATACATCACGACTGATGATGATCTTCCTGGTGGTGGGATTGTACAATTTATAGGCCTTTGAGTGGTCACTAACCCCAAGAAAAATACACTTTTCTCCCTTATCATCAAGCTTCTTCCTCTTCTCATCGGGAACGTGAACATATGCGATGCAACCGAAAATTTTAAAGTAATTTACAGCTGGTTTGTGACCATTCCAAGCTTCTTCAGGCGTCATGTTTTTGACAACAAGAGTCGGACTTCTATTTAAGATGTGAATACACCAATTTACTGCTTCTGGCCAAAACGTTTTTGGAACACCACGAATTTTCAGCATGCTTCGAACCATGTTCAAGATTGTTCGGTTCTTCCTTTCACAAATACCATTTTGTTGTGGTGTATACGGTGCCGTTAGTTGCCTTCGAATTCCATGCGTCTCACAGAAATCCTCAAATTCTTGTGAGATGAATTCTCCACCACGATCAGTTCGAAGAACTTTTATATTTCTTCCGACTTCGTTTTCAACAAGGGCTTTAAAGCTTTTAAAGGCTGAGAAAGCTTCAGATTTTGCCTGCAAGAAATACACCCAGGATTTTCTACTATAGTCATCAATGAACGTAATAAAATACCTCTTCCCACCATTGGAAGTTGGATTGATGGGTCCACAAATATCTGAGAAAATAAGCTCCAAAGGATTTTTGGCTCTCCATGCTTTTCCCTTCGGAAAAGTTTCACGATGCTGCTTCCCAAGAACACATTCTTCACAAATTTGAGTTGGACAATCAATATTTGGAAGACCTTTCACCATGTTCAGCTGTTGTAGAGTCTTCAATCCCTTGAAATTTAAGTGACCATAACGATAATGCCACAACCAAGCTGTCTCCTTCACTTTGGCAGAAAAACAAGTCTGGCCCACACTTTGAATATGCAGAGGAAACATACGATTTGGTGTCATTTTGACCTGTGCAATGAGTCCCTTCTTTGCATCTTGAATCTGACACATTCCTTCTTTAATTGTGATCTCATAGCCTTTTTCCTGAAGCTGCCCCACACTTAATAAATTGCTTTTTAAATCTGGGACATAGAAAACACTAGAGATGGTTTGTGTAGTATTATCCTTAGTCCAGATTGAAATATTGCCTTTTCCCATAACAGAAATTGCAGAATTATCACCAAAACGAACAGTAGATCGAAAAGACTCATCTAAGTAAGAGAATGATGACTTGTTACCGCTCATATGGTTACTGCATCCTGTGTCAATGTACCACACATCCTGATGAGTGTTCTCCACGGCTTGACACACCAGCAGAAGTGTAGCTTCTTCTTCTTTCTCTGTAAAATTGGATTTTTCTCCCCTTTCTCTATTCATGTTAGTGCGGCATTCAGAACGGTAGTGACCATACCTACCACACCTATAGCACTCAATATTTGATTTGTCGAGCTGTGACTCATGATAACTTTGGTGTCTGTATCGATCTTTGCCTTTGTTGCTGGAATCATAATTTCCTCTGTTGCTGGAATCATGATTTCCTCTGCCGCCGGAATCATGATTTCCTCTGCCGCCGGACTCATGAGCACCTCTGCCTCTACCTCGTCCACGGCCTCGACCTCGACCTCGACCGGAACCTCTCCATGATGATGATGAGTCATTGCTGGTGGAGACTTTTAAAGCTTTCTCTTCTTTTGAAGTATCATGACTTTTGAATTTCTGCTCATGTACCAACAGTGAACTATGCAATTCATCCAATGACATTGTTTCAATGTCGTTTGCTTCCTCAATTGCACAAACAACATAGTTAAACTTTGGTGACATTGAACGCAGAATTTTCTCAATGATTGTGACATCACCCATCTTGTCACCATGGAGCCGCATCTTACTTGCAATTGTCATCGTCTTCGAGAGGTATTCATCAACAGAATCTTCTGGTTTCATGTGAAGAGTTTCAAAATCTCTCCGGAGTGCTTGAAGCTGTGCACGCTTCACCTTGGTGGAACCTTGATACTTTTTCTTCATAGACTCCCATATCTGCTTGGAAGTGTCTTTCTGGAGAATAGTCTCCAAAATGGATCGATCAATCGCTTGGAAAAGGTAGTTTTTCACTTTCAGGTCCTTCAATTTCTGTTCATCAAGTCTTTTTTGTTGCGCTTCTGTCAACAACGCTCCCTCTGCTGGTTCAGCAATTCCATTTTCAATGAGACTCCAATACTCTTTGGATCTCAGAAAATTCTCCATTAACATGCTCCAATGGTCATAATGACCATCGAAGCGAGGTATGGCTGGCTGCACGTAGTTCTCTTGAACCTTGTCGGATGCCATCAGTCCTTGCTGCTGCAAGTCAAGAAAGCTGCTGCTTTTGGAGAATTTTAAGTCAGGCCCAGTGGGGGCTCTGATACCAGATTGTGAGAACTAAAAGATAGCTTTGAAAATAAGAAGAATTGCTGAACTGAACTTGTTATTCATTGACTGAAACATGCTCTTCTTATAAAGGAGCGTACAAACAACTAATTAGCAAATAAACAGGAACAAGTAAAACACGTCTAACAAACTCCATCCACTAGAGGGATTCCTAAAGACCAGGAAAGGAAACAACTGACTCCTATAAAATAGGAACAACAATAATTAAGATAAATCTCAACAAGAAGAAGAGTGTAATAGGTTGCCCCATTTTGCATTTTTGGGTCTTGGAAAAATGTTAGTAATCTGTTTGCTTATCTTTAGGTTTTCTTGGGCTGTAACAGGATCTATGGAGATTTAAATTTTCCTGATAAATATGATCCATTTACGTTTTGTAATTTGTTTAGGATATATTAGTGTACTTAATGTTTTTTTTTTGGGTTCTGTAACTTATTCAAATTTTTCTCCACTTAAGTTGTTTCAGATTTCCTGAAGGCTTGCTTTCCAGTGAGCAAGGTGTCTACATTGCAGAGTCTGTCGCTGCTAAGAACATGAAACAAGCGAGGAGCCGTTTTCAGATGTATGAGGATCCCACGGTACCAATCAGTTTATCTTTTATTCATTTTGGACCATTTGTTTTAGAAACTTATTCTTCGATTTTTTTTGGCTGTTGCATTTGTTTTTGTGCCCAGGACCATGGCGGTTCTAATCATTCTGCGAAAGTAGAGCCAGCCAATGGTTGTACAGGTGAAAGGGAAACTGAGAAGTCTGCAAAGAAACCTGGTGAGTTATTGTTGCATCTGTTTTTCCACTGGAAATTTCTTTTTGTTTTTTGTTTTTTACTTTATGAATTTAGTAGTAGCATTACAATCATTTTGATGTGCTAGATAAAGGAAGGACTGCAAAAGAGGAGGCATCCAAACGTGAGAAGGTCCGAGAAATACAGAAAAAGCTATCTTCCATGCTTTAAGCACTTGGGGAAATGGCCATTCTAATATTTGAAGAGTACAGTTGGGGATGTATTATTTAATTATTATATTTAAATAGTACAGCCGCTCGGCTATACTCACCAAATACTATATTCAAATAGTACAGCCGCCCGGCCATACTCTTTAATATTATATTTAAATAGTCTAGCCGTCCGGCTATACTGATTAAATATTATATTCAAATAATACAGCCGCTCGGCTATACTGTTTAAATATCATATCTAAGTAGTATAGCCGCGCGGCGATAATGTTTAAATATCCTATCTGAATAACTGGGCTGCTATACTCTTTAAATAAATTCGAATATACCTATTTTATTTTATTTTAAAATTAGTCTTTTTAGTTTAATATTTGTAATCAAGAAATATCTTAGTCTTATTTAATTACTAAATATTTCAATTATTATTTATGTAGTGAATAATTAGTATTTAAATATTTTAATTAATTTTTGTTTACCTTTTAAAAAAAAAATTCGTACAAATTAGTTTGTTTAGTTTAATATTTGTAATTAAGTAATATATTAGTCTTATTTAATTACTTTAATTAGTAATTAGTTATTAGTCTTATTTATTTAGTGAATAATTAGTTTAAATATTTTAATTAATTTTAGAAATTACTTAATAAATCGTATTTAATTCTTTTAAATTCTTTTATGGACTTGAAAAACTATTTTTAATTCCCAAAAGTATTTTTTTTAATAGTTTCTATTATTTAAAAATCCTGGAAAATTCGTTTAAGTATAAAAATATTGTAAAAACTATTTTAGTATTCCAAAAATTGATTTTAGCCTCCAAACCCGAAATCCAAGTCTTGAACCAAAAACCCTAACTTCCAAACTTGTTCCAGAAACCTTTCTCAAGCCTCGAACATAAGCCTATTAGGGCACTTATTACTCTATTAGGCTTGGATACTCACGTAACTCAATTTAGCGTTTTACGATTAGGGTTTTGATCTCAATGTAAGACGTAACCAGACTTAATCCTAGTTAATTGAGTATGCCTTGATGTAGATTTGAACAAGTGATTTGTTGTTGGAAATTAAACAATTCTCTGTCGAGGCTGCAACAAAAGGAACTAAGAATAAATAATTCTCTGTACAATAGAATAAAAATGAATCATCTGTAGAATCTCCATTAGCTGAAGCGGTTTCCAGATGTTCCTAGAAACTAGGCCTGGGCACGATCCGGTTCGGTCCGGTTCTCAGACAAAATCAAAACCGGAATCAATACTGTTTATCCGATTTGGTCCGATTCGGGTTTTAACTAAAATGCCAAAGAAAACCGGACCAACCCGGGCCGGTTTAAGTCTGGTTCGGTTTCGATTTTTCACGCTTTGGACCGGCTCTTAGCCTAACTGATATTTTTAGGCAAAGCAATGGAGCAAATCGCCGAATCCATACAAGAAAAACCATATCTGAACCTTAAAAGATACAAACAAAAAAAAAACTACCCAACAATGATGCACCAAAGGAGAGTAAGAAACAAAAAGAGAAATCGGACAAAGAGGAGAAGAAGAGAAGAAGAAATTAAGATTTTGTGAGAAATAAAAATAAAAATAATAAGAGAAAGAGATGAAGAAATAACCAGTGAGAAAGAAGAGAGGAAAGAGAGAATAAATGACATGAGAGTAGAGAAAAGAAAGAAATCGGAGAAAGAGAGGTAGAAAGAACCGGTGAGCAAGAAGAGACGAAAGAAAGAATGAGAGAGAAAGAAGAAATCAGAGAAATGAGAGGGATAAACAAGAGACGTCAAAAAGTATGAAAGATTTCATTAAAAATTTAAAAAAGAGCCGTTCTCTTCTCTCTGCCCAAGACATCGAATCATGAATGGCCACCCAACTTGCTTTTTAATAACAATATTTTAATACAAATAGGCATGGGATCAGAGAAAGTGAGAGAATAGGTGTGGACCTCAAACAAAAAGTAAGAAAGGTTTCATAAAAAAAGAAAAAGAAAAGAGCCGTTTTATTTTCTCTGCCCAAGACATCAACATCATGAATGCACACCCAACTTGCTTTTTAATTACAATGTTTTAATACAAACACAAATAATAGAACGCCATGTGTAAGTAAAATATATATTTAATATGACCGGTCCGGTTCGGATTAATCCGGTTTTTTCAACATAAGAACCGAAATTGGACCGAATTAAACCGGTCCGGTCCGATTTTTGGTTAATTTGGTCCGGTTTTTGGTCAACTCGGTTTTTTCCCCCTTTTTTTCGGTCCAGTTCGGCTCGGTTTTCCAGTTTCTCGGTTTGAATGCCCACCCCTACTAGAAACTATATAGCCGTGATCATCTAACCATTACCTGTAATGAAACATGGCAGGAGCTTAGACAACCCTGCAGTAATCGACATATAGCAGTGAGCAAAACTGATGCTTATATTTTCCAGGAACAGCCACTATATACAATACTTTCTCGGCTTATTATCACAAAAGGTCCCTAAGGTTTACGAAACTATCAGATTGCATCCTTAATGTTTTTTTGTGTCACTCGTGGTCCTCAAGGTTAGTATGTGTGATCACAAATGGTCCCTGCCGTTAGGTTCCGTCAAAAACTCCGTTAGTTTGCTGATGTGGCATACATACATATCACAAAACATCCCTGAGGTTTACACATCTATCACAAATGGTCCCTGCGAAATTTTTTAATTTTTTAATTTAAAATTCATAAAATTTTGGTTTTCTTTTTATATATTATATTTTAAATACATATGACACTATATTTTTGAAGATGTGGGCTCCACATATATGCCACACCAACAAACTAATGAAGTTTTTTTAAAATAATTTAAAATTCATAAAATTTAAAAATGAAAAAACCATTTATATAAGGATTTTAACCTTGAGGACCATTTATAAACCCTAAACCCTTGGTTTTTTTCATTTTTAAATTTTATGAATTTTAAATTATTTTTTTAAAACTCCATTAGTTTGTTGATGTGGCATATATGTGGAGCCCACATCTAAAATAATATAATGTCTTGTGTATTTAAAATGCAATATATATTTTAAAATAATTTAAAATTCATAAGATTTAAAAAAGAAAACCAAAATTTTATGAATTTTAAATTTAAAAAATTAAGTAATAAATTGCAGGGACCATTTGTGATAGGTGTGTAAACCTCAGGGATGTTTTGTGATATATATTTGCCACATTAGCGAACTAACGGAGTTTTTGACAGAACCTAACGGTAGGAACCATTTGTGATCACACATACTAACATTGAGGACCACCAATGACACAAAAAAACATTAAGGATGCAATCTGATAGTTTCGTAAACCTTAGGGACCTTTTGTGATAATAAGCCTACTTTCTCACATGCTTTGCTAAAGCACTACTAATTGTTTAAGCACAGAGACCTTGTGACATTATATGCATCACCGGGTGAAAGGTTCAACGAAGAATCTCCATTAATTTCTTCTCTTTTTCTGAAAAGATGCTCGGGTGTCACATGAGGAAGCAGGGAGGAGATAAATGTCTTTCCCAGCAGTGGCACTTACGTTGCACATGTAAGCTCACGTATTTCTTTGATTGCTGAACTAATACTATAAATCTTCACCTGTTTTTCATGACAAAGGTTGGCACTTTCAATCACTGATCAACTTTGTAATCATATGATGGAGAAAATAAGACATTGGTTCTAGGATCATTGAAAGTTCACCTCTAGCTTTTCAACTTTTGCTTCATGATCTTCTCGAAGCAGACTTCATCAGTCAACTGGTTGCACTCATTACATTTTCAGGTGAGACAAAGTCGAACACCACATGTACACAATACTGCATGTCAAAATAAACAAATTTAATAAGATGTGGGAGAGAAACACATGAATTTCAAAAGAGTTTTACTAATTTGCCAAAATGATGCGTGATTATTGGGGGACACTATAAATTTATATGCATAACAAGTGTAAATCCGCTACACATTCTTGCTAACCAATCCGATAGCAGTGAATTTGGTAGTCTTCTTTCGTGTTAACAACGAAAATCAAATGAGGATTTAATTTAGATGCATATTTACGGCCACAACAAACAAACAAAGCAAGTAATCAGGAAAGAGAGCCTAGCAGAGTCAGCCTTCCCTCTTCTCTTCACTGGCTCTGATCTCATCCGACGAAGAATCCCTTGCTTGATAGGGATTGAGGTTAGAAATCCAAGAAACATAACATGAGAATCATACAACAGAAGTAATCAGGAAAAGAGAAAAATAATCAATGAAGCACACAAATCCAGTTCTGCTTATTCCATGATGATTCATAGAAAATCTAGGGGATAAAAGATATTACAACACAAACCACGCGCACCTGTTACTGCTAGAACAGCTTTTAGAGAGAAAATCCTTCAAGAACACAGAAAAGTATAGCCAAACTTAAGACAGAGATGTGTCCAATTAGCATTCACTCAGGCCGATTAGCACAACATTTTACATTTTAGTTTCCTACGTATTAAATCTAAGCAGAGATTGATGATGCGTGTCTATAAGAATTAACAAGTGATCACTGAGAGGGAGACTGGGAATGATCACCTGGGCAGGGCATATGTATAGGAATAGGAAAAATAGGATCATGTTTTGACGTAAAAATAAAATCATTAAAGGAAGGCTTTTAGCTGGGAAATGCATGCTTGTTATAAAATAATTGACTTGGAAAATGTTGTGCCCGCCCGTATGCATAACGAAATAAAAGTGACAACAGAGAGATTACATATAGCTCTCACTAATATAGTAGTTAATTAATCTGTAGTTAGTACCGCTAAACTCTGATCCCAAAGGTATAATATCGAGTTAACTACAAATCAAACTCATCTGTTTTATCATTTTTAATTAATTTCTTTTCTATTATATAATGCTATAATTGATCTCAATATATCGGATTGAAGTGAATTTCTTGGAGCACAATTTAGTTCTCGAGGCTGCTGCTTTTTTATTGCGTTCAAAGTAATGTGCTGTTATTAAAGGTCCAACCAGATCGATCGATCGAGCAATGCTGTGGAAAACATATGAAAATATAGAATCTAACGGATACCTTGGAAATACAAAGTTATTTAGGTATAAGGTACTATTACTCATCCACTCAATATTTTCACACAGGCCTTAAGCAAGCTCATCTCCATCTCCCTGATTCTCTCTCTATCTCATATACACATGTGTGCAGGCACTCATATATATATATATATATATATATGTCGCATACACTCAGAAAACTTCAAAAGATCCATTGCTTTGAGAATGGATATGATTTTCCTTCTTAAAAATTCACAACTTTTGTAAAAGGAGTTTAAAATATGAATGAAGTACCTTAATATTTGGGAGGTGTAAGGCTAATAACCTTCAGTCCCAACTCCAACCTCCACTCTTCTTTCTTCTAAAGACTTTGATGATATGAGTATATGATGCTCCCATGCACTCAGCTTGCCAAGCCTCTAGAAGAGGAATACCAGGTACAATGATCCCACATGCATGTTGATTTTATGATCCCGAAGAGAACATACTAATCAAGCCAGCTTCTGCCTAAGGAAAACCAAGGTACATATATCATTCTGATCTATCCCCGCAAAATTTGGGGTAAATAGCTTTGTTATCTCTCCTTGCAAAGAGCCCAATTAGTTCAGGCTCTGCTAGGAGGCATTCTTTTGATCTTGTGTTAGGATTATACTCAAGATTGACAGCAACTACATAGAAACGAGGGGGAAGAAAACAAATAAATATTATCAGTTTTAACTTAATTCTTTTGCACGCTACAAGTTTCTTCATGATTTTGCAGTCTTTATAGGAAAACATGAAGGAATATACGTCGCAGGAAAACCAAACAACCGGACAAGAAAAGAAAAGAATGAAGAGCTTTTAGACTATAATTAGGAGGACACCACCTTAGACATGAAATTATTTTGCTCGGAAAACCATATATTATTTATAATTCTTAAGATTGTTTACTTTTCTAAGGCTTAAATGCGCAAATAGTTAAACAAGACAAATCCGCTAATGCAACTTAGAAAACCAGTAGCAGTAGTACATTGTTTTCTCATTGATGAGCAGCATAATCACTAGGATATGAAAACCCTACCCTCAAAATAAAGAAATAGAAATAAGCGAGTCCGTAGCCAATACAACAATTAATTAACTTCTTACCATACATTGTTCCAGCTGATCATCATGGCTGCAGGTCTTCTTTCATTATTTCATGATAATCTCCTTCGTTTGGGTTTTGATGACTCGCGCACTTCCAGCGGGTATCGGCACAGGGGACACAAGTGATTGATCTGCAGCCACGGGACGATGCAATCTTCATGAAATTTGTGTAAGCAGGGCAAGCGTTTGATCGTCATTGGTGGATGGCGACAATCAACCCCTTGACCTTGATCTTGATCATGATGATCATCTTCATCTTGAGAAGCAGGGACGGCATTAATATTATCAGAGTGATGATCATCATGATGATCAAGGAGGAGGCCTTCCATACAAATAATACATGAGGACAGCGGGCCCAAAGTAGGATCATCAAGCCTCACATTCTCCAAGCCCTGAATGGATGACTGAGCTGCAGGAATAAGCATGGCCATGTATGCTTCCGAGGATTGCCTCATAACCCTATCAAGGATGTCGTTGTCGTGGTCCGACCTCAGAATGTGATAAGTGCCATCCACAATATGCACAAGAATAGGCAACTCAAAGCTGTCGTTGTCGGCCTCTTCAATGTAGTCAAGTATGCTTACAATGAGAGCTGGCTGCGCACCTTGTGGGACACCCATCTTGGAAAGATGATAAGCCAAGACATGCGTCCATTTAGGCCTTGATGAAAATTGCTTGACATCACGCATAGGGACATGGAAACTCCTCTCAGCAAGGAGGTGATATGTATCAGCATAAGGAAGTAATACTGGACAATGCTCACCAACGAAGACTCGAGTTATCTTTTGATAATCTATACCGATTTTGAACCTGTCCCTGGTAATTGAGTCTAATGAGATTCATACATCTTCTATTTGATTCACACTGGTACTTAAAAAACAGTACTCGGAAGCACCAGTTGAGTGGCTGATGCTCTGTATTTCGAAAGCAATAGCTGACGTGCCACTTCCCTCTAAGTATAACCGGACTTCAGCTAATCTCCCGCTCATGCTTTGTGCCTTGGTTGGTGGGTGTGTGTATCACTATCAGCGAGCAACCTGTAATAATTACCTGTAGTACGTAGGAGTCGCTGTCAGGCTCAACTCCAACCTGAAGGTGTTGTATGTATGTGTATGTGTATCTGTATATATATATATATATATAATTGTAGTTAACTATCCCTAAATCAATGAGGATGACAATCCCTATCCTTCTCCAACAAGGAATATAATAGGAAAAGAAGTATATTTAATTTGTTAATTGCCTGGGTAAGGGTGGACTGGAGGCACGAATTTTAAACCTAAATTAATATGCAGTCGATCGAGTTAACAACGAAAATCAAATCAGGATTTAATTTAGATGCATATTTACGGCAACAACAAACAAACAAAGCAAGTAGAGGTGATGAATTCACGGAAACAATAAATAAAAGTAAAGCAAATTAAGCCGATTAAGCATTCGACAGATTGATGAATCATATACTTACGTGCGGAGCAGATCGAGATAGATACTGTTTGCTTGCTTTTCTTCGTGATAATAAGGAGAGAGAGAGAGAGAGAGAGAGAGAGAGAGAGAGAGAGAGAGAGAGAGAGAGAGAGATGGGTACGGAGGGAGGTTAATTTAGGGTTTGTTATGTAGGATTTATATTTGTTGCATACTGCATGTGTATGTCATGGTTCAATCTCAATTTGATTTGATTTTGGTGAGGCAGGGGAGAAATGTAAAGGGATGTCGGTGAGAGGGAGGAAGATGAGGGAGAGGAGGGAAGGGAGTTGTTGACTGTAAGGGTCCGTTTGGTTCATGGGAAAGGAGGCATAGGAATGGGAATTCAATTGCTTTCCCATGTTTGGTAAGTCTGGGAATGGGAAACGGATTCCTGGCACATGGGAAAGTAGGGGGGAAAGTGATGCCCCCCTCTTAACTTGGGTTTTGCTTTCCCTCCTCATGGGAAAGTTTGGGAAAATGTGACAACATTCAATGCACAATTTTCATGACTATTTTGTCCCTATGAACAATTTATAATTACAACGTATCATTAAATGCATTCTTTTTTTATTTGATTTATTATGGGTATAATTGGAAAATTATACAAATTTTGTTTTCCATTCCTACTCAAAACAAACATGGGAAAGGAAACAAAGTGAAATCTCCCAATTACTTTCCCAACATTACCAAACGTGGGAAAGGAATCTTTTATTCCCATTCCTTGGGAAATGACATGGGAATTGATTTCCCCTCAAATCCATTCCGTGAACCAAACGGGGCCTAAGGAGTTTAGATATGATGGATTAAAAAACTTAAAGAATTAAAAATTCATTAAATGACGTGGCACGTTCTTGATCGCTAGATAAATTTGTACGGTCAAGATGATAACAAACATACAATACAAAGACAAGATTTTATTTCTTTACAGTTGGGCGTCCAAAATTTTAAACCCAATAGGAAATAGCAAACATGCAATACAAATGTCCAAACCAGAACGCTTTTGTTGAGGACCGGATGATACAAGATAATATCTCCATTGCTCATGAAGCTTATCATCACTTGAAGCTCAAGACTAGAGGGGGTAGACACGAGCTGGGTTTGAAAGTTGACATGAATAAAGCTTATGACCGAGTTGAGTGGGACTTTCTAGAGGCGCTTCTTTACAAAATGGGATTCTGTGATCACTGGGTTCGATTAATCATGGCTTGTGTTTCCTCTGTCTCCTTTTCTGTGCTCATTAATGGAAAACCTGGCCCGACTTTCAAGCCTTCCCGTGGGCTTCGACAAGGGGACCCTTTGTCTCCTTACCTTTTTTTGCTGGTAAGCGATGTATTCTCGAAAAATCTTACTAAATGTATCGCAGGAGGATGGATCAAAGGCATCAAATTGGCACAAAGAAACCCTAAACCCTAAACCCTAAACCCTATGCCGGCAAATATTCGTCGGATTAGGTTTCTCCCGACAAAAATACCTCTGCCGACGAAATTTCGTCAGGAGAGGTCTTTTTAAAAAATATATACATAAACTTAGGATGTTTAGGTTAATTAATTTTTGAAATTTTTATTTTTATTAATTAAATAATATATTTGATTGATTTGATTAGTTAAATTAGTAATTATATTTTAATTATTATTTATTTAGTGAATAATTAGTATTAAATATGTTAATTAACTTCATGAATTATACTACTTAATAAATAGTACTTCAATTTTTCTTTTTCTTTGTTTCCTTTAATATTCACTAAGTAAAAAATAACTAAAACATAACTACTAATCAAAGTAATTAAAAAAGAGATACATATTATGCTACTTAAAGGGTCTGTAAAATAGTACAGCCGCGCGGCTGTACTGTTTTAAAAAAATTTAAAAAACTGGGTATAGCCGTGCGGCTGTACTATTTTTCCATGTAAAAAAAGAGGAGCCCAGTCATTAGGCGCCACGTGTCAAGACAACTCTGCTTTTAAAAAGAATTAAGAACACAGCGTATAGCCGCGCGGCTGTACTCATTTTTGTTTTTTAAAAAAGAGGACCCTCCAGCGATCAGACGCAACGTGTCACTATACTATTTTGGAAAAAAAAATCGTAGTATAGCCGCACGGCTATACCCTTTAATATATAAATTAAAAAAAGAAAAGAGGACCCTCCAAGTTTCATTAGTTTGTACTTTATAGATTTTAATTTGCTAGTTTCAACATATCCAAAGTAGATATTAATAAGCCACTACTATATAATGTTTTAGTATAACTTTTATAACATATATTATTGGTATTCAATAATATATGAGAGTGATTTGTATAATACGTCAACTTTGTGTGAATTATTGAAAATTGTAAAAAATATGGTTATTAAGCTTTAGAAATGCGTATGTACATGTACAATACGACTATTGTATGTTTGCTTTTTAAAAAATAGTAGACATGTATAGAATACGAATGTATTATTGAAAAATACATAGGTACATATATACTTATATATATATATATATATATAAAAGACTATAAGATATTGATTAAATTAAAGAAGTTGAGGGGAAAACAAACTAATTTTATATTTTTATAAAATTTTTTTTTAAAAAAATAACATAAACACTTCTCCCGACGAAATTTCGTCGGCATAGGTCTATGCCGGCAAATATTCATCGGATTAGATTTCTCCCGACAAAAATACCTCTGCCGACGAAATTTCGTCGGGAGAGGTCTTTTTAAAAAATATATACATAAACTTAGGATTTTTAGGTTAATTAATTTTTGAAAATTTTATTTTTATTAATTAAATAATATATTTGACTGGTTTGATTAGTTAAATTAGTAATTATATTTTAATTATTATTTATTTAGTGAATAATTAGTATTAAATATGTTAATTAACTTCATGAATTATACTACTTAATAAATAGTACTTCAATTTTTCTTTTTCTTTGTTTGCTTTAATATTCACTAAGTAAAAAATAACTAAAACATACCTACTAATCAAAGTAATTAAAAAAGAGATACATATTATGCTACTTAAAGGGTCTGTAAAATAGTACAGCCGCGCGGCTGTACTGTTTTAAAAAATTTTAAAAAACTGGGTATAGCCGTGCGGCTGTACTATTTTTCCATGTAAAAAAAGAGGAGCCCAGTCATTAGGCGCCACGTGTCAAGACAACTCTGCTTTTAAAAAGAATTAAGAACACAGCGTATAGCCGCGCGGCTGTACTCATTTTTGTTTTTTAAAAAAGAGGACCCTCCAGCGGTCAGACGCCATGGAAAAAAATATCGTAGTATAGCCGCACGGCCATACCCTTTAATATATAAATTAAAAAAAGAAAAGAGGACCCTCCAAGTTTCATTAGTTTGTACTTTATAGATTTTAATTTGCTAGTTTCAACATATCCAAAGTAGATATTAAGAAGCCACTACTATATAATGTTTTAGTATAACTTTTATAACATATATTATTGGTATTCAATAATATATGAGAGTGATTTGTATAATACGTCAACTTTGTGTGAATTATTGAAAATTGTAAAAAATATGGTTATTAAGCTTTAGAAATGCGTATGTACATGTACAATACGACTATTGTATGTTTGCTTTTTAAAAAATAGTAGACATGTATAGAATACGAATGTATTATTGAAAAATACATAGGTACATATATACTTATATATATATATATATATATATATAAAAGACTATAAGATATTGATTAAATTAAAGAAGTTGAGGGGAAAACAAACTAATTTTATATTTTTATAAAAAAAAAATTAAAAAAAATAACATAAACACTTCTCCCGACGAAATTTCGTCGGCATAGGTCTATGCCGGCAAATGTTCGTCGGATTAGGTTTCTCCCGACAAAAATACCTCTGCCGACGAAATTTCGTCGGGAGAGGTCTTTTTAAAAAATATATACATAAACTTAGGATGTTTAGGTTAATTAATTTTTGAAAATTTTATTTTTATTAATTAAATAATATATTTGACTGATTTGATTAGTTAAATTAGTAATTATATTTTAATTATTATTTATTTAGTGAATAATTAGTATTAAATATGTTAATTAACTTCATGAATTATACTACTTAATAAATAGTACTTCAATTTTTCTTTTTCTTTGTTTGCTTTAATATTCACTAAGTAAAAAATAACTAAAACATACCTACTAATCAAAGTAATTAAAAAAGAGATACATATTATGCTACTTAAAGGGTCTGTAAAATAGTATAGCCGCGCGGCTATACTTTTATAAAAAAATTTAAAAAACTGGTTATAGCCGTGCGACTGTACTATTTTTCCATGTAAAAAAAGAGGAGCCCAGTCATTAGGCGCCACGTGTCAAGACAACTCTGCTTTTAAAAAGAATTAAGAACACAGCGTATAGCCGCGCGGCTGTACTCATTTTTGTTTTTTAAAAAAGAGGACCCTCCAGCGATCAGACGCCACGTGTCAGTATACTATTTTGGAAAAAAAAATCGTAGTATAGCCGCACGGCTATACCCTTTAATATATAAATTAAAAAAAGAAAAGAGGACCCTCCAAGTTTCATTAGTTTGTACTTTATAGATTTTAATTTGCTAGTTTCAACATATCCAAAGTAGATATTAATAAGCCA
The DNA here is from genome assembly GCF_965620075.1 of Prunus avium. Classification (NCBI taxonomy): domain Eukaryota; kingdom Viridiplantae; phylum Streptophyta; class Magnoliopsida; order Rosales; family Rosaceae; genus Prunus; species Prunus avium. Next base: position 40,148,785 of record NC_142286.1, read on the forward strand.
CTACTATATAATGTTTTAGTATAACTTTTATAACATATATTATTGGTATTCAATAATATATGAGAGTGATTTGTATAATACATCAACTTTGTGTGAATTATTGAAAATTGTAAAAAATATGGTTATTAAGCTTTAGAAATGCGTATGTACGTGTACAATACGACTATTGTATGTTTACTTTTTAAAAAATAGTAGACATGTATAGAATACGAATGTATTATTGAAAAATACATACGTACATATATACATATATATATATATATATATATATATATATATATATATAAGACTATAAGATATTGATTAAATTAAAGAAGTTGAGGGGAAAACAAACTAATTTTATATTTTTATAAAAAAAAAAATTTTAAAAATAACATAAACACTTCTCCCGACGAAATTTCGTCGGCATAGGTCTATGCCGGCAAATATTCGTCGGATTAGGTTTCTCCCGACAAAAATACCTCTGCCGACGAAATTTCGTCGGGAGAGGTCTTTTTAAAAAATATATACATAAACTTAAGAACGTTTAGGTTAATTAATTTTTGAAAATTTTATTTTTATTAATTAAATAATATATTTGACTGATTTGATTAGTTAAATTAGTAATTATATTTTAATTATTATTTATTTAGTGAATATATAGGTCTATGCCGGCAAATATGGTTATTAAGCTTTAGAAATGCGTATGTACGTGTACAATACGACTATTGTATGTTTGCTTTTTAAAAAATAGTAGACATGTATAGAATACGAATGTATTATTGAAAAATACATACGTACATATATACTTATATATATATATATATATATATATATAAAAGACTATAAGATATTGATTAAATTAAAGAAGTTGAGGGGAAAACAAACTAATTTTATATTTTTATAAAAAAAAAATTTTAAAAATAACATAAACACTTCTCCCGACGAAATTTCGTCGGCATAGGTCTATGCCGGCAAATATTCGTCGGATTAGGTTTCTCCCGACAAAAATACCTCTGCCGACGAAATTTCGTCGGGAGAGGTCTTTTTAAAAAATATATACATAAACTTAGGATGTTTAGGTTAATTAATTTTTGAAAATTTTATTTTTATTAATTAAATAATATATTTGACTGATTTGATTAGTTAAATTAGTAATTATATTTTAATTATTATTTATTTAGTGAATAATTAGTATTAAATATGTTAATTAACTTCATGAATTATACTACTTAATAAATAGTACTTCAATTTTTCTTTTTCTTTGTTTGCTTTAATATTCACTAAGTAAAAAATAACTAAAACATACCTACTAATCAAAGTAATTAAAAAAGAGATACATATTATGCTACTTAAAGGGTCTGTAAAATAGTATAGCCGCGCGGCTATACTATTTTTAAAAAATTTAAAAAACTGGTTATAGCCGTGCGGCTGTACTATTTTTCCATGTAAAAAAAGAGGAGCCCAGTCATTAGGCGCCACGTGTCAAGACAACTCTGCTTTTAAAAAGAATTAAGAACACAGCGTATAGCCGGGCGGCTGTACTCATTTTTGTTTTTTAAAAAAGAGGACCCTCCAGCGATCAGACGCCACGTGTCAGTATACTATTTTGGAAAAAAAAATCGTAGTATAGCCGCACGGCTATACCCTTTAATATATAAATTAAAAAAAGAAAAGAGGACCCTCCAAGTTTCATTAGTTTGTACTTTATAGATTTTAATTTGCTAGTTTCAACATATCCAAAGTAGATATTAATAAGCCACTACTATATAATGTTTTAGTATAACTTTTATAACATATATTATTGGTATTCAATAATATATGAGAGTGATTTGTATAATACATCAACTTTGTGTGAATTATTGAAAATTGTAAAAAATATGGTTATTAAGCTTTAGAAATGCGTATGTACGTGTACAATACGACTATTGTATGTTTGCTTTTTAAAAAATAGTAGACATGTATAGAATACGAATGTATTATTGAAAAATACATACGTACATATATACTTATATATATATATATATATATATATATATATATATAAAGACTATAAGATATTGATTAAATTAAAGAAGTTGAGGGGAAAACAAACTAATTTTATATTTTTATAAAAAAAAAATTTAAAAAAATAACATAAACACTTCTCCCGACGAAATTTCGTCGGCATAGGTCTATGCCGGCAAATATTCGTCGGATTAGGTTTCTCCCGACAAAAATACCTCTGCCGACGAAATTTCGTCGGGAGAGGTCTTTTTAAAAAATATATACATAAACTTAGGATGTTTAGGTTAATTAATTTTTGAAAATTTTATTTTTATTAATTAAATAATATATTTGACTGATTTGATTAGTTAAATTAGTAATTATATTTTAATTATTATTTATTTAGTGAATAATTAGTATTAAATATGTTAATTAACTTCATGAATTATACTACTTAATAAATAGTACTTCAATTTTTCTTTTTCTTTGTTTGCTTTAATATTCACTAAGTAAAAAATAACTAAAACATACCTACTAATCAAAGTAATTAAAAAAGAGATACATATTATGCTACTTAAAGGGTCTGTAAAATAGTATAGCCGCGCGGCTCTACTTTTTTAAAAAAATTTAAAAAACTGGTTATAGCCGTGCGGCTGTACTATTTTTCCATGTAAAAAAAGAGGAGCCCAGTCATTAGGCGCCACGTGTCAAGACAACTCTGCTTTTAAAAAGAATTAAGAACACAGCGTATAGCCGCGCGGCTGTACTCATTTTTGTTTTTTAAAAAAGAGGACCCTCCAGCGATCAGACGCCACGTGTCAGTATACTATTTTGGAAAAAAAAATCGTAGTATAGCCGCACGGCTCTACCCTTTAATATATAAATTAAAAAAAGAAAAGAGTACCCTCCAAGTTTCATTAGTTTGTACTTTATAGATTTTAATTTGCTAGTTTCAACATATCCAAAGTAGATATTAATAAGCCACTACTATATAATGTTTTAGTATAACTTTTATAACATATATTATTGGTATTCAATAATATATGAGAGTGATTTGTATAATACATCAACTTTGTGTGAATTATTGAAAATTGTAAAAAATATGGTTATTAAGCTTTAGAAATGCGTATGTACGTGTACAATACGACTATTGTATGTTTGCTTTTTAAAAAATAGTAGACATGTATAGAATACGAATGTATTATTGAAAAATACATACGTACATATATATATATATATAGATAAAAGACTATAAGATATTGATTAAATTAAAGAAGTTGAGGGGAAAACAAACTAATTTTATATTTTTATAAAAAAAAAAAATTAAAAAATAACATAAACACTTCTCCCGACGAAATTTCGTCGGCATAGGTCTATGCCGGCAAATATTCGTCGGATTAGGTTTCTCCCGACAAAAATACCTCTGCCGACGAAATTTCGTCGGGAGAGGTCTTTTTAAAAAATATATACATAAACTTAGGATGTTTAGGTTAATTAATTTTTGAAAATTTTATTTTTATTAATTAAATAATATATTTGACTGATTTGATTAGTTAAATTAGTAATTATATTTTAATTATTATTTATTTAGTGAATAATTAGTATTAAATATGTTAATTAACTTCATGAATTATACTACTTAATAAATAGTACTTCAATTTTTCTTTTTCTTTGTTTGCTTTAATATTCACTAAGTAAAAAATAACTAAAACATACCTACTAATCAAAGTAATTAAAAAAGAGATACATATTATGCTACTTAAAGGGTCTGTAAAATAGTCTAGCCGCGCGGCTATACGTTTTAAAAAAAATTTAAAAAACTGGGTATAGCCGTGCGGCTGTACTATTTTTCCAGGTAAAAAAAGAGGAGCCCAGTCATTAGGCGCCACGTGTCAAGACAACTCTGCTTTTAAAAAGAATTAAGAACACAGCGTATAGCCGCGCGGCTGTACTCATTTTTGTTTTTTAAAAAAGAGGACCCTCCAGCGATCAGACGCCACGTGTCAGTATACTATTTTGGAAAAAAAAATCGTAGTATAGCCGCACGGCTATACCCTTTAATATATAAATTAAAAAAAGAAAAGAGGACCCTCCAAGTTTCATTAGTTTGTACTTTATAGATTTTAATTTGCTAGTTTCAACATATCCAAAGTAGATATTAATAAGCCACTACTATATAATGTTTTAGTATAACTTTTATAACATATATTATTGGTATTCAATAATATATGAGAGTGATTTGTATAATACGTCAACTTTGTGTGAATTATTGAAAATTGTAAAAAATATGGTTATTAAGCTTTAGAAATGCGTATGTACGTGTACAATACGACTATTGTATGTTTGCTTTTTAAAAAATAGTAGACATGTATAGAATATGAATGTATTATTGAAAAATACATACGTACATATATATATATATATATATATATATATATATATATATATATATATATATATATAAAAGACTATAAGATATTGATTAAATTAAAGAAGTTGAGGGGAAAACAAACTAATTTTATATTTTTATAAAAATTTTTTTTTAAAAAATAACATAAACACTTCTCCCGACGAAATTTCGTCGGCATAGGTCTATGCCGGCAAATATTTGTCGGATTAGGTTTCTCCCGACAAAAATACCTCTGCCGACGAAATTTCGTCGGGAGAGGTCTTTTTAAAAAATATATACATAAACTTAGGATGTTTAGGTTAATTAATTTTTGAAAATTTTATTTTTATTAATTAAATAATATATTTGACTGATTTGATTAGTTAAATTAATAATTATATTTTAATTATTATTTATTTAGTGAATAATTAGTATTAAATATGTTAATTAACTTCATGAATTATACTACTTAATAAATAGTACTTCAATTTTTCTTTTTCTTTGTTTGCTTTAATATTCACTAAGTAAAAAATAACTAAAACATACCTACTAATCAAAGTAATTAAAAAAGAGATACATATTATGCTACTTAAAGGGTATGTAAAATATATACTTTTTTAAAAAAATTTAAAAAACTGGGTATAGCCGTGCGGCTGTACTATTTTTCCAGGTAAAAAAAGAGGAGCCCAGTCATTAGGCGCCACGTGTCAAGACAACTCTGCTTTTAAAAAGAATTAAGAACACAGCGTATAGCCGCGCGGCTGTACTCATTTTTGTTTTTTAAAAAAGAGGACCCTCCAGCGATCAGACGCCACGTGTCAGTATACTATTTTGGAAAAAAAAAATTGTAGTATAGCCGCACGGCTATACCCTTTAATATATAAATTAAAAAAAGAAAAGAGGACCCTCCAAGTTTCATTAGTTTGTACTTTATAGATTTTAATTTGCTAGTTTCAACATATCCAAAGTAGATATTAATAAGCCACTACTATATAATGTTTTAGTATAACTTTTATAACATATATTATTGGTATTCAATAATATATGAGAGTGATTTGTATAATACGTCAACTTTGTGTGAATTATTGAAAATTGTAAAAAATATGGTTATTAAGCTTTAGAAATGCGTATGTACGTGTACAATACGACTATTGTATGTTTGCTTTTTAAAAAATAGTAGACATGTATAGAATACGAATGTATTATTGAAAAATACATACGTACATATATATATATATATATATATATATATATATATATATATATATATATATATAAAAGACTATAAGATATTGATTAAATTAAAGAAGTTGAGGGGAAAACAAACTAATTTTATATTTTTATAAAAAAAAAATTAAAAAAAATAACATAAACACTTCTCCCGACGAAATTTCGTCGGCATAGGTCTATGCCGGCAAATATTCGTCGGATTAGGTTTCTCCCGACAAAAATACCTCTGTCGATGAAATTTCGTCGGAAGAGGTATTTTTAAAAAATATATACATAAACTTAGGATGTTTAGGTTAATTAATTTTTGAAATTTTTATTTTTATTAATTAAATAATATATTTGACTGATTTGATTAGTTAAATTAGTAATTATATTTTAATTATTATTTATTTAGTGAATCTTATACTTACGTGCGGAGCAGATCGAGATAGATACTGTTTGCTTGCTTTTCTTCGTGAAAATAAGGAGAGAGAGAGAGAGAGAATGGGTACGGTGGGAGGTTAATTTAGGGTTTGTTATGTAGGATTTATATTTGTTGCATACTGCATGTGTATGTCATGGTTCAATCTCAATTTGATTTGATTTTGGTGAGGCAGGGGAGAAATGTAAAGGGATGTCGGTGAGAGGGAGGAAGATGAGGGAGGAGGGAAGGGAGTTGTTGACTGTAACAGTGCAAGGAGTTTGATTTGATCTGATGGATTAAAAAACTTAAAGAATTAAAAAATTCATTAAATGACGTGGCACATTCGCGATTGCTAGATAAATTTGGACGGTCAAGATGATAACAAATGCATAGGAAAAACGAGTTGGAGTCGCGTGTTGACGAACGGGAATTTAAGTAAGGAGGAATGCTATTCACAATCGCTCAAAAGCGATTGTCAAAGGACTTGCTATACACGTGTACACGTTCTCATGCCTTCCCAAAAAAAAATGATTTTTTCTCTTTCTTCTCTCGGTTGCCTCCCTCTCTCTCTCCCTTTCTGTTTTTAATTAGTTTTTTTCTCTCTCTCTCTCCCTCTTTTTTCTCTCCGCCTGTCTCCATCTCTTTTTCCATCGCTCTCCCTCTTCTTCTCTCTGTTGCCTCCCTCCTCCTGCTTCTTCTACTTCTTAACAAACGGGGGCTAAGCCCAGACAACAACTAAACACAAAAAAAATTATTGTCTTCCTTTTCTCTCTCCTTCTTCCTATTAGTCTTGTTTTTTCCCTTCGTTTCTCCAAAAAAATTTCTGTGTTTCTCTCCTTTTCTCTATGACGCTGCAAATTTCTGTGTTTCTCTCCTTGAGTTTTTGTGTTTCTGATTCCCACAATTGCTGCGTTTCTCTCCTGTTGATTTAATCATTACCCATCAAATGAACACAAAAAAGGAGAAGAAAGTTAAGAAATATGAGGGAGAGAACTGTGATTTGGGGGAAGACAGACACAGAGAGGAAGAAGTTTGGGTTTTTAAAGCTTGGGGTTTTTGTTTTTGTGTTACAAAAAGTTTGGGTTTTACAACCCATCGATGGAGACAGACACAGAGAAGAAGACGGAGGGGAAAAAGAAAATAAGAAGTAGAAGAAGCAGGAGGAGGAGAGAAGAGAGGGAGAGCGATGGAAAAAAAAGAAGAAGGGAGAGAGAAGAAGAGAGGGAGAGAGAGAATAGAAGAAGCAGGAGGAGGGAGGCAACAGAGAGAAGAAGAGGGAGAGCGATGGAAAAAGAGATGGAGACAGGCGGAGAGAAAAAAGAGGGAGAGAGAGAGAGAAAAACTAATTAAAAACAGAAAGGGAGAGAGAGAGGGAGGCAACCGAGAGATGAAAGAGAAAAAATCATTTTTTTTTGGGAAGGCATGAGAACGTGTACACGTGTATAGCAAGTCCTTTGACAATCGCTTTTGAGCGATTGTGAATAGCATTCCTCTTAAGTAAGAATAGTAAATGACAAAGGGTAGTTCCGTAACTCTGCAGAAAACCCTAATTGGTACTATATAAACAAACACACATCTATCTGTAAGCCTATCGTCTCACGCCTCCAAACATCACATTCTCACGCTTTAGTTCATATGCGTTTTCTTTGATCGGATACAGGGAAAGATGAACATAACCTTGAATCATAAGTTTATGATTCAAGCTTCTGTTTTCATATTTTTTCCGGTTAAAATTTCATCTTTTTCAATGTTTATGGTATATATTATTGTTTGAATTGAAAGATCAATTTGCTTTTTATGACTCCAATTCATGTTTATATTTTCATGTAGGGATAGTTTTTTCTGGTTAAAGATTTCATCTTTTTCAATGTTTGGTGTATATATTATTGTTTGTAATTGAAAGATAAATTTGCTTTTTATGAAATAGAGATCTGATCTGTTCTCCAATGATATTTTTTCCGGTTAAAATTTCATCTTTTCCAATGTTTGGGTTATATATTATTGTTTGAATTAAAAGATCAATTTTCTATTTATGAATTGGAGATCTGCTCTCCAATTCATGTTTATATTTTCATGTAGAGATAGTTTTTTCCGGTTAAAGATTTCATCTTTTTCAATGATTGGTGTATATATTATTGTTTGTAATTGAAAGATAAATTTGCTTTTTATGAATTGGAGATCTGTTCTCCAATTCATGTTTATATTTTCATGTAGAGATAGTTTTTTTTTTGGGTGAGTATGTAGAGATAGTTTTTTCCGGTTAAAGATTTCATCTTTTTCAATGTTTGGTGTATATGTTATTGTTTGAAATTGAAAGATAAATTTGCAATAGTGCAAACATTTTTCTGGCCCAATCCAACACGATTACTATAATCTCTAAGACACTATTTAGCAATAGGGCTAATAAGTTCCATAATAGAATATAGGTATAAATGGAAACAAGCAAAGAAAAAAAGGTTCCATTGAATAGTCATTACATTGAAACAACAAATTTAATTCGGTATATTTAAAACTTTTAAGTTGATCTTCTCCCTTCCTTAGAATACTTAAAATTTAGTAAGTATTTTGAGGAGGGGGAAGATCAACTTAAAGGTTTTAAGGATACCGAATTAAATTTGTTGTTTCAATGTAATGACTATTCAATGGAACCTTTTTTTTCTTTGCTTGTTTCACTATATTCTATTATGGAACTTATTGGCCCTATTGCTAAATGGGAAAGACTAAGGGATGGGTCCAACTCATTGGCCCTATAGCTGAATAGGGTCTCAGAGATTATAGTAATCGTGTTGAATTGGGCCTGAAAAATGTTTGCCCTATTGCATAAACATGTACAATGAGGAAAGACTAAGGGATGCATAAAAGAAATGTGAGGCCTAACAAAAACATCTGGTGGCACAAAATGGCTACAATTGTGCTGGAGCTCCTAATTGCAGAAATCAAAATGTCATTTTTGGGTTAGAAACCATGCGTGCTTGAAAAACGGAGGTCAGCCAAAAACCCAGAAATGAAATTATTAGACCAAATCATAAAGGGCCCGAAAATTTTCGCATGCTTTCTTAACCCAATAACGTGAAAGCAGGCCCCAAGTCAGCTCGGTAATTTGGAAACATGTAGAAAATCAGCCCTTTTTTCGGGGAACGATCCCAAGCAGGCCCCCCCAAGTCAACTTGGGTTCCTTCGTTTTAAATTTTTAATTTTAAGTATAGCCGTTCGGCTATAATGTTTATTTTATTTTAAGTATAGTGTAGCCGACTGGCTATACTATATTTTTTTTTGATGAAACTATACTATATTTTTTATAAAGCATAACCGCCTTTAAAAAAAAAAAAACTGTTTGGCTTGTTAAACTTACTTTTCTCCATTTTAAAGAGAAAAACAAGCAAGTATAGGAGTCAGTTTGCTTGTCTACCCTCGCTCCTTGTCAAGTTTGGTACTGTGGTTAGTGAATTAATTTGTCTTTGGTTGATTAAAAGAAACTGAACCATGCATAAAATTGGTAGATCTATCATAGATCATCTATGTGCATATTGTTTCCTTTGACATTGCATTCTATACTCCTTTCTGACTTAGTAGTTTGTTTGTTTTTCTTTTTCTCTTTATTGTTAAATAGGAAAGGTTTCTTAATTGGTTCTCTATTGAATGATTACACCATGCAGCAGTGCTTTTCAGAAGCCTCAACTCGGCGACCAGCTCATCTGCTCTCTTCATTCACCACAATTAAGACAGTCATGACTAATTTATGCCGAAGTTCTTCTCTTACTTCTAAAAAATGTAGCATCTTATTGTGTGCTATTTCATGATTTAGGCAATTGGTGTACTTCATGAACTTTGTTTTTCTTTACAAATTGTTATACGTAAATGATGTGTGGAAAACTTATATGTTAAAAATACTTAATTCAGGATATTTCAAGGTCTGAAGACACTCTCTCCACACTAAAAAACATGCAAGGCCAGTACAGTTAGAGATGGATCTAGTTCGCCTTGAGAAAGAAATGGAGTTGTATTCATAGGAAAAGCTTTGTTAATTATGAAGCTCAGATACTAAGGATATGTCCGAACTCTGTGAGGTTATACGTGGTTTCCCTAACCTTTTAGACTTAACCTTGTCTTTATTTTTGCACGGGTGTTGAGGCATGGAGACCTATTAAGTGCTAATCATATTATAGTTGACTGATGGTTGGGTGTCCATTCTAGTCCTCGGCATTTGCATTGTTTTTAACGAAGCCTTTCTGTGGTGGTTCTAGGCTCAGGTTGTTTTTAACCATTTAATGAAAGGATAAAAAAATGCTTTCATCAATAAAATGTATTATTCATCAGATGTGTATGTTAGTTATTACTTTTTAGTAGCCTTATTTTGATTTCCATTACAGATCGTTAAATCTGATTCTTGTCTTCAGGATGCTACACTTATACATAGTGCTTTTTCTTTCTATCGATTGATGGTGTTGTGGCTAGTTTGCTTGTTTGGCGGATTTAAAATGCCTCTTCCCTCAACTTGCCCTACGGAGTTTGCTCCTATGCCAGAGCATTTTGTGGAAGATGCCATAGAATTGCTTAAATTTGCGCCCCGGATTCCCAAAGCTTTGGATGGGGTCTTATTGGTAGGATTGTTACATTTATCCAAAAATATTCCCTTCATACTTCCTATACGCTTTATCTTCATATTTTTTAAGTTTTTTTTTTCCTGTGCAGGATGATTTTATGAATTACATTATACAGTCCATTAGGGCTCGTCAATCCAAATTTAATGGGCTTGGGCCGGGCTTTAAAGAGGAGAGAGAAAATATTGGGCCGGGCCGGGCCGGACTTTAAGTGTAAAAAAAAAAAAAAATTTATAAGAATGGTATGAATAAATATGCAAATGTTTGGTGATGTGTTAAAGAAAAGTATGATTATATTTGGTGGTATGATTATGTTTGGTGATATGATATGTTGTTTGTCTTATTATATATATATATATATATATATATATATATATATATAACTAGGAATGAGTACAATTCAATGGAAACAAACACAATTTTTATAACAAGTAACACACAAAAAAATTAAAGAGGGGGATTTGTCATTCAAGTGATGTAATTCTAATCCTAAACCCTTATTTATACATAATTATATATGTATGTGGGCCTAACGGGCCGGGCTTTCATGGGCTTAATCGGGCCGGGCCGGGCTTCAAACACCCAAGCCCAAGCTCAAGCCCGACCCAAGCCCAAGCCCAAGCCCAAGCGGGCCGGGCCCTCTAAAAGCCCATAACGGGCCAGGGCGGGCTTTTTTTCAATGGGCCAGGCGGGCCCCCGTAGGCCCATGAGCCCGCGGGCCAAATGATGAGGCCTACTGTATATGGCAAGTCTAGAATAATGGTGCCCCTAGGGGATTGGTAACCCCCAGGGTGATGTAAGGATCAGCATGGACCCAATTGATCACCCTAAGAGGATTGGTAATCTCAGGGTGATGTTGAGATTAACATGGATCCAATTGATTGTCCCTAGGGGATTGGTAACCCCCAGGATGATGTAGGGATCGGCATGGATCCAATTGATTGCTCCTAGGGGATTAGTAACCCCCAGGGTGATGTAGGGATCAGCATGGATCCGATTGATATTATTATTAAACAATTGATATGAACCAAGATAGTCGGCGGAGTTTTGAAGCATACCATATTTGTTGTGCTTTGATAATGACTAAGTCGTTGCCCAAGCACCACGTCATGAAGCGTGTTGGCTTTGGTACACACCTCTCCTTTCTTCAATTTATCATCAACTCTGTTAGTTGAGTTTTGTTGGACTTTGAACTAAAATTTGGATTTGCTTCAAGTTTGCAAACCTTGTGTGACATTCCCATTACACCTACCTGTGTCACTTTTTGTTTCAAATCATATAAACATATTTTTGTCAATTATCAAAATCATAAATCGCGGTGACTAAAGAGGCATAGAATATAATTTTCTTAGATTTATAATCAGTTTTCATGCAAGTTGGAAAATGAACTTGAGATTTACCAAATGAATATAAAAATGAGACATTTAAAAGGTCTTCCACTAGATGAACAATTAATTCTTGCAATACTCAAATTGGGTTGCGTAAGTACTTGATGAATATACGATTATCAATGCATTAGTATGGAAAAACATTACAATAAGAATTTCAAGAAATATAATAGTTGAGCTAGTCCATACGTGTAGACAATAGAAGCTAACTATATAGAAAAGATAAACAACAATTATTAGGACATATAACTTCCATGATAGACTTGAGCAATAATATATGTAGCGGAGAGAGTAACCCATTGCATTGGCAAAGAGTTGACAGAGTTTTTGTTCACATAGTTAAAATCATATAGAAATCATTTAAAAAGAAAGGCAATCAGAGTAAAGCATATCTCGAGTTGGAGACCAGCCAAGTTATACCTGCACTAGGCATCATGTAAAAATTGTTTTATTACTTACTGTGGCAATTAGTAGCATTCCATTCAAAACTATAAATTTACTGAGACAAACATGCCTCTAGGCAAAGTTAATTGACAATAAGCATACTCTATGAGCATTTTTCGATGAATGTAAAGGTTCCAAATCATGTTAAACTGCAGTTGACATAGGCATCTAATTGGTATGCATATAGCATAAGTAAATTAAAATGACATGGCTTGATGTAGAACAAATGGCTGAATGGATTGAAGAGAGAACGACGTCACGAGTCCAAATCACAGCTTTACTATGACATATGGTGGCTTTTGGGCTTCTGAGGTCGTTTGGCCTTCCAAAGTGCATTTAAAAATTGTATTCAATTTACAGACTTTCCGTTTCTTTTCTGTTACGTTTTCAATAACTCCCCATGGCAGTCCAAAGGGTGAGAACGTTGTATTTAATCAGTTGTCATGCTTGGTTGAGATCATCTCGACTTTTATCAAATAATCAAAGAGAATTTTCTCTCTAATTTCCTGGTGGATTCCAAATTATCGTTATTTAGGATTTTCGCTTGAAAATCTATTTGCTTGTGCTGCGTCAAGTGGTATCAGAGCAGGTATCTCCCGTCTCGGTATTATTGGCTTACCATGGGTGATCGTCAAACTGCTGTCCCAATTACTCAAGCGGATTTGGATGCTCAAAACATACGAATTGACAATTTAGCCAATCAACTTGGGGAGATGCGTGAGTTGTTGTTACAAGCTATTGGTGGCAACAATGGAAGAGAAGACATAAATAACAATAGAAGAGAAGACAGAGATAAAAATAGAAGAGAAGATAGAGACAACAACCAAGGAGGCACTGCTGAAAGAAATAATAGGAGACAACGTGTTCCAGAGAGCGAGTCAGAGTCCGACGAAGAACTTGAGGAACCGACACCGGTTAGCAATCCACATCATCGTAATCACAACAATTTTGTTGATTATTATATTAAAGCCGAAATCCCTAATTTTTGGGGAAACCTGAAAATTGAAGATTTCTTGGATTGGTTGGTAGAAGTGGAGAGGTTCTTTGAAATTATGGAGGTTCCAGAGAACAAAATGGTGAAGATGGTCGCTTTCCGTCTGAAAGTCACAGCGGCTGTATGGTGGGATCAGTTGCAGAATTCACGATAGAGGCAAGGAAAGCAATGGGTTCGTACGTGGTGAAAGATGAAGTAGCTTATGATGGATCAGTTCCTACCTACTGATTATGAACAAATTCTGTACCGCATGTACATCGGCTGTGCGCAAGGCAATCGTTCGATTTTTGAATATACCGAAGAGTGTATGCGTCTAGCGGAGTGTAATCATTTGACCGAGATTGAAAACCAAAAGGTTGCAAGGTATATTAATGGCTTGAAAACTTCCATTCAAGAAAAAATTGGTTTGCAGAATATGTGGACTTTGCAGGAGGCGATTAATATGGCGTTAAAGGCTGAGTTGTTGGAGAAGGAGAAACGCCAAACTAGTTATCGCAGGAACACGACGGATCATTCAAAAAATGTTGCTACTTTTCCTAGTGACAAGGGGAAAACGCAGCAACAAAACTTCGGTGGATCGTCAAAGCCGTCGAACCTCCAAAGTAAAAGCAGCAATGAAGGCAGCAGCTAGTCTTCCAATAGAGTGCAGACCTAGAACCAGCCCCAGAAGGAGAATTCGTATGCTAAGCCCATGACAGATATTTGTTACCGATGCCAAAAACCAGGGCATTGTTCCAATGTTTGTCCCGAGAGGAGGCAAGCTAATTTTATAGAAGATGTCGATGATGACGAAGAAAATGACGAAGTTGTAGACGATGATTATGCAGGGGCTGAGTTTGCAATTGAGGAGGGAATGGAAAGGCTTACTTTGGTTTTACAGCGAGTTCTTTTGACACCAAAAGAGGAAGGGCAGCGACATAGCATTTTCCGTTCTCTTTGTTCAATTAAAAATAAAATATGTGATGTGATCGTAGACAATGGGAGTTGCGAGAATTTTGTGCCAAAAAAATTGGTGGAGCGTTTGCAGCTACCAACAGAGCCACATATCAGCCCTTATTCATTGGGTTGGGTTAAAAAAAGACCTTCAGTTCGTGTTGCTGAGACTTGCCGTGTGCCACTCTCCATTAGTAAGCATTACAGAGATGATGTCGTATGTAATGTTATTGATATGGATGCATGTCATATCTTGTTAGGGCGACCTTGGCAATTTGATGTGGATGCAACCTTTAAGGGTCGAGATAATTTGATCTTGTTTTCCTGGAACAACCACAAGATTGTGATCGCTACTACAGTGCCCTCAAAAAAATCAGTTGAGCCCAAAACTAAGAGTTCTTGTTTTCTAACTCTGATCAGCAGCGAGCAAGAGTTAAATGAGGCAATAAAAGAAGTAGATTATTTTTGTCCCATGGTGTTGAAGGGGCTGTTGAAGACCAGCAAAGAAGAAAATGTAATTACTCATGAAGTGCAACCGATCGGCTATAATCTATAAATAGAAAATTTTAAAAGTATCGCCGCTTGGTTATACCTTTTTAAATAGACTATTTTCAGAGTATAGCCGCGCGGCTAGACTATAAATGAAATATTTATATGTATAGCCGCTCGGCGATACTCTATAAATAGAAAATTTTCGAAGTATAGCCGTGTGGCTAAATATTTTCAAAGTATAGCCGTGCGGCTATACTCTATAAAAGTATAGCCGCCCGGCTATACGTTATAATTATCAGTTATGTTTTAATTATTGTTTAAATATTTTATTAAAGAAAAAAAAGTTAAAAATTAGTTACTATTTATTAAGTAATATGATTTATGAAGTTAATTAAAATATTTAATACTAATATTTCAATAAAGATATAATAAATAAAATATAATTACGAATGAAAGTAATTAAATAAGGCTAAGATATTATTTAATCCCACAAATAGTTTCTTTACTTTTATTCTTTGGCCAACTTCTTTAATTTAATATATGTAATTAAGTAATATCTTAGACTTTTTAAACTACTTTAATTAGTATTTATGTTTTAATTATTATTTCTTTAGTGCATATTTAAATATTTTATTGATCTACTACTGGGGCATGTTTAAACTTGATCCCGGGTAAATGTGAGGCAAACATTGCTTCTCAAAGTCCCTTTCCTACACGACTGAGGGTTATAAAATCCATAAGAAGGTCTTGTCAATGCTAATGCTATGATTGCTAAATATACCAGTCCCAAGAAGTGTTCATGAACATTTAGATCTTTATTTATTTATTTATTGTTTTGGAAATTGCCATTCGTTTTGAAGGTTCAATCCTTATGTATTTGGTTTGTTTTTATCAAAAACAGTAGAGAGGTCAAAGACAGAAATAAAGTGGAATTCTATTATTTTTTGGTAACCTGGATGTTCCTAAATCTTCCAGTTCTCCTCTACTCTAGATGTGTTCATTTGTTCTAGATGCTTGCAAAAATAGGGTATATTATTTGTTTTGTTTTAAATTTTATATTATTTGTTGTTAGGCTATGTTACTGCCTATTATGGACAAAATGTCAGTAAGCTGGTTGCTTATTATCTTTAGGTTTTTTTTGGAAAAATGTCAGTAATCTGGTTGCTTATTTTTTTTTTTTTTTGGGTCTGAACCACGAGGTGGTCCTGGATGGGCCCCAACTATGGGTGGCACCTTTAAGCCTTAACCACAACCCAGACTAATCCCCGCTCACACCGGGTCGGCCCGTAAGGGGTAAAGTGCTGGCCAAAGTTGTGACTCCATACGAGAGCAGGGATCGAACCCCTGACCTCTCTTAAGGAATGAGAGTGCCAAACCACTCACACAAACCACCTTGGTTCTGGTTGCTTATCTTGAGGTTTAGGATATATTAGTTTACTAAATGTTTTTTTTTTGGGTTATGCAACTTGTTTCGAAAAAATTACATTGCAGAGTCTGTCAACTTGTTTCAGATTTTTCATACTCCTGAAGGCTTGCTTTCCAGTGAGCAAGGTGTCTACATTGCAGAGTCTGTCGCTGCTAAGAACATGAAACAAGCGAGGAGTCGTTTTCGGATGTATGAGGATCCCACGGTACCAATCAGTTTATCTTTTATTCATTTTGGACCATTTGTTTTAGAAACTTATTCTTCGATTTTTTTTGGCTGTTGCATTTGTTTTTGTGCCCAGGACCATGGCGGTTCTAATCATTCTGAAAAAGTAGAGCCAGCCAATGGTTGTACAGGTGAAAGGGAAACTGAGAAGTCTGCAAAGAAACCTGGTGAGTTATTGTTGCATCTGTTTTTCCACTGGAAATTTCTTTTTGTTTTTTGTTTTTTACTTTATGAATTTAGTAGTAGCATTACAATCATTTTGATGTGCTAGATAAAGGAAGGACTGCAAAAGAGGAGGCATCCAAACGTGAGAAGGTCCGAGAAATACAGAAAAAACTATCGAACGAGCGTTTGGACGCAAGCTCCCGGAGAGTTTTGATAATTTTGAAGAGAAACCAGTAGCATCTGGAAGTATTGCTCAAGTACATGGAGCTGGTCAACAGGTGAAGCCCACATAGTAGTTGCCGTAAAGGTTAGGCATCCTGGTGTTTGTGAATCGATTAGGAGAGATTTTGTTATAATCAATCTGGTAGCAAAAATTTCAAACTTCATTCCTGCTTTAAAGTGGTGGAGATTGGATGAGAGTGTACAGCAGTTTGCAGTTTTTATGATGTCTCAAGTTGATCTTGCAAGATAAGCTGCCCATTTGTGCATCCTGCTGTTTTGATGGAAACTTATGACCAAGGGGAATGTGTCGATGATGTTGAAGGGGATGATCAGATTAAATCTGCGCTTGCTCACATTGTGACGCGCGTACTTTTGAAGATGCTCCTGGACCTGGTAACATATATACACCTTTATGCTTTTGGACTATTTTGATTGAATTGTGTTTAATCTTTTAAGTATCTTGTTGTGTCTTAAAGTTTGTGAATTATACCAGTTGATATACCTGAATGTGGTCTGAATACATAACAAATCCAGAAAAAAAATATATAAAAAAAGCTACTATATTTCTAATATCTTATCCCTAACGGTTCTGGAGATCCGTTTTTGTTCTATCTTCCACCATCTCCTCTCTAAAAATGGGCAAGTAATTCACCTTCAAAGGTTTTGCCTTGTTAGTTTTTCCTTAACAGTTCTGGAGATCCGTTGCATTTATCTTGTTTGGGTGTTCCTTATTAAATAAGTTGCAAGTTTGATATTTGCTTTTTAAACATATATTCCTCCTTTAAGCTAAGATTATGCAAAGAAAGAATATCATATTAGAATGCTTTTCAATCCAACTTCCCCTGGTAAAACTTTCTTGTCTCAAAGCCTGAATTTTGTCAAGCACAATTGAAATATATGTGATATATGTGTAGTATTCACTCCTTTTTTCGTTTATTCATCACTGTGTGTATTATGGTTGTAGACAAAATGCAGTTCCTCAATGATATTATGAACCTAGGAAGCTTCTGTTACAAGTTTCCCTCCTTAATAATCTACATTATGTATTTGATTTTAGTCTATATTTGGCCAAAGTTTCTAATCTTCTTCTGTTTACGGCAAGTGGAGGAGGCATTCGCTTTCTGGGGTACTACAGAAGGTGATCTGGTCCATCCTGCTGAGTGTATGCAGCAGTTACTGGAGAAAGTTAGGTGGTGTCATAGAGACAATGTCGATGGCAATGTCTGTACTGTCATGGTAACCACTTTGGTTCTTGAGGTAATTTCTTTTTCCTTTATCTACTGCAGCTGAAGCATGGAAATTCTTTTATCATTGGTGTGGTCATCAATAACTGATCTTATACAAATCTCATCACTGATTATGTTTTGCAGGGATGGCAGCGGAAACTTGATCCCAGGTACAATGTGATGCAAACACTGCTTCTCAAAGCTGACTGGGCAAAGTCCCTTTCCCACACGACTGAGGGGCTAATGGCTCCATAAGAAGGTCTTGTCAGTGGTAAAGCTATGATTACTAAACAATTTTGACAGTAATAAAATCCAAAATATGCCAATCCCAAGAAGTGGACATGAACATTTAGATCTTTATTCATTTATTCATTTATTTTTTTGTTTTGGAAATTGCAATATGTTTTGAAGGTTCAATCCTTCTGTATTTAGTTTGTTTTTATAAAAAAATTTTAAAAAATAATTACTGTTTTTGAAACCTCACAATTCACATGTAAAAACAGTAGATAGGTAAAAGACAGAAATAAAGTGGAATTCTGTTCTGTTTTTGGTAACCTTGATGTTCCTGAATCTTCCAGTTCGCCTCTATTCTAGATGTGTTCATTTGTTCTAGATGCTTGCAAAGATAGGGTAATATGTTGCCCCATTTTGCATCTTTTGGGTCTTGGAAAAATGTTAGTAATCTGTTTGAGAAACAGCTTGAGGTTTTCTTGGGCTGTAACAGGATCTATGGAGATTTAAATTTTCCTGATAACTATGCTCCATTTACGAATCTTGTTTAGGATATATTAGCGTACTTAATGTTTTTTTTTGTTCTGTAACTTGTTTCAATTTTTTTTTCCACTTATGTTGTTTCAGATTTCATGAAGGCTTGCTTTCCAGTGAGCAAGGTGTCTAAATTGCAGAGTCTATCGCTGCTGAGAACATGAAACAAGCGAAGAGCCGTTGTTGTATTTATGGGTTTAACCCGTATTATTTGTTATAAATAAAATCCATTTTTTTATTCTTGCCCAATGGGCTAATATGTGGAAATCATTAGAATGGGAGGTATCGGAAAGAATTTAAATTTTCATTCCCCAATATCGCGTGTATAAATAAAATAATTGAAGAAATAACTCTAGCCCAATGGGCTAAAGTGGTAATTTAGCCCTACACCCTAAAATGATAGGACAAAAATGTGTATTTAAAGGGTAAATACATTCAAATATTTTAAAAGTATAGCCGAACGGCTAGACTCTTTAAATATTAATATATTCGGATATTTTAATTGTATAGCCGCACGGCTATACCATTTAAATATTATCACGAAGCTTACACTCGCAGATGCAGCCATTTTGCTTCTCTATCAAACTCAAAGCTTCCATTGGTTTTCTTCGGTTTCGGCTGCTTCGTCCTCCGGGTTCGGCACCAAAAAAAGACCCAACCCGCCTAGGAGGCCCGCCCAGCCGCCTAGCCCCCGCCTAGCCGCCTAGCGCCCGCCTAGCCCCACATCGCTGTCGAGTTTGTAGGTGTTTCTGTTAGGTTTAAATCTTCTGTTTAAATAATCCCTGTTGACTAGGGAGTAGTTGTTTGCTTTGACTCTTTAACCACGTTTCTGTTAGAGTAAACGTGCGCTGTAATCTTTGCTTTTTATTTAGGAAGTTGTAAGGCTATATAATAGCCAGAGTTTGCTGAATTCAATAACAAGTCATTCTCCCAGATTAAGTGTTCTATTTCGTTTAAGTTCCTTGTGTCCCAACAATCGCCAGCTTGTTGCAGATTTTGACGAAGAAAATTCTGATAGCGGGTACAGGGTTGTGTTCCAGAGCCATAGAATTGGACCATATTCAGGAGGAGATTGAGGAGGTGTCTGCCGTTCCGGAAGTGAAGGAGAAGAAGAAGAGTGTAATATGTTGCCCCATTTTGCATTTTTGGGTCTTGGAAAAATGTTAGTAATCTGTTTGCTTATCTTTAGGTTTTCTTGGGCTGTAACAGGATCTATGGAGATTTAAATTTTCCTGATAACTGTGATCCATTTACGTTTTGTAATTTGTTTAGGATATATTAGTGTACTCAATGTTTTTTTTTTGGGTTCTGTAACTTATTCAAATTTTTCTCCACTTAAGTTGTTTCAGATTTCCTGAAGGCTTGCTTTCCAGTGAGCAAGGTGTCTACATTGTGAGCAAGTTGTTTTAGAAACTTATTCTTCGATTTTTTTTGGCTGTTGCATTTGTTTTTGTGCCCAGGACCATGGCGGTTCTAATCATTCTGCGAAAGTAGAGCCAGCCAATGGTTGTACAGGTGAAAGGGAAACTGAGAAGTCTGCAAAGAAACCTGGTGAGTTATTGTTGCATCTGTTTTTCCACTGGAAATTTCTTTTTCTTTTTTGTTTTTTACTTTATGAATTTAGTAGTAGCATTACAATCATTTTGATGTGCTAGATAAAGGAAGGACTGCAAAAGAGGAGGCATCCAAACGTGAGAAGGTCCGAGAAATACAGAAAAAGCTATCTTCCATGCTTTAAGCACTTGGGGAAATGGCCATTCTAATATTTGAAGAGTACAGTCGGGGATGTACAGCCGCGCGGCTATACTCACTAAATACTATATTCAAATAGTACAGCCGCGCGGCTATACTCTTTAATATTATATTTAAGGTTATTCGCAGCAATGGTCCCTCAACTATACCCGTAGTTACAGTTTGATCACTGATCGGTTCATAATTGTATATTATTTCTTACCCTTCTAGCTTATGATTTGGTTATGTTTTTGAGTTAAACTTGTGCTTTTAATCCTTTTTGTGTTTATCTTTCAGTTAATTGAGCTTTAGGTAACAATGATGGCTTTGGAGAACATAATTCATGCAATTCAAGCATGTTAAGGCCTAATTTGGATGAATTGATGAAGAGCTTAAAGACAAATTCATTATGGCTACAGCCCCCTGCCAGTCCAGTTCCGTAGGTCATATTGCAAGCTTTGTTTCAGCAACCTACATAGCTCGGATGAGGCCACATTCTTCATGAAAGTTGCTCCAATTGGTGTGTACTATAACATATCCAAAATTCGGCCCCATTGGATAAATTTGGAGTCCGTTACCTAGCAAACACAGAACCATGCTCAGGATGGATCTTATCAGCGCGGAAAATGAGTTAGCAATTTGTTTCGGCCTTAACTTCTTCCTCCGACCTTGGATTGGCCCAAATAACATATGGTTGGAAAGAAGACATTCTGAACTTCAATTTTGAGTGCTTAAAGTCCTAATTTGATTAAGAGAAGCCCAAGTTGTAAGCCCTTGAAGTTGCTGGTCATGCTGACCTCAGCATGTGCTGGTTGGATGCTTGGTCATGGTGAGCTAGGTATGAGCTATCATTTCTGGTTGGAAGCTTGGTCATGGTGACATGAAGATGAGCTAGGGCTGCTGGTGGGATTTAGTGGTGAAGTGCATCAACCAATTCAAGATTTTCTAATACAAGTGCATCACCCATTTCAGATTTTCTAATACAAGTGCATCAACCATTTCAGATTTTATAATTCAAGTGTTGTATGCATTAGTCTTATTGAATTCTGATTTTCACTTCCCCTAGGCCTATAAATAGGGAAGTTCTCTAAGCTTGTAATAACACCCCAAGGGGGGGGAGCTCTCAAACACTTCTCTAGAGCTCCCTTCCCTTCTCTCCCTCAAATTCTCTTAGTTTCCCTTTGTAGTTCTCAATTGTTGTAATAAGATCATTCTATTAAATTTTCTTTGTACTAAATATCAAACACTTTTCCTTTCTCTTCTTCTAATTCTCTAAAGCTTTCAAACACATGTTCTTCCAAAATCCTCAAAGTTCTCAAACATCTCTCTACTTCCCTTCTCTTCCAAAAGTCTCCATGTCTCAAACACTTCACAAACACATTTCTCTTCCTTCCCTAAGTTCTCAAATTCTCCAAGTTCACAAACATCCTCCAAGTTCTCAACCACTCTCTTCCAAATTCTCAAAGTTCCTAAACACTCTCTTCCAAAATCCACAAAGCTCTCAAAACACCTCTCTACTTTCTTCTCCAAATCCTCCAAGTTCTCAAACACTCTCTTCCAAATTCCCCATGTCTTAAACACATTCCCTTCCAAAATCCTCAAAGCTCTCAAACACATGTTCTTCCAAAATTCTCTAAAGTTCCCAAACACTTTCTTCTCCCTCCTCAAAGTTCTCAAACACTTCCTTTCTTCCTCAAAGTTCTCTTAGTTTCCTTAATGTTTTCTTAGTTGTAATTTATTTTTCTTTGTTATGTAAATTCTTTTCTTAAGTTTTCAAGTTGAATTAGTTTCCAAGTTTCAATTATGGTTTTTGTTCTTATTCATTATGCTTATAAGTTAATATGCTAGTTTGAATGATTGATCACCATTTAGGCTTGCATGTTAGCTATCTTGGTTTGAATTAAGAGTATACACCATGCTTTAATTCGAATTGAACTATGAATAGGAAGAGTATGTATGGACATTCGACAACAGGGATTAGATACATACTTGGTTGTTTAAAATGTTCTTCTATGCTTAATGGGTTCCTAATGCTTAATTTTAGGTTAGACAACAAATGATCAAATTAGGGAATTAGGAACACAAGGTTATGACCACACACCATGGCTTAATCATACTTTAGCTAGAATCAATCCATTAATCTAAATTGAACTTGGGAACTTATTTGCTTGAGTTACTTATTTCTTTCTTCCTTGTTTTATGTTCTTTGTTTTTGTTTCTATTTTGTGTAGGGAAACTAAATTGGATCATTCAATCACCAATCCCTGTGGAATCGACCTCGCACTTACATATGCTATACTACCAACGGTTCGTGCACTTGCGAGTATCACAAGTTGAGGATGCAGCTTAATCCATTTTGGTGGAGCTAAATCTACGCAACAAGTTTTTGGCGCCGTTGCCGGGGATCGGTAACATTGTTTGATTCTATTTGGCTTTCCTACTTTATTTTTTTTTTCTTAACTGGACAATTTCAAGTTTTAAAGTTAATGACATTAATGGACAAGTTGTGTTTGTAGTCCAACAGAAAAGGACAATTGCCCAACAAGCAAGAGAACTGGGTTTAAGTCCCAGCTTACACAACCCATTGGTGCTTGTTGCTTTGAAGCATGGAATTGGACATGTGTTGATTTTTCCTTTTCATTTTTAGTTTTTTTTTTATATATTTCGTAATCCTTTAATTCCGTTTCAAGTTTTTGTGTGTGTTTGTTTTAGCAATGTAAATAGCTCAATAAAAATGGAGAGAGATGGCAACTTCAAAGATAGGAAGTGTGGAGTAGTGGGAGAAGTCGCGACCTCCAAATGCATCACGCTCGACCTAATCGCTTCAAGGGGGAGCATTTCAATCCTTTCTCTTTACTTGTTATTATTTATGTTTTTTTTTTTTTTTTTTTTTTTTTTTTTTTTTTTTTTTTTTTTTTTTAAATTTAAAAAAATTTAAAAATTTAAAAATTTAAAAAGATTTTTCATATAAGCTGACTCGTGGTAACTCCAGTGAGCGTCTCCGTCAATACAGTGTCTAGGAGTTCTTTAGGCGACACCTTCGGTGTCTAAGAAGTTTGGGTTTTAAGTGGGACCTTTGTGACCCCTCCAACCTTCCCGGATCCCCTGGCTGTGTTTTCTGAGGCCCTTAACTGGTCATCCATGAGTTGCTTGTATATTTGTGTGTTTTATAAAAAAAACAAAAACAAAAAAAAAACAAAAAAAAAAAATTTAAAAAAAATTGAAATTTGAGTTTTTTTTTTTTTTTTTTTTTTTTAATCCTTGTAAATTGCAATTTGGAACTTCTTTTTTTTTATTTATTTATTTTTCTTTGTGTGGTCAGTTAGTTGTAAATAATAATAAATTTAAAAAAAAAAATCAATTTGGAACTTCTTTGTTTTCTTTTTTTTGTTTTGTTAAGTTAGTTTATGTATTTATTTACGTGGTGTGGTTAGTTAGTTTATTTCTGAGTGTTAAAAAAATATTATTTTTATTTCACTCAAACACTGCATTACAAACAAAGAAAAAAAAAAGTAAAAAATTAAAAAATAAAAAAAGAAAAAAGAAAAAAGAACATTCAAATAAATTAAAAATAAAAACAACTTCTTCTTCTTCTTCTTCTTCGTCTTCATCTTCATCTTCATGGCATGCCTCTATTATCTCTTACTTGCAGAATCTGCAGCAGCTCCACATGGTCCTCATTTTTTCTTTGCAGTGCTTCCACGTGCTGATTGGCACAGTAGAGCCGCTTCTGCAAGTCCGCCACCATAGCCTTCAAGGAAACTATTTCCTCGCTCATCGCGGCACACTCCCGTGTTCTCGCCAGTAAACGCATGCCCAAATTGGTAGCCGAGACCGCGTGGAGCACAGTTAAATTGTGGGACTCCTCCACTGCTGCCTTGTCAGACCTCTTTGCCACATGCAGATGATCTGTCGATGTGAGCTTGCTGCCAATCATGCCTTCCAGCAGCGCTGCTCTATTCGGCACTGCCTCAGAAAAGTTCGGTATTACCTCAGCAAAGTTTGAGGCCGTACCATGATGATATGTGGAGTTTGGGAAGACATGGTTTTGAGGAGCCCTTATCTGCGCATTCGGTGGCGCAAGGGACAATTCAAGGTTGAGATCATCAAGGTGAGTGCATGAGGATGCCATTGTTTTGTTTTTGGATTTTTTGATGTTTTTCTCTGAATTTGCAGGAAGAAATGCGGGGTACTCTTCTACTTCACCGAGATGAGTTTAAATAGACTTATACAGACGAGGGAGCCGAAAGCACTTCGGATCTCGAGGGTGCTATCCTGTGCTCTTTTCTCTCGGATCCCTTCATTTCTGGCGCAAATTGCGAGCACGTTTTTTTTTAAAAGGGAGCATGTCTACACTTTCACTTACTTTTGCCTCCCTGTTTTCTGATGTTTGTGTTTTTGCTTTTTCAGTTTTTATTTTATTTTATTTTATTTTATTTTATTTTCAATTATTTTCTTCTTGTTTGACAGGTTTCTTAATAATGTAGTTGGAAGAAGAGACAAAATTAAAGATGCGTCTTGGACACCTGGTGCAAGAATCCCAACTCTTCTTTTAAATTCTTGTTTGAATTGCGTGTTTATTTCAGTTTATTTATTTATTTATTTATTTTTTTTTTTATTTAATTAGGTAGTATAATTTAAAACTCATAGGATATTCTTTGAAGGAGCTAAATTTTTGGTAACTCCAGTGAGCAACCGCAGTCTATACAGTGTCTAGGAGTTCTTTAAGGCGACACCTTCGGTGTCTAAGAAGTTAGGGTTTTAAGCGGGACCATTGTGACCCCTCCAACCTTCCCGGAACCCCTGGCTGTGTTTTCTGAGGCCCTTAACTGGTCATCCTTAAGTTTTTCTCTTAAAAGAAGAAGCAGTTATTTGTGTATTTACTTAACTAAAAAATAAAAATAAAAATAAAAAAAAAAAATCTTGTTTGGGTCTTCGTGTTTTTGTTTGATTGTCGTTCTTTAAATTTAGGGTCAATCGTTTCTTTGAGATAGCTAACGTTTTTATTTCCCAATTAAAGAAAAAAAAAACACACATACACTTTAAAATTAAATAAAAACTGAAATCATTTCTTCTTGGCCTTCGGTGTCTCGACCATAGGAGCTTTGAGTTTGGCCCTCTGGCTGTCCTCTTCCGGGGCTTCACGCACAGCCTCTTGGGGCTCATCACTTGAGCTCCCAAATATCGCAATTTTAGCTTGAGCATAACTACTCTCGCGATCTGCTTGCTTGCGTTTACCCGGTCGGTCTAGGTCCTCCAGCTGCTTTCGCATGTCGCGAGAATACAACTCTACCATCTTTGATAGGTTTTTATTCTCGTCCCGCAATACTTCTAGCTGGTGTCGATTCACCTCCACTATCCTTGACCTCTCCCTTTTTAAGCTCTTTATAGCACTTTGACAATCTTCAACCATACTTCGCTCCGCCGCCAACTGAGCTTTCAGCACCTCTACCTCATGGGACTTCGCAAGTAGGCGATGACCCAAACTTGCAACACATGATGTACTCTGCACGCTCAGTGCCAGGGCATCACTCGTGACTCGGTTGTCATCCCTTGTCCCGAACACATGAATATCTTTGGGAGTCACTAAATTTCTGCCAACTCCAATAGCAACATCGTTGTCTAGGAGTATTGAGTCATTGACAGACACAGGCCCCCGTGAGGAGCCAAAGTAGGGCATCCATACTGGTGCTGCTGCTTGGCCCCGTGTTTGAGTCGGTGGAGCTAGGTTGAGATCCAACGAAAATGGGTAGGAAGAGGCCATTTGATTTCTCACTATTTTTCTTCTTTTCTCTTTTGTGTTTCTGAGTTTGTGGTTTTGTTTTTATCCCCTTCTTTTTCCTTCTTATAGATATAGTCTTTGACAAACCCTAGCCATTGCAGCGTCTAAGCATTTCTGAATCTCCAGCATTCATCGAGTCCCACAACCTTCTCGCTTTCCAACCGTACCCAACACATTTATCTCGACGTGACCTTTCTGAACGGACGCGTTCAGTAAAGTCATCACGACTTTGTATGGCCCCGTAATTTTCGCTTGTGGATCTGCGGCGCCTCTATGCGTCGACACGTGGCTCCTGCTTTCTGCCCGTGACTATCCATGAAACGACATCAGGGACCACATTCCCTCTTTTTAGAAATCCCGCTTTGCGCTCATAATTCACGTTTTATCTTTTTAAGAAAAAAATTAAATTTAAACGTGTGGGCTTCAGATTTCATGTTGGGTCGGGTTTTACCGTTGTTGGGTTAATTTCATTTTGGGTTGGGCTTTCAATTGTTTGGGTTTCAGTTTGTGTAAGACTATCTGTTAGGGCTTACTGTTTTGAGTGTTTTACTGTTTCGTGTTTTTTTTATTTTTTTATTTTATTTTATTTTATTTTATTGTTTGTTTTGTAATTTTTATTTTGTAATTGTTTTATTTTATTTTTGTATGTTTTGTGATTTTTATTTGCTTTAATACCCTTCATTTGTTGTTATGACATTGGTTGTGGCTAATTTTTAAACATTGAGGACAATGTTCATTTCTAGGTTTGGGGGTATTGGAGTTTAGCAAGTAAATTTGGTTTTTCTTAAAATTAAAAAAAATAATAATTGAAAAAAAAAAAATTTATTTATTTTTTTGCTTGTTTTTATTTTAAATATTGTTTTGTTTTGTTTTTGTTTTGAGTCACTTTCCGAACACTTATGATGAGATAGTGATAAATGTTTGCATGACTTAAATAAAAATTGGATTTCATTTTATTTTAGTGTTTTTTTTTCTTTATTAAAAAAAAAAAAAAAATTTGGCATTGTTCTAGCATGATATGTTTGAAACCTTCTTTACACTTGCCATTTGTTTCATAATTTTCCAATTAAAGGATTTGCATGACCCAAAGAATTGTATCAAGCACAAATTAGACTTATATAACCATATAAAGTGAGCTTTTGAGCCTTGTACTTCAATTCATGAGTGTTATATACATACTCTTATTTTCTTGTCATCAAAGTTGTTGTTTGATCTCATTATTTATTGATTTGGTTGAACACTTAAAAGTCATTCATTCTTATGCAATTTGACTTCACGACATTTAAGAAGTGATATTAAGGCCCTCTTTGGATCGTTTGTGCCTTTCAAGCTAACCTTATGCATGCTTAAGCATGATTTTCCATTGTTAACCATTTTGAGCCTACATGTAAACCTTTTCTTTCATTTAACCAATTATATTTCCTCGCCTTAGCCTGAAAAACAAATATTTACCTTTCTAAAGAACTCATGAGCTTTAATTGGGATGTGTTTTTCATACTAAGTTTGGGAATTTCGAAGAAGAAAAAAAAAATCACACAATTGGTGAAAGAAAAGAGAAAAGTTGTGATTAAGTGGTGGTTGAATGAAATTTCATTTTTGGGCCTTCAAAATAAATTGGTGGTTGTTCAGGAAAGGAGTGAATCAATGTAAATGAAGGGTATAAGGAGTTTTGATCAGGTAAAAGAAAAAAATCTAATCGTGATGATTCGAAGTCTTGTAAACAATTATTTTATGCTCTTGCATTGCGAGTTCCTTGGACTTTGTATTATCCATATCCTTCATTTCTTACTCACCTTACACCCTTGGCCCCATTACAACCCATGTTAAAGACCTAAATTGATCTTAAATGTCATGTGGTTGAATTGCATTCATTTTTCTACTTTTAAGTGTTTGACATCCTTCTTGAGATCATATTAATGCAAGTTCTTCATATTTCTATTGCGAGTTAAGTCCCTTATGGTTTAACTCTATTCTCATGTTTATAACTGAGTGTGCATTATAGCCCTCTTCTGAGTGATTCATTTGTGAGATGACAACTTTGGTGAGATTTGAAGTTGAACTTATGCTTTGTATGATTTTTGAAATTGTGTGAAAACTAAGATTGGGGAATTTGTTGCATTTGGCTATCACACTACTACACTTTGAGCATATTGTGTTTAGAACTTTGCCGCTTTGTAAATAATGTCTAAAAATTGAGCTTTTATTGTTAAAACGTTTAAGTCATGTGCATGAGTCATTTCTCTTCAGAAAATGTTCGGAAAAATTGTTTTAAGTTCTTTGTGTTTTTGTGTTTGTTTTTGTTTTTGGTTTTGCTTAAGGACTAACAATCTTTAAGTTTTCTAATTACTTTGTTTTACAGAGTCAGTAAAACGTTTGTGGGTATCGTATCTGTTAAACCCTCAGGAGACACAACTCCTCCTACTAGGGATGCCTAGAGGTTTAAAGGCTTGTTGCATATGCTAAATGCAATCGAGTTACCTACGAAAGTGGTTTAGTTAACTTCTAGTTTTGTTTTTAACTTTGTTTTGTGTTGTTTTGCTCGAGGACTAGCAAAATCTAGGTTTGGGGGTATTTGATCGGTTCATAATTGTATATTATTTCTTACCCTTCTAGCTTATGATTTGGTTATGTTTTTGAGTTAAACTTGTGCTTTTAATCCTTTTTGTGTTTATCTTTCAGTTAATTGAGCTTTAGGTAACAATGATGGCTTTGGAGAACATAATTCATGCAATTCAAGCATGTTAAGGCCTAATTTGGATGAATTGATGAAGAGCTTAAAGACAAATTCATTATGGCTACAGCCCCCTGCCAGTCCAGTTCCGTAGGTCATATTGCAAGCTTTGTTTCAGCAACCTACATAGCTCGGATGAGGCCACATTCTTCATGAAAG
The DNA here is from genome assembly GCF_965620075.1 of Prunus avium. NCBI lineage: Eukaryota > Viridiplantae > Streptophyta > Magnoliopsida > Rosales > Rosaceae > Prunus > Prunus avium. The sequence goes on from NC_142286.1 coordinate 40,178,056, forward strand.
TTGCTCCAATTGGTGTGTACTATAACATATCCAAAATTCGGCCCCATTGGATAAATTTGGAGTCCGTTACCTAGCAAACACAGAACCATGCTCAGGATGGATCTTATCAGCGCGGAAAATGAGTTAGCAATTTGTTTCGGCCTTAACTTCTTCCTCCGACCTTGGATTGGCCCAAATAACATATGGTTGGAAAGAAGACATTCTGAACTTCAATTTTGAGTGCTTAAAGTCCTAATTTGATTAAGAGAAGCCCAAGTTGTAAGCCCTTGAAGTTGCTGGTCATGCTGACCTCAGCATGTGCTGGTTGGATGCTTGGTCATGGTGAGCTAGGTATGAGCTATCATTTCTGGTTGGAAGCTTGGTCATGGTGACATGAAGATGAGCTAGGGCTGCTGGTGGGATTTAGTGGTGAAGTGCATCAACCAATTCAAGATTTTCTAATACAAGTGCATCACCCATTTCAGATTTTCTAATACAAGTGCATCAACCATTTCAGATTTTATAATTCAAGTGTTGTATGCATTAGTCTTATTGAATTCTGATTTTCACTTCCCCTAGGCCTATAAATAGGGAAGTTCTCTAAGCTTGTAATAACACCCCAAGGGGGGGGAGCTCTCAAACACTTCTCTAGAGCTCCCTTCCCTTCTCTCCCTCAAATTCTCTTAGTTTCCCTTTGTAGTTCTCAATTGTTGTAATAAGATCATTCTATTAAATTTTCTTTGTACTAAATATCAAACACTTTTCCTTTCTCTTCTTCTAATTCTCTAAAGCTTTCAAACACATGTTCTTCCAAAATCCTCAAAGTTCTCAAACATCTCTCTACTTCCCTTCTCTTCCAAAAGTCTCCATGTCTCAAACACTTCACAAACACATTTCTCTTCCTTCCCTAAGTTCTCAAATTCTCCAAGTTCACAAACATCCTCCAAGTTCTCAACCACTCTCTTCCAAATTCTCAAAGTTCCTAAACACTCTCTTCCAAAATCCACAAAGCTCTCAAAACACCTCTCTACTTTCTTCTCCAAATCCTCCAAGTTCTCAAACACTCTCTTCCAAATTCCCCATGTCTTAAACACATTCCCTTCCAAAATCCTCAAAGCTCTCAAACACATGTTCTTCCAAAATTCTCTAAAGTTCCCAAACACTTTCTTCTCCCTCCTCAAAGTTCTCAAACACTTCCTTTCTTCCTCAAAGTTCTCTTAGTTTCCTTAATGTTTTCTTAGTTGTAATTTATTTTTCTTTGTTATGTAAATTCTTTTCTTAAGTTTTCAAGTTGAATTAGTTTCCAAGTTTCAATTATGGTTTTTGTTCTTATTCATTATGCTTATAAGTTAATATGCTAGTTTGAATGATTGATCACCATTTAGGCTTGCATGTTAGCTATCTTGGTTTGAATTAAGAGTATACACCATGCTTTAATTCGAATTGAACTATGAATAGGAAGAGTATGTATGGACATTCGACAACAGGGATTAGATACATACTTGGTTGTTTAAAATGTTCTTCTATGCTTAATGGGTTCCTAATGCTTAATTTTAGGTTAGACAACAAATGATCAAATTAGGGAATTAGGAACACAAGGTTATGACCACACACCATGGCTTAATCATACTTTAGCTAGAATCAATCCATTAATCTAAATTGAACTTGGGAACTTATTTGCTTGAGTTACTTATTTCTTTCTTCCTTGTTTTATGTTCTTTGTTTTTGTTTCTATTTTGTGTAGGGAAACTAAATTGGATCATTCAATCACCAATCCCTGTGGAATCGACCTCGCACTTACATATGCTATACTACCAACGGTTCGTGCACTTGCGAGTATCACAAGTTGAGGATGCAGCTTAATCCATTTTGGTGGAGCTAAATCTACGCAACAATCACTCAATTCAATTATTAGTTGCAGACGTCACTCAATTAGGTGTTGTGTTGCACCATTAGTCCTTCCGTTAAATTCTGTTAAATTTTCTGTCAAAAGTGAGGGTAAATTCGGAAATTCATCCACAACCCTCCTTATTCTCCACAACTTCAAATTTTGTAAATTTGTAAATTTGGAAGTTTGGAAATTCAAATTGAATATCAAATAATAAAAATTCCCACGGATCTGCTACACAAAACTTCAAAACCCTAACCCACCAACCCCTCTTCCCTCTCAACCTCCCTTCTCCTAAATCACATCGGTCTTCCATAATCTTTGAACCCAATTCAAATACACCAATTTAAAACCCGACTCTTTGCAAGAGCCACTAAATCTAACTCATGGGTGCTAAAATTTGTAGACTATTGAAACAAAAACGAAAAAGGCTAAGTGCTGAAATGATGAATCTTTGGACCTCCCCGAGGGAGCAAACAAGAATGGAAGGTTGAACCATAGGTTTGGCACAAGAGGAATCTTTCTTAGACTCGATTCGCCGTCAGTTTGCAAACCATCGAGAGGTTGAGAGGGAAGAGGGGTTGGTGGGTTATGCTAGTCTGAAGGTATTTATTATGAATATTTGAAAATATTCTTGTTGTTGTGCGGCTTCTTTTTAATTGAATTTTTTGGTGTCGGCAAGGATTAGGTTGCAGCAATGGAGGGTTGTGGAGGAAGGGGAGGGTTGTGGATGAATTTCCGAATTTATCCTCACTTTTGACAGAAAATTTAACAAAATTTGACGGAAGGACTAATGGTGCAACAAACCAGCTACTTGAGTGACCTCTGCAACTAATAATTGAATTGAGTGACCAACTGTAACTACGGGTATAATTGAGGGACCATTGCTGCGAATAACCCTTATATTTAAATAGTCTAGCCGTTCGGCTATACTGATTAAATATTATATTCAAATAATATAGCCGCTCGGCTATACGTTTTAAATATCATATCTAAATAGTATAGCCACGCAGCGATAATGTTTAAATATCCTATCTGAATAGCTGGGCTGCTATACTCTTTAAATAAATTCGAATATACCTATTTTATTTTATTTTAAAAATAGTCTTTTTAGTTTAATATTTGTAATCAAGAAATATCTTAGTCTTATTTAATTACTAAATATTTCAATTATTATTTATGTAGTGAATAATTAGTATTTAAATATTTTAATTAATTTTTGTTTACCTTTTTTAAAAAAATTTCGTACAAATTAGTTTGTTTAGTTTAATATTTGTAATTAAGTAATATATTAGTCTTATTTAATTACTTTAATTAGTAATTAGTTTTTAGTTATTAGTCTTATTTATTTAGTGAATAATTAGTTTAAATATTTTAATTAATTTTAGAAATTACTTAATAAATCGTATTTAATTCTTTTAAATTCTTTTATGGACTTGAAAAACTATTTTTAATTCCTAAAAGTATTTTTTTTAATAGTTTCTATTATTTAAAAATCCTGGAAAATTCGTTTAAGTATAAAAATATTGTAAAAACTATTTTAGTATTCCAAAAATTGATTTCAGCCTCCAAACCCGAAATCCAAGTCTTGAACCACAAACCCTAACTTCCAAACTTGTTCCGAAAACCTTTCTCAAGCCTCGAACATAAGCCTATTAGGGCACTTATTACTCTATTAGGCTTGGATACTCACGTAACTCAATTTAGCATTTTACGATTAGGGTTTTGATCTCAATGTACGACGTAACCAGACTTAATCCTAGTTAATTGAGTATGCCTTGATGTAGATTTGAACAAGTGATTTGTTGTCTGAAATTAAACAATTCTCTGTCCAGGCTGCAACAAAAGGAACAAAGAATAAACAATTCTCTGTACAATAGAATAAAAATGAATCATCTGTAGAATCTCCATTAGCTGAAGCGGTTTCCAGATGTTCGTAGAAACTATATAGCCGTGATCATCTAACCATTACCTATAATGGAACATGGCAGGTGCTTAGACAACCCTGCAGTAATCGACATATAGCAGTGATCAGCAAAACTGATGCTTATATTTTCCAGGAACAGCCACTATATACAATACTTTCTCACATGCTTTGCTAAAGCACTACTAATTGTTTAAGCACAGAGTGTTGTGAAAATTGGCTCGCATAAAGGATACAAGCTTCAGAGACAGAACAGGAAGCGACCGGTCGCCAGATTCAAGTGACCGGTCGCCGAAGACTCTGTCTAAAAGCGACCGATCGCACGAAACAAGCGACCAGTCGTTTTTCAGGCAGAATCGAAGCCTTGAGCAAAATCTTCTGGCGACCGGTCGCTAGCTACCAGCGACCGGTCTCTGAAGACTCTGCCTAAATCCGACCGGTCGCCAGATATATGCGACCGGTTGCTTCTGACGTGCTGTTTCGTTTCCCAAGGTGTTTTTTAGTTCTTTGTCGTGTGCTATCGCTTTCTACCCACTTGCAAGGTCTGTTTAAGTCATTTCAAACTTAAATAAAAGGTGGCAAGTTGCTGGGAAGCAAAGAGAGCAAATTAAGGAAGGATGTTGGCTTGTTTCAAAGAGCACCTACCCTATGGTTCTTGATAGGGTGGCTAAACTTGGAGCTATCATTGTCTAGCCTTTTGTCTGCCCAAGGTGTGGCCTATGTCAGGAAAACAAGGGCAGAACGTGGGACAAAGAGATTTGTCTTTTCTCAAGTCCAAAGCTTTGTGTATTTGAGGGAAGAGGAAGCAAGACAGCAAATAGAGAGTTGAAGTAGCTGGAAACTGGTGAGTCAAGTGGAAACCAAGGGGAAGAGGAGAGTTCTCTATTGTATCAAGGTGTTGAGAAAAGGGTGAGAGAGAAACAGATTGTGAGGGTAGTGTTCTAAGGGGGTTTCTGTGTAAACTGTTGTGTAGATTTAGCTCCACCAAAATGGATTAAGCTGCATCCTCAACTTGTGATACTCGCAAGTGCACGAACCGTTGGTAGTATAGCATATGTAAGTGCGAGGTCGATTCCACAGGGATTGGTGATTGAATGATCCAATTTAGTTTCCCTACACAAAATAGAAACAAAAACAAAGAACATAAAATAAGGAAGAAAGAAATAAGTAACTCAAGCAAATAAGTTCCCAAGTTCAATTTAGATTAATGGATTGATTCTAGCTAAAGTATGATTAAGCCATGGTGTGTGGTCATAACCTTGTGTTCCTAATTCCCTAATTTGATCATTTGTTGTCTAACCTAAAATTAAGCATTAGGAACCCATTAAGCATAGAAGAACATTTTAAACAACCAAGCATGTATCTAATCCCTGTTGTCGAATGTCCATACATACTCTTCCTATTCATAGTTCAATTCGAATTAAAGCATGGTGTATACTCTTAATTCAAACCAAGATAGCTAACATGCAAGCCTAAATGGTGATCAATCATTCAAACTAGCATATTAACTTATAAGCATAATGAATAAGAACAAAAACCATAATTGAAACTTGGAAACTAATTAAACTTGAATACTTAAGAAAGAATGTACATTACAAGAAAAATAAACTACAACTAAGAAAACATTAAAGAAAGCTAGAATTGAGAACTAGAAAGCAAAATTAAGAGAATTTGAGGGAGAGAAGGGAAGGGAGCTCTAGAGAAGTGTTTGAGAGCTCCCCCCCTTGGGGGTGTGTTTACAAGCTTGGGAAACCTCACTATATATAGGCCTAAGGAAGCTGAAAATCTGAATTAAGTATGGCTAATGCATACAACACTTGTTTTATAAAATCTGAAATGGTTGATGCACTTCACTAATGCATACAACACTTGCATTATAAAATCTGAATTGGTTGATGCACTTCACCAAAAAATCCCACCAGCAGCCCTAGCTCATCTTCATGTCACCATGACCAAGCTTCCAACCAGAAATAATAGCTCATCCTGAGGTCAGCATGACCAGCAACTTCAAGGGCTTACGAATTGGGCTTCCCTTAAGCAAATTAAGACTTTAAGCACTCAAACTTGAAGTTCAGAATGTCTTCTTTCCAGCCATATATCATTTGGGCCAATCCAAGGTCGGAGGAGGAAGTTAAGGCCAAAACAAATTGCTAACTCATTTTGCGCGCTGATAAAATCCATCCTGAGCATGGCTCTGTGTTTGCTAGGTAACATACTCCACAATTATCCAATGAGGTTGAATTTCGGATATGTTATAGTATACACCCATTGGAACAACTTTCATGAAGAATGTGGCCTCATCCGAGCTATTTAGGTTGCTGAAACAAAGCTTGTAATATGACCTACGAAACTGGGCTGGCAGGGGACTGTAGCCAAAATTGAGTTTGTCTTTAAGCTCTTCATCCATTCATCCAAATTAGGCCCTAACATGCATGGATTGCATCATTTACTATCCAAAGCCATCATTATTACCTAAAGCTCAATGAACTGAAAGATAAACACAAAAAGGATTAAAAGCACAAGTTTAACTCAAAAACATAACTAAATCATAAGCTAGAAGGGTACAAAATGATATACAATTATGAACCGATCATAAACCAAAGTTGTAACCTATCTTCATTAGTGAAATTTCTCAATGGGATCACCAAAGAGGATGTAGGCAAATTTGCTGAACCTCTATAAACACTTGTGTCATTTGTGCTTGGTTAATTTTGTGTGTGTGTGTAAGACTCATTCATCATTGAGTCTTGTCCAAAGTCCATCAACAACAAGGTCTAAAGGGTTGTGAGTTGATTATAATTCACAACAAGTGGTATCAGAGTTGTGTTGGCAGCTGTGCTAGTTCTTCTTTTGGAGTGCTAGTGTGTTGAAGATGGCAAGTGACAAGGAAGTTAAGAGTGGTAGTAGTTCACAGCAGCTGAAGCAACCACAGGAAACAAGCATGAAGGTGGAGTTAAAGCCTTTCACAGGGAAGGAGAACTTCACACTTTGGCAACGAAGGATGAAGTCAGCTCTTACACAACAAAATCTCCATGTTGTGTTGGTTGGCAAGGAGAAGAAGCCAACAAGCATGACAGATGATGAATGGGGTGTACTTCACGAGTTAGCTAGAGGAGCCATCGAGAACTACCTCTCCGATTAGGTGCTCATCAACGTGATGAAGGATACAGCGAAGCAAACATGGGAGAAGCTTGAAGAGATGTTTGCAGAGAAGTCGCTGTCCAACAAACTCTTCCTTAAGGAAGAACTCCTAAATCTTAAGATGGAGGAGGGAGGAAATCTAATGGAACATCTAAGTAGTTTCAATAGATGTGTTGCTGACTTGTAGAGAATGGAAGTTAATTATAGTACGGAGGATAAGACTCTTATGTTGTTGACATCCTTACCTCCGTCCTATAAGCACTTCCGAACCACTCTTATGTTCAGGAAGGTTACTCTGGATTTTGAGCTTGTAGTGCAAGACATCATGACACACCATAGGATGGCTCAACGTTCGGGAGAAAACTCTCAAGGTGAAGGTCTAGTTGCAAAGACTGGAGAGAGAGGCCGTTCAAAGAAGTGTGAAGGCAAAAAAGGCAACAGAGGAAGGTCCAAATCCAAGGTTAAAGAAGGTTGTTTCAAGTGTGGGTCAAAGGAGCATTGGAAAAAGAATTGCCCCATATGGAAGGAGAAGAAGAACAAAGGAAATAATGCAGCAAATACAGCTGAGGAAGTCACAGAGAGTGATGGTGAGCTTTCATGTGTTAATAGCAATGTTAAAACAAATTCATTGGCTAATTCTTCAAGTTGTTCCTCTTCCGATTGGATTTTGGATTCCGGATGCTCATACCATATGTGCTCAAATAAGGAGTGGTTTGACACATATGAGAAAGATGAAGGTGGCGAAGTTATGATGGGGAATGGCTCAATTTGTGGAGTCAAAGGCACCGGTACAATCAAGGTAAAGATGCATGATGAGGCTGTTAGGACGCTTGGAATGGTAAGGCACACTCCAAAGTTGCGTAAGAATCTCATTTCCCTTGGAACTCTTGATAAGAATGGTTATTCATTTAGAGATAGTGGAGGGAAACTCATAATCTCAAAAGGTTCACTTGTGGTTATGAAGGGAGAAGTTCAACCTAATTGTCTATATAGGTTGTGTGGTACAACAATTACAGGTGGAGCAGCTGTATCCACAAGCAAGGACTCGGTCAGCTTTGGCATTTGAGGCTAGGGCACATGAGTGAGAGGGGCATACTGGAACTACACAACAGAAAGTTGTTGAAAGGTGTTCAAAGTTGCAAGCTTGAGTTCTGCAAATCATATACCATGGGAAAGCAATCAAAGGTAGCTTTCAAGCAACAAAACAAAGAGGAGGGAAGCACGGGTGTGCTAGATTATATTCACACGGATGTATGGGGGCCATCACCGGTTAAATCAAAAGGTGGAGCTCGCTATTTTGTGACTTTCTTGGATGATTTTTCCAGGAAGGTTTGAGTCTACTTCATGAAGGAGAAATTTGAGGTCTTCACCAAATTCAAAGAGTGGAAGGCGGAAGTAGAGAACCTAACCGGAAGAAAGATCAAGATCCTAATGAGTGAAAATGGTGGTGAATATAAAGACAACAAGTTCCTTGAGTTTTGTAGAAATGAAGGCATTAAGAGGCACTTTACCGTGAAGAAGACGCCCCAACAAAATGGAGCTGTGGAGTGGATGAATAGAACTCTCATGGAGCGTGAGAGATGTATGAGGATTCATGCGGGATTGCCCGAGTCATTTTGGGTGGAGTCAGTTAACCACACTGCCTATTTGGTTAACCGATCGCTTTCAAGAAATCTTGAGTTCAAATGTGCAGAGGAGGTATGGTCCAATAAGTCAGTTGATTATTCAAATCTTAAGGTGTTTGGATGCAGTGCATATGCACTTATTCCTAGTGATGAAAGATCCAAGTTGAAGCCAAAGTCTCTTGAATGCATTTTCATCGGATTTGAGAGCGGTGTGAAGGGCTACAAGCTATGAGATCCAGTGAACCAAAAGAAGATACTCAGCAGGGATGTTGTGTTTGATGAGAAGACCATGCCTATGAACAAAGTCAAGAATTCATAGGCAAAGGAGGATGTTGTTGAGAGAGAAACAACCATTGAAGTTCCACTCAAGAAGGTGTTTAAGGAAACTTCACAAGAACAGCCAACTGAAGATGTTCAGGAGGAGGTGGAGTCCGACATTGAGGAGGAAGATGCTGGGCAACAACAACAACAAACTCAAGAAGAAGAAGAGGCTCAAGAACAGGTAGAGCCATCATCTATAGCTCGATCCAGGCCCAAGAGAACCATCAAACCACCTCAAAGGTTTGGATGGGAGAAGGCTGCAGTTCACTATGCTTTGAATGCTAGTGAAGAAGAACCAACCACGTTCCAAGAGGCTGTTGAGAACAAGGAACGGGAAAGTTGGATGGAAGCTATGATGCAAGAGATGGAATCTCTACACCAAAACTCAGTTTGGGAGTTAGTTCCTAAATCCAAAGGTCGCAAGGTTATTGGCTGCAAATGGGTGTTTAGGAAGAAATAAGATATGCATGGGAAGGGAGCCACCATATTCAAAGCTCGGTTGGTGGCCAAAGGATACTTGCAAAAGGAGGGAGTTGATTATGATGAAATTTTCTCTCCGGTGGTGAAACATACTTCTATACGGTTACTACTCTCCATAGTAGCTCAAGAGAACATGGAGATGGAGCAAATGGATGTGAAGACTGCTTTTCTCCATGGGGACTTGGAGGAAGACATCTACATGAGCCAACCTCAAGGGTTCATTGAAGCAAGCAAGGAAAATCTGGTTTGTAGGTTGAAGAAGTCTTTGTATGGGCTGAAGCAATCTGCAAGACAGTGGAACAAGTGCTTCGATTCTTTCATGATGAAGATTGGGTATAGAAGATGTGAATCAGATTGTTGTGTATACACTCATGCATTCAAGGATGGTAATATCATCCTTTTGCTTCTTTATGTTGATGACATGCTAATTGCATGTAAAGACATGTCAAAAATCCTGGAATTGAAGACATTGCTTGGAAGGGAGTTTGACATGAAGGATCTTGGTTCTGCACAAAAGATCCTAGGTATGGAGATAAGGAGAGACAGAAATGAAGGCAAGTTATGGCTGTCACAAAGTAAGTACATTTTCAAAGTACTTGAAAAGTTCAATATGATGGATTGCAAGCCGGTGTCTACTCCTTTGGCGGAGCATTTTAAATTAAGTGTGCAGGATTGTCCTTCTACGGATGAAGAGAAGGAAGAAATGAGCAAAGTTCCATATGCAAGCTTGGTAGGGTGTCTCATGTATGCAATGGTGTGCACACGCCCTGACTTAGCCCAAGCCGTAAGTGTGGTGTCAAGATACATGGCGAATCCGGGCAAACAACATTGGACAGCAGCAAAGTGGATCCTCAGGTATTTGAAGGGTACCAAGAGGATTGGGATATTGTTTGAAAGACAACAAGGAAAAGCATGTGTGTCGGGTTATGTGGATTTCGATTATGCAGGAGATTTAAACAAGAGGAGATCCACCACAGGATATGTCTTCATTTGTGGTGGAGGACCAATTAGTTGGAGAGCGGTGTTACAATCGGTTAGTGCCTTGTCTACTACAGAAGCGGAGTATATGGCTCTAATGGAAGCTTCAAAGGAAGCGGTGTGGCTGAAGAGATTGGCAAAGGAATTCGGGTTAGCCCAAGACTTGGTGGTGATACAAAGTGACAGTCAAAGTGCTATATACTTAGTGAAGAATCAAGTGTACCATGGAAGATCCAAACACATTGATGTACGTTACCACCGGATAAGGGATTGGGTGAACGATGGAGACATCATGATAAGGAAGGTTCATACAAACGAGAACGTTTCAGATTGTCTAACGAAGCCAGTCACAACAGCAAAGTTCAAGCATTGTTTGAACTTGCTCAATCTTGTTAGGCCATCTCAAGCCATGGGCTATTTCCTAAATATAGGCCTAAAATAATACCAAAACCATCTCCAGTCATGGGCTAAACAAAATTTTGGCCAAATTTGGAGGGCCACATTTGGCCCTTTAGCCCTCCAATCAGGCCATATGTAGCCCAGCTTTAGGAATGTGCTAAATTTGTAGTGGGACCCATAATATGCTTTTCAACTGCCATCTATCCCTAGGATGCTAAATCTGCTGGATCTATATAGATTTTTAAAATAATAAAAATAGTCAGCTTTTCAAATTTGTAGTCAGATTTTTAAAATGACCGTTGGACCTACTGTTCGGTTCATTTTTACACATGATTTATCATGTTATTCACCTAATATTTTGAGTTAGTTCTTGGCATTTTATAGCCTTTTACTTCCTTTTTGTGTTTTCATAGGTTTTACCTTGGTTAGAATGAAAATGAGCTAAAAGTGCATTATTGGTTATAAATTCTGTTTTTGTTCATTTTCGTAGGTCAACTTCTTGGCCTTGGATCAGCATGCTCTGGTGCTCGGATGAGGTGAAGATATTCATGAAACTTGTTCCAATGGATGTTAACTACAACATATCCAAATTTGAGCTCCATTGGACAAGTATAGCCTATCCAACTGATCCTACATGTTACAGCAGCTCTAGAGAATTGTCTTGCTCCAGTTTTTACCTCCATAGTGTCATCTTGATTCTTCTTGTTACCATACCATTTGGTAACAAGAAATTACTTTGGTTAAGAGATATTTTCGGAAACAATGAGCATCTTTGTGAAGACAAGAACAAAAGAAGCCCATCATGGCAAGGGGACAAAGTTTAAGGCTTTAACAAAGGTTGATTTTTATATTAAAAGTAAAAGCTGGAAAGGAGGAGAGAAGGGAGCAAAGAAGGAGGCAGCCATTGGAATCTGAATTCCATTATATCATTCCATTTTTGCAGAGATAGAGAGCAGGTTTTGGGAGCTAGAGAGCTAGAGGAAGACAAGAGGTTTTTGGAGAGCAAGAGAGGGGAGAATGGCATAACAATTGGAGAGAACCTTGGGGAGCCTTGAGGCAAGGATCCAAGGGGTTGAAGATGCCATTCTCTTTCTCCTCTTTGTTCTTAGTTTCTTTCATTATATTTGTTTATTGTAATTTCTTAGTTTCAATGTAACTTCTTATTTTTCTAGGGCTTTAGTTGAAGCCCTAAACATGAATACTCCATTGTTTTAATGCTTTGAGTTTATGAAATTCTAGATGTTGTTGATGAATCTCATTCACTAATTGAATCTTATGATATGTGTTTGCTTCCTTTGATTGATCACCTTAGGTTGAATGCATGTAGCTAAAGTTGAGAAGTTGTGTAAGATACCCAAGAACATAATTTCTAATTAGCAACAAATGATTGAACTTGTTTAAGTGAGCATCATGTGAATTGGTTTCTTGACAACAATTGATGAATTCCTCTTCACTAAAATAATCTATCCTTGATGTATGTTTTTCTTTGATTGATCACCTTTGAAAGCATACTTCTTGAGATTGTTGGGATTATGTGTATCCTCATGTTTTCCTAAACAATAAATGGATGAAGTAAGAATCATTCATGTGAATTGGTATTGTGTAGATACAGCTGCACCAAAATGGATTCAGCTGCATCCTCAACTTGTGATACTCGCAAGTGCACGAGCCGTTCGGTAGTATAGCGTATGTAAGTGCGAGGTCGATCCCACGAGGATTGGTGATTGAATGATTCAATTCATTTTCCCTACACAAAATAGAAATGAAAAAGAAGGGAAATAAATAAAACAAGGAAGAAAGAAAATAACTAACTCAAGCAGATAAGTTCCCAAGTTCAATTAGATTAACGGATTGATTCTAGCTAATGTATGATTAAGCCATGGTGTGTGGTCATAACCTTGTGTTCCTAATTCCCTAATTTGATCATTTGTTGTCTAACCTAAAATTAAGCATTAGGAACCCATTAAGCATAAAAGAACAATTTAAACAACCAAGCATGTATCTAATCCCTGTTGTCGAATGTCCATACATACTCTTCCTATTCATAGTTCAATTCGAATTAAAGCATGGTGTATACTCTTAATTCAAACCAAGATAGCTAACATGCAAGCCTTGATGGTGATCAATCATTCAAACTAGCATATTAACTTATAAGCATAATGAATAAGAACATGAACCATAATTGAAACTTGGAAACTAATCAAACTTGAGACTAAAGAAAAGAATTTACATAATGAAAAGTAAAGTGGAACTAAGAAAAACTTAAGGAAAATTTCAACACAAAAGATTTCATTACAACAATTGAAAACTAGAAAGAGAAACTAAGAGAATTTGAGGGAGAGAAGGGAAGGGAGCTCTAGAGAAGTGTTTGAGAGCTCCCCCCCTTGGGGTGTGTTTACAAGCTTAGAGAACCTCCCTATTTATAGGCCTAAGGAAGTGAAAAATCTGAATTCAATATGGCTAATGCATACAACACTTGTTTTATAAAATCTGAAATGGTTGATGCACTTGTATTAGAAAATTTGAATTGGTTGATGCACTTCACCAATAAATCCCACCAGCAGCCCTAGCTCATCTTCATGTCACCATGACCAAGCTTCCAACAAGCTCAATAGCTCATGCCTAGCTCACCATGACCAAGCTTCCAACCAGAAACAATAGCTCATCCTGAGGTCAGCATGACCAGCAACTTCAAGGGCTTACGAATTGGGCTTCCCTTAAGCAAATTAAGACTTTAAGCACTCAAACTTGAATTTCAGAATGTCTTCTTTCCAGCCATATATCATTTGGGCCAATCCAAGGTCGGAGGAGGAAGTTAAGGCCAAAACAAATTGCTAACTCATTTTGCGCGCTGATAAAATCCATCCTGAGCATGGCTCTGTGTTTGCTAGGTAACAGACTCCATATTTATCCAATGGGGCTGAATTTTGGATATGTTATAGTACACACCCATTGGAACAACTTTCATGAAGAATGCTGCCTCATCCGAGCTGTGTAGGTTGCTGAACCAAAGCTTGCAATATGACCTACGGAACTGGACTGGCAGGGGGCTGTAGCCAAAATGAGTTTGTCTTTTAAGCTCTTCATCCATTCATTCAAATTAGGCCTTAACATGCTTGAATTGCATGAATTATGCTCTCTTGCTCTATTTGCCTACAAAACACACAAAGGGAGGCAAATAACTTAGAAATCTAAGAAACTAAGCAAAAGAAGTAAGTAAATAGGGCATGTATATGTATGAAATTATGAGCTTAACAATTGGTTTCCTGAATACCTAATGTAAACATCATGCTTTAGGGTTTTTGTGATGTTCATATTCTCTTTGAACTTAATGGGTTTTCCTTGTAATTGAATCGAAGTATGAACCATACATAGGTTCGGTTATGGGGAGGGCACGAGTATTGTAGCACGAACCCTGCACTCTACATATATTAGAGAGAATCAATGCATCTTGAGCCACTAATCCCGGTCTTGATTGGGAACATCTTCATCAATATGTTTAGAGTTCATTACTTGAGTATCCATGAACATTGGTAGAATTGTTTAGGGTGGATTCCGAAACCCTAGTGTTTGTTACTTTGTACTTTCACACTTTGATAACTCATCTCTGTCATTCTCTTTTAAATTTAAGTTTCATTTACTTTCATGCATTAGAATTAGGTCACTTGAACCAAACCAACCCCCCCCACAAATTGTGTTTGTGTGTTTACATTGTTTGAAACGTTGTGTGTTTTCTTTACTGAATTATGTTTATTTTCGTAACTGTTTTTGACTTTTGGTCCGCTTGGTGTTCTTCGTTTTTCTGTGCTGAATCCAACCGTATAAAGAACTTGAAATTTGGACAAACGGGTAGAAAGTTATAGGTCAAAAACTGGACAGAGGTCGAAACTGAAAAACAGATAAACGAATCTGTCCAAATGGTGATAAAAGGGTGATAGAAAGTGCTGTTTGTGTTTTTCTTTGGTTTCTTGTTTTGTTTCTTTTCTTTTACCTTTCTTTACTCATTCTTAGCTTCTAATTTGTATTGTGCATTTGTGTTGTGTTAAATAAGTGTTCTTTACGTAATCAAATTAGAACTTGTAGGAAGCCGACAGTTCTTCGTGGGATCGACCCCATACTTACATAATCTATACCTCAATAGATTCGTGCACTTGCGGGTATTTTTAATTGGTTGTTTGCACATTAATTTGTGTCCTTTTACGAATACAACACCTACCCACTCCCTTTTTAAAAAATAATAATAATAAATATGGTTAGCTTTTCAAATCTTTTCAAGTGTTGTTTAAAAAAAAATTATAAACAATATATTAAACAGTAGTTTAATTAAATTAAACAATATATAGTTGTGGAATGTATGAGTGTTGTACCATAGTTTTTCTCAAAATAATAAAATATGAAGGACCCTAAAATATAGCCCTGTATGGTTGGAGATGGAAAAATTTAGCCCTGTACTATTCTTTAAAAAATTAATATTTTGGGGGGCTAAATTTTTAGCCATGGACTACATTTAGCCCTATGGCTGGAGATGGCCTTACATGCTAAAGATTGAGATGGAGTTCTTGGGAATTATCGGGACGATTCTTAAGACGTAACAGATGTCCTGGAAGGCAATGATGTCCACAATGAGTTTTAGGCTCGCAAAGGTGGAGATTGTTGTGAAAATTGGCTCGCATAAAGGATACAAGCTTCGAAGACAAAACAGGAAGCGACCGGTCGCCAGATTCAAGCGACGGGTCGCCGAAGACTTTGTCTAAAAGCGACCAGTTGCACGAAACAAGCGACTGGTCATTTTTCAGGCAGAATCGAAGTCTGGAGCAAAATCTTCTGGCGACCGGTCGCCAGCTACCAGCGATCGGTCTCTGAAGACTCTGCCTAAATCCGACTGGTCGCCAGCTATATGCGACCGGTCGCTTTTGACGTGCTGTTTCATTTTCCAAGGTGTTTTTTAGTTCTTTGTCGTGTGCTATCGCTTTCTACCCACTTGCAAGGTCTGTTTAAGTCATTTCAGACTTAAATAAAAGGTGGCAAGTTGCTGGGAAGCAAAGAGAGCAAATTAAGGAAGGATGTTGGCTTGTTTCAAGGAGCACCTACCCTATGGTTCTTGATAGGGTGGCTAAACTTGGAGCTATCATTGTCTAGCCTTTTGTCTGCCCAAGGTGTGGCCTATGTCAGGAAAACAAGGGCAGAACGTGTAGCCTTGTGTTCCTTAGCCGTGTTCACAGGGTTTCTGTGTCCTTTAGCCGTGTTCACAGGGTTTCTGTGTTCTTTAGCCGTGTTCACAGGGTTTCTGTGTCCTTAGCCGTGTTCACAGGGTTTCTGTGTCCTTTAGCCGTGTTCACAGGGTTTCTGTGTCCTTTAACCGAATTCACAGGGTTTCTGTGTTCTTTACATTCCTCGTATCGTATTCCTCATATCCTCGTATCGTATCCTTGTATCCTAAATCGAATTCCTCATATCGTCTTCCTCTTATCCAAAATCACATCCCTCATATCGTATTCCTCGTATTTCCAGTTTCAGATTCAGGCCTAAACCCGAATCCTCATATACTCTTATCCCGAAACCCTAAACACATCTTTTTTCTTTTATTCTTCAATCATTCCTCTGTCATGGATATCGTTTCCTAATCCAAATCCGAATCCGAATCCGAATCCCAAACTTCCAACCTGAATCCAAATCCAAATCCAATTCATACATCAAATTCCTCAAATCAAACGGTCGGTCACCAGTGGAAAGCGACCGGCCCCCCCTTAGTTCTTCGAACACGGAGAATCTGCTTCAAAACTACCAGTCGCCAGTGGAAAGCAACTGGTAGTCAGAGAAGCTGTTTCAAATCGACCGGCAGCCTGAAGCAAACGACCGGTCTCCCGAAGAAAGCGACCGGTCTCCCGAAGAAAACGACCGGTCGCCCGAAGCAAACGACCGGTCGCCAAAGACTCTGCCTGAATTGCATGGATTATCGACTTGGGTGCTACGAATTTCTTGACTCACTTACCAAGTTGGGCATTTGTGACGTATATGCACCAACTTGAGGAGGAGTGTTGAAGTGAGTCTCCTAATTAATCAAGGAGATTTATTTCCTTGATTAATTAGGGGATTTACTTTCCTATTTTATAGATTTATTTCCTTTGGTTAATTAAGGGATTTACTTTCCTATTTTATATAGTTTTCAAATCATTATATAATTAGGAGATACTTTCCTAATTCTTTACTGGATCTAATTCCTTGTAAAGCACTCATGTAAACTCTTATATATACCTCCTTATGGAGAATAATAAAATAAGAACCTAAACAATATTCATATTTTAGCAAAAATTGCCATCCCACATATGATTTATGAAAAAAATACGAGTTCTATATCTTCCTTGATTATTGGAGACATGGATACAATCCCACAATTTTGGGCCCCTAAAGCCTGAGCAATGCAGCATTTACAAACATGCAGTGGATAGATACTCGGCAATCATTTGAATTCCCAACCGTCATGCAACATCTTGACATGTTCAACGAAGAATCTCCATTAATTTCTTCTCTTTTTCTGTAAAGATGCTCGGGTGTCACATGAGGAAGCAGGGAGGAGATAAATGTCTTTCCCAGCAGTGGCACTTACATTGCACATGTAAACTCACGTATTTCTTTGATTGCTGAACTAATACTATAAATCTTCACCTGTTTTTAATGACAAAGGTTGGCACTTTCAATCACTGATCAACTTTGTAATCATATGATGGAGAAAATAAGACATTGGTTCTAGGATCATTGAAAGTTCACCTCTAGCTTGTCATCTAAAAAAGTTCACCTCTAGCTTTTCAACTTTTGCTTTATGATCTTCTCGAAGCAGACTTCATCAGTCAACTGGTTGCACTCATTAACATTTTCAGGTGAGACAAAGTCTAACACCACATGTACACAATACTGCATGTCAAAATAAACAGAATGCTCAAGATTATGATAATGTATCATTAATGTCATTTAGTCTTCTAACAAATTTAATAAGATGGGAGAGAAATGCATGAATTTCAAAAGAGTTTTACTAATTTGCCAAAAATGATGCGTGATTATTGGGGGACACTATAAATTTATATGCATAACAAGTGTAAATCCGCTACACATTCTTGCTAACCACTCCAAAAAGTCAAAAGAAGTAAAAGTAGGAAAGATTCAAATGGTTTTCTAAATACTAGATCATGAAAGTGTTACACATGCTACAAATGGTTTTCCAAAAAGCAAATATGTTGCTCGAAAGTCCAAGGTTCAATTTCTGGTAATAGTGAGTGGTGGTGGGTTAACTTCAGTTATTCATAATTCAACCAGTGATGGAAATGGCATGAATTATACATTCCTCCTTAAGCCTTAGTTTGTGATTTGACTGGTAGTGTGTACATAGCGATAGCAGTGAATTTAGGGAAAATTCTACAGTGCACCTGGCGCACTGATGCGCCACTTATTATAGACCTTTGGATGAGTAATTGGGGCATGTGGGGTAATCCAAAGCGTTGATTGTTGGTTACCGGTTAAATTGGTTGCTGTAGGTAAAATAATAATAAAAAATACAAAAATACTTGCTCTCTCATTCAGAGACATTTCAAGTCAACTTTGGGTTGGGTTTCTCATTTCTTTATCTTCGAGTTCTATTCCTTCTACAATAGCTCTTCTCCTCCTTCTGTGACGACGAGACGATGCCGGCGATCACATCTCCTCTCCTCTCAGGTAGGTCATGCTCCTTCTTCTCCTTTTTTTATTTCATTCTCCTTTCTAGGGCTTTGGGTCTGGGTATCTTCCTTGTTCTTGCTGCTTCATCGCTGGTTTTTCTTTGTTTTGTTTTTTTAGGTTTTCACAGTTATGATTTCTTTGTCTCACTCTCATCTGGATCTCCGTGGCTAGCTTTCTCTCAACCTCTCTATGGCAGGTAAGAACTCTAATTTTCTCCCTATCTTTCTAATTGTGTAATTTAGATGATTCGCATCAGAGCAGAAAGTATTTCAACTTTGAATTATGGTCTAGGCTTTCTAACAAAATGATTTATATGTCCTATTTTAATTTAGGGTTTAATGATTTGGTTATTGAATCGCAAGTCCTTATTATTATTATTATTATTTTTGGTAATATTTTGGATTTATATAGGAATTTGGTAATTTTTTGAAATTATAATTCTTTTTTTTTTCTCTTTCGAATTTTTCTCTCCCCTTTCTCCCTCTCAGAGATATCATTGCTACTTTCTTACTTTTTTTATTATTTGAATTTGAGGGTTGGAAGCTTGAGAGTTGTTCATTCTTGATAATGATATGAGACTTTAAATTGATGGCCTTGAGACTGCATATTGTTCAAACCAAAAGCATTGGGTTCTTGAAGGAAGATGCTAGACGATGGAGCATCCATTTCAACCTTGAAGAGATATTGTAGGTTTCTATTTTGTAAACTGTGTGTATTGTGTTTGATAACTTGGAATTTTATGTACTCTGTTTACTTGAGATCTCAATGTTAAAATAATGATCTAGAACTTGAGATAGGATTGAGACATTTATTGTCCTCCACGACAATGGAGCAAATTGGTGTCCATTACAACCCATGAGATCTATGACTTCTTATAATGTATTATTTTTGTGCTTCAGATAATTTAGTCTAAATTGTAGAGTAATATATTTAGTTTCTAATCTGAATTAGTTCTGATTTTTCAGTGAACAATTCAAATTTTGGTATGGATGTTGAAGACTATGTTGTTGGTGGGTGTTCTAACATTTCTTTAAATATGATTGCATACGAATGACGTTGCTGTGAAAAAAGTCAAAAAAGTAACATGTTGATGCAATGTTGTTTCGTGATCAACTGGAAATACACAAACATTTGATTCAGTCTAGTAGGCTTAGTTGCATAGATATTTGAAGAATTAAGTCAGCATGCTAGTAATTGCTATATGGCTGATTTTGTCTTGGTGACTTATGCTATCACCCAAAGTTGGAGGTCCTATCCTTGCTAGTTGTTTGGGAACATAGAGACGTGGAGATGAATCTGCACTTTGTGTTTCCCTTGTCCAATGGTTCCCGCGAGCCCTTTTTCATCATGAGTGTTTTGATTTGCTTTCTGGTTCGTTCAATGTATAGTAAAATATCGCTATATAATTTATTTCCTCTTATTTTTGTAGCGGGAGTAGCTATCTTCATTTTACTAATCTCATTTTATTCAACTCGTGAAGGTGAGGACTTCACTAGCAAGATACATATAATGCTACAATTTTTTTTGTGAAGTTATGCTGTGATTCCCTTTTTTGTTTTCTTCTCATTTGTATTTTTTCTTGAAACATTTGACAGTACAAGGAGTCACAGAGGCAGAATAATTCGACGATTCATATATTTTGTGGCTTATGAGTTGGCGGTGTGTGTTTTATTTGGTTATGAATTGGGTGAATAGTAGTTTGAGTGAGTGTCATGTCAAGGTGGTTGCATAAGAAATACACAAATTCTTGGGAAGAATACGATTTCTTGGATTGTTTATTAGGAGTAGGATGTGTTTAATTGTTGTCGACATTTTGTTTAGTTTTTCATATATGCGATTAGAATGGTTAAAAGCACAAAAATTATGTTGTTTTTACTTTTAGGTACTTAAATCATGGAAGATAAGAAAAATGAAATGACAGTGGTCATTTGGCAATTACCATTCAGACGATTGGCTTTCACAAATTAGAATGGCAATTACATAGTGCCTATTTGTCAATTGCCAACATGATGTGGCTGTGATGTAGCAATATAAAGGAATTTTGTATGAGCTTGGTGACGTAAGGCATGGGCTGAATTGAAGATGGGAGTGTAGTAGATTGTAGTTCAATTGTTTTGCTCTATTTCTACTGTTGTTATTTAGGCTTCAGATCTTGATTGTAGTTCAGTTTTTTTTTTCTTCCTTCTTGTACTTGGCATTTAGTTTGTTTTATTTTTTTGCCTGAAATACTTGGCATTTAGTTTTAATGTATTGCTTTTGATGGACAAGTTATCCATTCCCATTATGTGACGTAAGGCATGGGCTAAATTGAAGATGAGAGTGATGTGGTTAAGTCCCAGTCCTTTTTAATGTGGTGGAATGTAGTTAAATTTTTTTTCTTTCTATTTCTATTGTTATTTAGGTTTCGGTCTACTAAATAATTGATATATGCTACCAAAGTCCTTCCCTTCGTTGGCACTAGAAACAAGCTTTCGGTTTTATTACTTTGATCTTGATTTTCTTTTCCTTGATACGCACTTAGATTTTAGTTTGAAGTTGTCATGGTCCATAGGACTTATATTTTGGCTGTTTAGTTGTTTTCTTTTTCCTGGAATCATAAACTTTCATGTAGTGATGATGTTTTGGGGGCTTGAGTTGTTTCTGTTATTCTCTGCAAGCTTGTGACAACTTCTACTGGGATCCTATTTTAATTTCACTTGTTGGCAAAGATAACAGTTATTGGGCTAGTAACAGAATGCTTATCAGAATCCCATCTCAAATATCCCTAAGCAAATGTTACACCATCCTTCCCATTACCTAACTCTGATTTCACTTTTAAATACAATCTAAGGGAAAAGACAAAAAGAACTAGCAAGAACAAACAAAGCAGAGACAGTAAAACAGCGAAAAAGCCCAAGTCTTTATGTTATTGGCAGCTTTTTCAATTTTGAGAATGGAAATACATTATGTGATTTGTCAATGCAACTGACAAATAGGTAGTGTCATTTGCATTCGTGTCTTGCAAATGACAAACAAAGCAGTCTCATTTACATTCCAATTGCGCAATTACAAGCTATAATGGATAGACATAAATAAAGTTAAGCGCTTTTTCTTCTTAAAACTTTTTTTTTTTTGGTTAAAACTATTCGGATTTATATAAAGATACCCAAGTTTTATTGTTTTGAATATGGATATGTTGTAGCAAAATAAGGAAATTTATACGAGATTGCAAGTTGGTGTGATGGCTTTTCCAAGTGGCTTTAGGCTTTAGGATCCATAACCTTGTAAAATGGTGATTTACAACATTATGGGGATGCATGAGGAATATATATATATATATATATATATATATATTCATTTTGGTGTATTGTTCTATCTCAATGGGTTCAATTAGTTAATTCCAAAGGAAGTAACCATAAGATGGAAAGGGCACTGATAGATTGCCTCACCTAAGATGAAAAGGTAATAATGTAATTGACAAACAGTTAGATCGAAAATGCAAAGGAATAATGCAATTGACAAACAGTTAGTTGGAAATTGCAAACGAATAATACAATTGACAAACAATTCGTTGTAAATTGTTCCATAGAATTGTAAAACCCATCCGTAATCTTGTAATATTGTAATTTACAAGGATAAAGACATCTAGTACAATATTAAGGTAACTAGGGACATTAGGACAGTAAATTGAGTCCTTATACGTGTAAACACAAACGTTTACTATATTAAGGTCTTGTTTTACTCGGTTTTGGACAGTTATGTTCCATATGATTGTAAAATGCGTCCTTAATCTTGAAATATCGTAATTTACAAAGATAAAGACATGTAGTACAATATTAGGGTAAATGGGAACATTCGGAAGGTAAATTGGGTCCTTAGTATTGTAAACATGGATGTTTACAATATTAAGGTCTCGTATTACTCTATTTAGGATAGTTATGTTCCAGGAGATTGTAAAACTCATCCTTATTATGGTAATTTCGTAATTTACAAAGAGATGGACATGTATTACAATATTAAGGTAACTAGGGACATTGAGAAAGTAAATTGGGTCCTTATACGTGTAAACACAAACGTTTACTATATTAAGGTCTTGTTTTACTCCGTTTTGGACAGGTATGTTCCATATGATTGTAAAATGCATCATTAATCTTGTAATATCGTACTTTACAAATATAAAGACATGTAGTACAACATTAGGGTCAAGGGGAACATTCGGAAGGTAAATTGGGTCCTTAGTATTATAAACATGAATGTTTACAATATTAAGGTCCCGTATTACTCTATTTAGGATAGTTATGTTCCAAGAGATGGTAAAACCCATCCTTATTATGGTAATTTCGTAATTTACAAAGAGATGGACATGTATTACAATATTAAGGTAACTAGGGACATTGAGAAAGTAAATTGGGTCCTTATACGTGTAAACACAAACGTTTACTATATTAAGGTCTTGTTTTACTCCGTTTTGGACAGGTATGTTCCATATGATTGTAAAATGCATCATTAATCTTGTAATATCGTACTTTACAAATATAAAGACATGTAGTACAACATTAGGGTCAAGGGGAACATTCGGAAGGTAAATTGGGTCCTTAGTATTGTAAACATGAATGTTTACAATATTAAGGTCTCGTATTACTCTATTTAGGATAGTTATGTTCTAGGATATTGTAAAACCCATCCTTATTATGGTAATTTCGTAATTTACAAAGAGATGGACATGTATTACAATATTAAGGTAACTAGGGACATTGAGAAAGTAAATTGGGTCCTTATACGTGTAAACACAAACGTTTACTATATTAAGGTCTTGTTTTACTCGGTTTTGGACAGTTATGTTCCATGTGATTGCAAAATGCATCCTTAATCTTGTAATATCGAAATTTACAAAAATAAAGACATGTAGTACAATATTAGGGTAAATGGGAACATTCGGATGGTAAATTGGGTCCTTATACTTGTAAACTCGGATGTTTACAATATTAAGGTCTTGTATTACTCTTTTATGGATAGTTATGTTCCAGAACATTGTAAAACCCATCCTTAATCTTGTAATATCGTAATTTACAAAGAGAATGACGTTTAGTACAATATTAAGGTAACTAGGGACATTAGGAAAGTAAATTAAGTCCTTATATGTGTAAACACAAACTTTTACTATATTAAGGTCTTGTTTTACTCGGTTTTGGATAGTTATGTTCCATTTGATTGTAAAATGCATCCTTAATCTTGTAATATAGTAATTTACAAAGATAAAGACATGTAGTACAATATTAGGGTAAATGGGAACATTCAGATGGTAAATTGGGTCCTTATACTTGTAAACTCGGATGTTTACAATACTAAGGTCTTTTATTACTCTTTTATGGATAGTTATATTCCAGAACATTGTAAAACCCATCCTTAATCTTGTAACATCGTAATTTACAAAGATAAAGACATGTAGTACAATATTAGGGTAAATAGGAACATTCGGATGGTAAATTGGGTCCTTATACTTGTAAACTGGGATGTTTACAATACTATGAATTAGGTGAACCCTAATGTTGTATATATATATCTACCTATTTTATGGTACTCTCATATCCAAACTACTGTAAATCACTATCCAATCATATGCCAATTGCCAAACAGGAAGGGCATAATTGCATGACCCTTATGCAATTACATTTTCAAAAAGTGGAAACTTGATAACTTGTATAACCGGTAACCAATTTTTAAAAAAATCTGGGAGCATCATAAAGGACAAATGGTGCATGGGTGCACCTGGTGCACTGTAGAAGGTGCCGTGAATTTAGTAGTCTTCTTTCTAAATTGTCTGTGTCTCTTAACAAAATCTTCGGGGTGTGTGTAAAAAAGGACCACTTGTCCTTCTCCGGCTGATAAGCAAATTATTCACTGTTCGATTGAAAATCATTACTTTCATAAGTGTGATTAATTATCAATTTGTTTGTTTCCATTAGCCAACTGAAACAAAACTATTCCATTTCAATCCCATTGGTATAAAGTGCTATAAATTTTATTTAACAGTAGCATCAAATACCAATCACCCACTTGCAATATATACTGTGCTAGTTTCGGGCTCACCTTAAGATTTTATTATTGTAAGGACTTGTCGTTTAGGTGATTAAGATATCATATATATGTATATGTTTTTTCGACAAAACAATGAATTTTTTGTACTAAAATGGTTTTCCATTCTGATTTATTTGTCCACGGAAGGTCGTGTTCTGATTTTCCGGTCCTCAATATCGCTTATATAAATAACTATAATTGTGCCTTCATGTTTTTTTTTTTTTCCTTTTCACTTATTTATCAAAATTGGGCTTGGACGTTGTCGAACAAGGACTTGGACGTAGTAAGGAGTAAAACGCGGCCAGGAGCAGAGAATAGTTGGCATATGCGGAGGACTGCCCTGCCCTTGATTTTATTTCTTTACAGTTGGGCGTCGAAGTTTTAAAAGCCCATTGGAAATAGCAAACATACAATACAAATACTAATTTTAATTTATAAAAGGAAAGCCAGAAAACAGTAAGCCAAGGCACATGGAGCGAAAGTGAATGGAAACCATTGGCGCCCAACTCTTTTGCTCCTCAGAATTCCAGTGCAACTATTTTCTTCTCTCTCAATTTCAAGCACTCTCCTATCTTTATAAATGGTTTACTCCGCGTTATGGGTTTGGATGAAAAATGTCCAGGTTTACCCAACATCACACTCATTCTTCTTCTGCTGCAAAATGGGTATTTCTCACATCTTGCGCATGTCTGCTCGGAGGTGCCCTCGTTGCAGATTTTCTTTGGGCTTCTTCTTCCTATTCCTTTTCTGCCTATTCCTTCATTTCTTCCAATTTGGCGCTTGACAAATCTGGGACCTTGGTTGTACCAAATGTCACCGCCAATGAAGCTGGCCAGGTAATGCCCATTTTTTCGATTCCCATTTGTGTTTGTGTTTTTCTATGAATTTTTTTTTTTGGGGGATTTAAGCATATTGTTTCATATGGAATCTCTGGGTTAGCAGGAAATTTGTAAGAAAAAATGGATAACTTATTGTTTACTCTTATCAGAATATCGTTTTTCAATCCAGTTAAGGGGGAATGTTGTTTTCTCAGCCCAAAGTAATTGAAATATTGAGAATTCAAATGCATTTCTTGTTTGGCATTATGATTTACGAACTTTCTTCTTATATGTAGAAAGGAAGTTTCAAAGACGAAAAGGAACGTGCTTCGGAGAGATTCTTATCTGGAACTTTTGCTGATATAGCTGCACCTGAGTTACCATGGGAGAAAATGACGCCCGCACCAGTGCCTCGTCTCGATGGCTCTTCAATACAGATTAAGAATATATTTTACGTGTTTGCAGGATATGGCACAATTGACTATGTGAGGATCTTTGTCTCTCTTTTTTGCTTGTCTGATATTCATGTTTGATTTGAGTTTGGAGCACTTTGGAGCAGGGTGTTATTAACACCTTCATCTATTTTGCGTTAAGTTTCTTATTTTACTTATTGCGCTCCTCTTTTAGATTAATAACTGGTGGTCTCATAGGATGTTGGAATGCTTTATGAAGCTAAACCAATTCAATAGTTTGAATGTGATCTTACTTTCACTATTTCACTTATGCATTTGTGTTATAGGTGCACTCTCATGTTGATATATACAATTTCACTGACAATACATGGGGGGAAAGATTGGATATCCCAAAAGAGATGGCGCATTCGCATTTAGGAGTGGCCACTGATGGAAGATACATATATGTGGTATCAGGACAATATGGTCCCCAATGCAGAGGGCCTACAGCTCGTATATTTGTGCTGGACACAGAGACAAAGAAATGGAGCAGTATGCTTCCATTACCGTCCCCCAGGTACTTAATTTGGTTAGGTTTTGTGTTAATTGTGTTGCACGTTACACTGTACAAATACATTATACCTCTTGCTTCATCTTTCTTTACTCAATCTACTCTTAACATGCTAGTCCTTAACTTGGTTTACTTAGTCAGATGATATCTTCTCTTATCTGCATGGTTACCTTCTATCAAATAACTTTGCAGACCATGTAAACTCCAGATATTGCTATTTTCTTATTGACGTTATTCCTTGTGCTCTACTGTTGGTAGCTGTAAAAGTTGGGAAAGAAACAAATCTTTTCTTTGCCATGCTTAAAAGAGTTAAGAGTAGAGACAAGAATGCTCTTCGTTTGACTCTCAAACTGTTGATCTAATGAAGTTCCATTAGAGTTATATTAGTGGCTGAAATTTATGTGAAGTAATCCATATATTTGACATCTAGATTAGATGATAGGATTTAACATGATAATTTGCAGGTATGCTCCAGCAACTCAATTGTGGAGAGGCAGACTCCATGTGATGGGCGGCAGCAAAGAAAACCGCCATACGCCTAGTGTGGATCACTGGAGTATTGCTGTGAAGGATGGCAAAGCATTGGAGAAAGAGTGGCGGAAAGAAGCACCCATTCCCCATGGGGGACCTCATAGGTTTGTTTGTCTTACCATCAATTTCATTCACTTGTTAAATTTCCTCTCAGCAACTTGAAATCCTGTGGGTTTGTTTTAGTGTTTTCTCACTGTGAGAGTCAATCTTCTAACAGGGCTTGTGTTGTGATGAATGATCGCCTCTTTCTTATTGGTGGTCAAGAGGGTGATTTTATGCCCAAGCCTGGGTCACCAATTTTCAAATGTTCACGTAGGCATGAGGTATTATTGTGTTTTCATTAGAACACAATCTCCGATTGTACTTGATCTATTAGTCACCATAGCCACAGTTACTTTGACATGATGAACAGAAGAAGTGGCAATAATTATTCACATGGTCTCTTATAGCCTCAGTTGTTCTGTTTTCAGGTGGTTTACGGGGATGCTTATATGCTGGATGGTGAAATGAAATGGAAAGTGTTGCCTCCCATGCCAAAACCCAACTCTCACATAGAGTGTTCTTGGGTAATTGTCAACAATTCAATTATCATTGCTGGAGGTACAACAGAAAAGAACCCAGTGACCAAAAGGATGATCCTTGTTGGGGAGGTTTTCCGGTTCCAAGTGGACTCCATGGTATTAGTCTTCCCTTACCCCTATCACTAGAATACTTTAAAAATCAGAAAGGAACATGCATTGTGTTGTCTTAATTTGCAACTTATCTTTAAAGCTTGCATTGTGCTATTACAGTGTGTTTATCTTATTTGTGAACAACTTATTTGCTACACAGACTTGGTCGGTGATCGGAAGGCTTCCCTACCGAGTGAAAACGACATTAACCGGTTTCTGGAACGGTTACTTGTATTTTACATCTGGGCAGCGGGACAGAGGACCAGATAATCCACAGCCAAGACAGGTCGTCGGAGATATGTTTAGAACCAAGCTGAATTTGTAGTCAAATTTTGTCTCGTCAACCAGTTTTATAATTATTTTAGATTCTCATTCACCTTCTTAGTATTTAAATCGGGTCGATTTTGTTGATTTTTTCTTCTTCTTTTCTTCACTTTACCTAGATAGTTGAAACTTGAAGAGATATTTTACTTATAAACTTGTGTACACAAATATATGAAAGCTGCGAGAAAATCAAATTTGCAGTTCATTTTCATTCTGATTGCACGTTGATAAAGGGGCAACTGTCTGTGACTAATACATGTTTTTTTATGTTGGAAGCTCGTCCAAGTTCGAATGTTCTTAATCATTTTAATTAGACGAGAAGATTTTGAGATCTTTAATGCATATTACTTAAGATAAGTGGATTGGTAAGAAGGGAGAAATAAATACAACACTGACGTGAAATCAATTTCTTTCTCCAGCTTATAGTTTGAGGTTGTAGGTCAGTCAGTCCACAAGTAAGTATCGTTTGTTTCCCTCCAATCGAACTCACGGTGTCAATTCCCTTTCAGCCCCTTGGCGCTCTCAGACTCTTATCTCTCGCACATAATAATCACTCAGAAAAAATCTGAAATTCCCACCTCACCTCCCATTTCCCGACAACTGTCAAAACCTAGCTTTGTATACTCACAGACGGACTTCCCCCTCCCTCACTCTCTCTGTGAATTATTCTTCAACCTCAAATAGCAAATCTCAAATCCCAACCCTAAAATCCACCACTCTGCCATGGAGGTCAGTTCTCTGCATAATCGATGCATTTGGTCGTCGCCAGTTCGTTCTTCGTCCTTGCACCGCCCTCTCCTCGTTTCACTTTCAGCTCGGAAGAGCAAGAGCCCCGGGCTTGTAACTTCGTTTAGATCGACTCGCCGAGGAAATTTGTGCTCGGCTTCGAGCTCCGAGACATTGATTGGGTCGCGTAAAGAGGACGGCAAGCACAGTCAGGTTGTCAGCAAGAAAGAAGAGGAGGAGGACTTGAAATCTTGGATGCACAAGAATGGGCTACCTCCTTGCAAAGTCGTGCTCAAAGAAAAGCCTTCGCATAATGAGAAACACAGGCCCATTCATTACGTAGCTGCCAGTGAAGATCTTCAGGTGAACGAAGTCTGGATTTGCAGTTCTTTAATTCATTGGTTTTAGCTTCTTTTGTTCTTTGAGTCTCTTGATGGAACTTAATTGTTTTTTCTTTGTTTTTCTCAAGGTTGGCGATGTTGCATTTTCCGTGCCGGATTCCTTGGTCGTAACTCTTAAGAGAGTGTTAGGAAACGAAACAATTGGTAATGTACATTGTTTTTTATTGTTACTCTTTGTTGACTTTCTCATTATGTTTGGCCAGACCAATACGAACTGGCCAGACCAATGAGAACTCGTTCAGCTGCTTAAGATGAATGTTCATAATACATGGCACATGGGCATGCATTTATGTGTATTTTCTTCTATGACTCTGTGTGAGAAAGTTGCTTACTTGGCATGTCATACCGTGATTAGTTTCAATGAACATCTAGGACTAATTTTTATTTTCTGCTTAATTCTCTATGCAGCGGAATTATTAACTACAAACAAATTATCGGAATTGGCATGCTTGGCATTGTATCTGATGTATGAGAAGAAACAAGGAAAGAATTCTTTTTGGTATCCATATATAAGAGAGCTTGATCGTCAGCGAGGGAGGGGTCAGTTAGCAGTGGAATCTCCCCTTTTGTGGTCAGAAGCTGAACTGGCTTATCTTACAGGCAGCCCCACAAAGGTAATCTTATTCTTGTTTTCCTTTAACCGTTGTAAAATCATTCCTGCAACGATTGCTGTTCATTCTTCTGTCAAGTAAGTTAATGGAATACTTAGTAATTCAAAACGTTTTAACCATATATTATTGCGGTGATGAATCAGGCTGAAGTTCACGAAAGGGCTGAAGGAATTAAAAGGGAATATAATGAACTTGACACTGTCTGGTTTATGGCTGGGTCCCTATTTCAGGTCATACTCAAGTTTATTTGACCGGCATTAGAACTGTAGCCAATAATATGACTTAATGTGCTGTCTTTATTTGAATTTTGCAGCAATATCCATATGATAGTCCTACCGAGGCCTTCCCATTTGAGATATTCAAACAAGCTTTTGTTGCAGTTCAGTCATGCGTAGTACATTTACAGGTAAGTTTTTTCATTCCATTTGATTGTATGTTTTCATCTTACAATTAACTCGTGCAAGATAAGAAAATATTATAAGTATTTTTGTTGGTGCTCCCCGTCCTCCCTTTTCTCTTTGTGCCATGTCTTTCTAAATCAAAGCATCTGGATTCATTACATTTTTCTCCCCTTTTGAATGCAGAAAGTTAGCTTGGCTCAGAGATTTGCTTTGGTTCCTCTTGGGCCCCCATTGTTAGCTTACAGAAGCAATTGCAAGGCAATGTTGACAGCTACTAATGGTGCTGTTCAACTAGTGGTTGATCGCCCATATAAGGCAGGGGAATCTATTGGTGTTTGGTATGTTATTTAAATTTCTCAAAAGTATATAACTACCACAACTATGAGATGATTTTTGAACTTTTTTATTTATCATGTTACTGCAATGTAGTATCTTTAATCATAATTTGGTAAAATATTGCAGGTGTGGACCACAGCCTAATTCAAAATTGCTTATAAACTACGGTTTTGTTGATGAAGATAATTCTTATGACCGTTTGGTGGTTGAGGTAAAATCTGGAAATTTTCTATTACAAGCTTGTTGTTTCTGTTCATGTCAAATAAAGTATGCCACATGTCCTATGTGTCCTATGTATTAAGTATGCCACATGTCCTATGTGTTCCAGGCATCTTTGAATACAGAGGATCCTCAATATCAAGATAAAAGAATGGTTGCTCAAAGAAATGGAAAATTATCAGTGCAAGCTTTTCAGGTGTGTACATGAAACTATTTTACTCAAAAAAAATTATTAAGTGATTGTCCTGCATTAGTTACTTAATCTGCCCCATGCTTCAGGTAAATGTGGGAAAGGAAAAAGAAACGGTCTTTGATATGCTTCCTTATCTGCGACTGGGCTATGTTTCAGATCCTTCAGAGATGCAGTCTGTTATCTCTTCTCAAGGCCCAATTTGTCCGGTAAGTTCACTTTTAGGCTAATAGCAAATGATTTTCATAAAAAAGAATTTAATGGCACTACTCCAAAAGAGAATGGAACTGTAGAATGTTTGAGACCTTGGTAAGGTAAGGTTTAACAAACATGCCAAAGGACATCATCTTCAATTCAGTATTATTTCATGTAAT
This sequence comes from Prunus avium, assembly GCF_965620075.1. NCBI lineage: Eukaryota > Viridiplantae > Streptophyta > Magnoliopsida > Rosales > Rosaceae > Prunus > Prunus avium. The sequence goes on from NC_142286.1 coordinate 40,209,123, forward strand.
TACAGAGGTTATGTCTCTGGTATTTGGTGATTGACATATAGACCACGTGGAATTCAAAATGATTCAACTAACCATGTGGAATTTACTTGATTAACTGGTGAATGTCTCTTGTCTTTATTGACATTAAAATTTTATGGTAACATATACTTTATGTTATAAACTTATAGGTGAGTCCTTGTATGGAACGAGCAGTGTTGGACCAACTTGCTGATTATTTTAGAACACGGCTGGCTGGCTATCCAACTACATTGAGTGAAGATGAGTCTTTGGTAATCTTGACTCTTAGAAATTAGTTGGGGTCCAACGTATGGCTAACTGAATTTCAATTAATATTCTCTCTTCTGTAGTTGGCAGATGCAAATTTGAATCCAAAGAAGCGAGTTGCTACACAGCTTATTAGGTTAGAAAAGAAAATGCTCCATGCATGTCTGAAGGTGGCAGTTGATCTGATAAACCAGTTACCAGATCACACTGTATCTCCATGCCCAGCCCCTTATGCCCCTTTGTTGAAATAAAAAGGCATCCTCTTGTAAGTTCCTTTCATGTGCGTGTTGCTTAGTTGCTATTTGCATTCATACTTGATTGGGATGAACTGCTTGCAGAACTTCTCTGCAATAGTTGGGGTTTCTTAGTTCAAATTGGAGAACGTAATGCCGGTAAGTTGATTGAAATTTCATGAATCTGTTAGGATATGATAAAGCAAGAGAAGAGGGTGTTGGAATGAATGTTACAAAATTATGGGAAATCTAATAAATTCAAGTATTCAATTTAGTGGTTATAATACAATATGGAATGAAGTCAGAAGAGAATTTTGTAAACCTACGAAATTACATCTTTTGTTTGAACTGTGCTCTTGTTTTTCTTTTGCTTGCATGAACTGTAAATTTGGGTTTATACCCGACACATGTTGCCAAAATGTGTCCTTCCAAGAAAACGTGTTGCCGAAAGCTAATACTCTATGTGATTTCATGATAGTTAGCTTGGAACATCGAAACTAAATATTTTGCTTTGATTTTTTCATTGATGGTTTTACATATGTAAACACTAACCTGGTTCATAGTTTAAAAAATTGTTTAAGGAAGCTCATGGTTGATAATTCAGAATGGAAAAGGTTTCGTAGTTGATCAGATGCAGACCACTTCAGTTTTACAGATCAATCTGTACCAAATCCATATGATTTTCTGAAAATATTTATTTTTGCAGGTAGATCCAAGGAAGAAGTGGGCTATGCATAAGGCAAGCAAGGAAATCTAGCAGGCATCAAAGAGGAGATAATGGGGCATTTATACAGTTACCTCTGAATTTCTTTCCACTTGTTTGTCAGCATACAATATGAATCCCTTCCCCCCGATTCATGTCTTGCTTTCTTCAGACGATGTGACTATATTTCATGGGTGCCGACAGGGAACTGCTTTCAAAGGGAAAAGAACCAAAAAAATAAAAAATAAAAGAGAGAGAGAGAGAGAGAGAGAGAAAAGAAAGAATTGGTATGAAGGATAATGCCTCTGATAATTTTGGTAGCTGATGTAGTCTGGGTCATTCTCTGTAAATGATGTAAAGTTTGACCGACCAGACTTTATCCAATTGTGTTCCCCTTGTACATTACTGGCTTCATAATCTCTCATAAAAATTATTGTATCTTGTGTATCTTGATCAATTGTTTAGAGGTTATTTCATCTTACCGTGCTATATTACAATGTTGATTTCGTTTCACACTTCTCCAATCCTACCTCCCCTTCAGTAATCGGACCCCCAACCAGAAGTTTTCACTCCTAAAGCGTTAGTAAACAAATGAGCATTCCCATTTTTGTTTAGTAAACACACCCTAATATTGGGCCTGTCCCGGCCCATGCAGATTGCCAAGCAGGAATTAGCCAACGCCAACCTTCATTTTCCTCAATTAAAACCAAAAGGAGCGCGTATTGCATTTTAGTGCGCTGAACAGTATTCTCTGCTCTGCTCATCCAGATCCGAACCGACCTTCACTACAACGACGCTCTTTGCTCATCTCAATGACTAAATCCTCTCCGCCACCTACTCCTAGCGTTTCTCGGAGCTCATCACCGGCGTCAAGAAAGAAATCAACAGTTGCGTGGAGTCGCCGATCGACGATCTACGAATCTCAATCACCGAGACGAGCTCGTCTCGCTTTGCGAAACTCGTTAGGGTTTCCAATTGTTGGTACCGTATCGGCCAGAAGATGATCGACGGATCTGACGCAGTTTCGAAGATGGCGTTCGAGTCGAATGGGCCAGAAGTTTTAGGAGTTCGATTGCAAGAGGATAAGGAGACTAGGAATTCGATTCTCTCCGTCTTCAGGAAGATGCGGAACTCGTTGATGGCGAGGTCATTTGGTTATTGCAGTGGAGAAATTCTGGGGGCCCTAAACCCTCGAGTTCGTCTGAGGCATCCAAGTGGTGGTTTCAGTGGGACGGTTGCGGATAGCAATGGGAAGAGGTTCATTTGTGGTTTTGCAGTTGGTGCAGTTGTCGATCTTCATAATGCAGGTATTCTTCATCTTATTTTGTTGATTTGGGAAAACATATCAGTTTTCATCTCTGTCCGTTGAAAACATAATAAAATTATGGAAAAATTAGGGTTGAGTAGTCAATTTCCGTTCATTGGTTATGTCAAATTACCGTCAGGGACGTTACATTACTGAATCTACTGTTGTTCGTTGGTTATGTCAAATCACATAAGCTTTAGCTTTTCTTTTTTGTTTTGAAAAGCATAACATAACCTGTTTGAAAATGTATCCAGAGTTATGTCAAAAAAAGGAATGTTGATATTCAGAGTTAGGTTTTCTCGTGCATTATTGTTGTCTTTCCTCAAGTAAAGCTCCAGTTTGCAACTTTGTTTCACAACTTTGTCTCCTCAGCCGTAATGCATTCATTCTTCGTTCCCTTTGCCTGCCTGTCTGCTTTTGCAGTGCATCTTGTTTTTCGGTATAATCTGTAAGTGAAGAACGAGTGTTATACTTTTTCTTTTTCATGGTGAAGACGGAGGATGATGACGAAGAAGGTGAGAGACTGAAGACTCCAAAATTCATATGATGATGATGATAAGAAGACGGAGAGGATGAAGATAAGGAAAAAAAAACAAGCAAAAGAGGAAATTTTGGAGATGGCAAAACGACGGAATAGTGGAAATATTGAGAATGTAGGCCCAAAATATTGCGCCCTGGCCCTACCCACGGCTCAATAATTTGGACACAGCCCAGAAATCGGAAAATAGGTGTAAAGTCAGCCCAATAACATACATACGTCAGCCCAAGTAAATAAATGTCGGCCCTATAGAGTGAAAACAGGCCCAAAGATGGCCCAGTCATGTGAAAACAGGCCCAATAACAAGCAAGCAGGCCCAAAGGCGGCCCAGTAACAAGCAAGCAGGCCCAAACTCGCACCAATAACGTGGAAATAGGCCCAATAACGTGAAAATAGGCCCAATAACATGAAACCAGGCCCCAAAGCGGCCCAATAATGTGAAAACAGACCCAAGAGCGGCCCAATAACGTGAGATAGGCCATTAACTTGAAAACGGACCAGAGCCGGCCCAATAACGTGAAAACAGGCCGAACTTTGCCCCAATAACATGAAACCTGGCCCAAATTCGGCCCAATAAAGTAAAAAAGGCCCAAATGCGGCCCAATAACTTGAAAATAGGCCCAATAACATGAAACTGAGCCCAAAGGCGGCACAATAATGTGAAAGCCGGCCCAAAAGCGGCCCAATAAAGTAAAACAGGCCCAATAACATGAAAACTGGCACAAAGGCGGCCCAATAACGTGAAAACAGGCCCAAAAGTGGCCCAATAATGTGAAAACAGGCCCAATAACATGAAAACTGGCACAACGGTGGCCCATCACAACGGCGGCCCAATAACGTGAAAACAGGCCCAATAATGGCCCGATAACGTGCAAACTGCCCAAATTCGGCCCAATAAGGTGAAACAGGCCCCAATGCTGCCCATAACGAGAAAAGCGGCCCAATAAACTAAAACCAGGCCCAAATTTGGCAGTGACTTAAAAAAGGGCAGGATTCGGTCCAATAACATAAAATGGGGCCAGAAGTAGTACCAGAGTGGACCTATAAAAGTAAATCTGGGGCGGATATTAGCATGTTTCGGCCCTTGAAAAAGTTATTAAAAGCATGTGATAATAGTGGGCCCAGGATATGGCCATAATTATTGGCACGAAGTGAGGGCCAAAGAAGCCCAGAATCGATGGGCCAAACACAGTAGCATACAATGGAGTCCTGCATTACAAGGCTCAGTGTTGTTAAAAAGGTGAAGCCCAAAGACGAAGAAATTTCTGGGCCTGTCGAACCAGATAGTTTGACATTAGAAATGTTCCTGGTGTAAAGCCTCGAATGTCGATCCATAGGCCGAGCAGGGCAATATCCCTGTTAATTTTCTTACCACTGCACATGCAGCGTCTCAGCTCTCTCTAATGCATCATTTCTGGATATGCTGTTTAAATAACCGTTGTAGGAAACAATCAAAAAATAAAGCAAAACAAAAGCTAATACAAAACATGACCAAAACTAATTCTATAACTAGATAGTATATCTTCTTCTCAATTGGGAGAAAATCACTGAAATTTTTTCATCTCTGTGCACAATAAGGAGCCGAAAAGACATCAAGTGGTCCAGCATCTTTGCCATCACAATTCTCAAGTTCACGTACATAGGTCGATATACAGCGTGATCCTGCTTAATTCATATGTTAAATTTCTGAGGAACAGTGTCGAAATCATCGAAGTCAAATCTCTGTCGTTCTCTTCCAACCTGAACATTAATGCAGGTGATTGTTTGATTAACATGATCAATAGCTTTACAACCAGTTCCGCTACAATGTGGAAACAACACTCACCTTTCCTAAGAACAAAGCATCAGACGAGATGTTTTCATCCATAGCAGTCAGCTTCCTTGACAGTGCCATTATCCTGGATGGAGAGGAAATAAATAAATTCAAAATCGAAAGAAAAAAAAAACGTCACTAACTGTAGTTGACATGTGGACGTAATATTTCACTGGAAAAATATTCCTTTCATCTATCTAAATGATATCGCATCATGAAGAATTAGAGTGCTATGTTAGCATTAATAAACTACAAGTATTCACGATTCTCTCCCTCTCTCTCTCTCTCCACCCGCCACTGGCCCCAACCCAAAGAAAAGGGCAATAATCCAACATATAAATTGATAACCAAACAATTTACCTCTGTATTGATGAGTCAATATGTTCAATCATCTGACAGGTTTTATACTGTTCAGGATCCTCAAGAAATCTAACCATTCCATCTTTCTGGTTAATTGTGGCAAATATCTCACCATCTTGGATCTGTACATCAAGAAAGAAAAAAAGTTAGGGTACAATACTAATATTTGTAATACCAATACTCTACTGCTAGTACTTTGCATTTACCATTTGTAGCACATGCATTTCTGCCTCCTTGGCGCTGTTTAGTTGAACACTGTTGGCGATATCTTGGAGGGAGAGAGTCAAGTATGTCTGAGTCAATCTCTGAATGTTTCGCTTATACATGGAAGATATAACCTGCTTCACCAGTCCAAGATTGTTGTCCTGAGGGAAAACACAATTCAAAAGCCTTGTTAAGAAGGTTAAAGATTTCATGAAAGAGAGAATCATATTGCATCCAATTTGTCAATAAAACCAACAGGATGAAACTATTATAAAGAACTCACGTTTTCAAACTTTTCCTTGTACTTCTGCACACATGTCTCCAATTCTTCAATTTTTCCAGTGCTATAGCAATTTGCCAATTCCATGTAGGGCTGTACAATAGAGGATTAAAAAACAAATGAAGTCCGTGGAGCTGGTAAACTACAGCTCAAGTGCTAGCCTAACATTATCAGAACTTAAATATGTAGATACCACAAAGGCCAAGCAACCTATAAAAGAAAATAGATCTATAGTGAAGCGCAATGCTCAACTTTAGCTTAACCTGACAAAAGTTCTTCAGATTCCTCTGAGCTACTGATGAGGTGTATTTAGGGAGACTGGTAGAGAACTGTCACCATGCATAAAGCAATCATCAGATTATCCTCAATATATTAACAGCATAAACAGATGAACGTGTCAAGTCAAAACCAAGCAAATTGACACTTTCAAACCATAGTACCCCTGTTGTGTGAATTGACTTACAAAATCAAATTAAACTTCAAGTAGAGGGATCCATGCGAAGAAAAGCCATACCTGCCCATGGTGAATGAGTGAAGCCAATATGTACTTTTTGTATGCTTCAACAGCTATTGCATTAATAACAGTCATTGGAGCTGTTACAACCTGGAAAATATGTTTCACGATTAGGATGGACAAGTATATCAAAATTCAAAATATAGTAGATAATTTAGAAAGTATAAGGAGGTAAACATAGAATATAGATGACAGACATTGTGTAGAAGCTCCAATGCTTTCTGAAAACGCTTTTGTCCGATGCATATCATCCCCCTACAGTGATGTGAAAGATGAAATATTGTAAGAAAAGTTCCTTAGCAACACCAAATCCTCAAAGCTAGAAGCATTAACAAGCCTTCTAAAGACTAATGACATTCCACATCAATCATCAAACTGATGAATCAACTTATTAAAGTGGATTCTGTGACATAGCACACAATGGATCAGTTCCAGTCTTCTTTTCAAAATGAAATATAAGTGTTTTACAATTAATCAGTAACTATATTCCATATAAATAATCAAGTAAAATGTAAGGCTATGAAATGTAAATAACCACAACAAATGAAACAGAATAAGACTCTTAAAGCAAGAATGCGTTATCTTACTCGACTTATTTAATCAATTAAAAGTAATTAATTATATTTAAATTTCTAAAAGTCCAAAGAACCAAAAGAGAAATATGACATTTCAATACTCTTAAAATGGATATTTATAATTCACTCTCTTACTAAAATTATATTACCAAATAAACTACAAACCCTGAAAATCATGGTTAATGGTAATAAAAATTTCATTCTCAGAACATATAAAACATAGATGGCTACTCTAAAACAAGAATTCCAGGAGCGTTTCCTAGATGCAAGAGCATATAAAACATAGAAGTAAGAAATGTCAGATGAAGAAAGGAACACTACCAAACATAATTTTCTCAATAATTAAAAATCAGTGAACTGAGATGAAAGAAAATGTGTCAAACTGAAATAGATAATACTCTGTAGAAAGAGCCACCCACCCGTAATAGCAATAGAGAAAAAGATCCCTTGGCTGATCAACCTCAAAAATGTCATCGCCTAAAATGGACAATCCAGCTTTATAGCATTTTGACAACAAACAAAGAAGAAGAAACTCTGGATGCAAGGAAGTCAAATGTTCTGAGGAGGTCTGAATTTTCCGAATTGCTGTCAACATTGGTGCCACTCCCCGCAGTGGTTCTTCAAGAACCATAACTTGATCTTTGAACCTCTTACAAACAGATAGGACTACAAACAGAACAAATCAACAAGAGTAGGAATCATAGGTGCAATCTAACAACATTTACACAAGTCCAATATAAAAGAGTAAAGAATAATACATTTATCAGGTGCCAAACGAATCTGTTCCGTATCACAGGAATTGATAAATGTGGCAATAGGCAAAACCAACGCACTTCCTTGCTCCTTTGAAATCGAACCAGAAGAGCATGCCTCTCTGACAACATATATACCCATTATAGAGAGTCAATTTCCATCGATTTTCAAATGCTCATGAATACTAACTTGGCAGAATCTTTTATAAAAAAGAACCGCACACTACAAATGCTTTTGACAATCAAATTTCTAAACTCAAATGCAATTTCATCCAATGCCAGAATTCTTAGTGCAGATTAGGTAGAATTAGATTAAGGATTTTCCAGAATTCCTTTAAACGCAACGCAGATATAACTTCAATATATGTGGATTAGAGCTTGCACTCTCACCCGATAATCAAACCCTAAGACATTGTGTACAGAGCCGTCCGACTAAACCCTAGGAAACCGATCATTGAAAAAGAAAAATACATGAATGAAATTAGAAAAAAAAGGGTATTGTTAGAGTGAAGAAGAGGCTCACAGGATGTAGAGGTATCCGAGAGAGTGCTTGGAGGGGTCAAGCTGGTCCAGAACAGGAAGTAATCGAGTCGACTCGGCGTAGAGCGAGTCCGGCGCCTGCTTCAGAACAACATGAAGGTGCGAGATGTCCCCAGCGCTCGATAGCCCTTGGATATTCGCCACCAGAGCTTGTACAGCGTCCATGGTTTTAGGTCGAGCTTTCGATTTCTACGTACCGGGAGCAGAGAAGAGAGAGAAAGCTTCGAGAGCTCGTTCTCGCTTTGGTGTATATACTCGTCGCTTTAAAAACGCAAAGAATGGACGGGGATCGACTCGTCGCTTTTGCTGAGCTGAGTGTCCGGTTCGATTAATAAAAGGGAGTTTCACTAAAAGACCCAAAATGGGGCTGAAATTATAAAAAAAACTCGGATTTATTTATAAATTTGTATTAATAAAACTCGGTTACTAGGATAATAATAAAATGGTAAAAAGTCATTTTTGGGATACGTAGTTCACCTGTTTTACAACTTTAGTCACCGTAGTTTTAATCCTGTAAACGTTAAGGAAAATTCGAGAGAGAGAGAGAATGGCGGACTATCACTTTGTGTACAAGGACGTGGAAGGAGCATCGACGCAGTGGGATGACATACAGAGAAAGCTAGGGAACCTACCAGAGAAACCACCGGCGTTCAAGCCAGCACCTTTCACTCCGGCCAATGATCAAGCCTCTCTTCCTAAAGACAAGTCTTGGATCGATGAAAAGACCGAGCGGGACCTCGAAGACCTCGAAGACAATCCCGATCTCGATGACGATCGCTTCCTCGAAGAATATAGGAAGAAGAGGCTGGCTGAGTTGAGAGAAACAGCTAAGGTTGCGAGGTTTGGATCGGTTGTGCCGATTTCGGGATCAGATTTCGTGCGAGAGGTTTCGCAAGCTCCGGCTGATGTTTGGGTGGTTGTGATTCTGTACAAAGAAGGAATTGCGGAATGTGGGGTGCTGATGCAATGCTTGGAAGATTTGGCTGCGAAATACCCAGCTACCAAATTTGTGAAGATAATATCCACCGACTGCATCCCAAATTACCCAGATCGTAACGTTCCCACTGTTTTGGTGTACAACAGTGGTGCTGTCAAAGCAAATCACGTTGGCTTGCGAAGCTTTGGCCGGAGATGCACACCTGAAGGTATTTTCACTTTGACCTTCAGTTGGGTCTTTTTTAGCACATTGACTGTGGAAAAGAGGAGCATAAACTTCAACACCAATGTTCACAAACTGTTTTTAATGAATTTGTACTGAATATTATCAGGTGTGGCATTAGTTCTCTGCCAATCAGATCCTGTGCTCAACGATGGGCAGAGTGGAAATGGCCGGTCAAGGAAAGCTGTGATCGACGGGGTTCGCAAGAGGTTTATAGAGAAAGTTGTGACTGAGCATGAAAATGATGACGATGGATCTTCAAGTGATTAGACTTTATATTTGGTTTCTTCTGTAAGAGTTTTGAGTTTAGATGAATCAAATGACTCTTGTTTGTGCGTCTTTCCATTGTTTTTGTGAAAGATTATGATTCTCATGTGTTAACGTGAGTGGCTGATTCAGATGTGTTAAAAAGTGCTTGTAATTGAGTTGCACCTAATTTGTGAAATCCACCAAATCCATATGGAAAATAGCCATTCGGTGTTTTTGTCTACCAAAAAGAGAAAAAAATGAACTCCATTGGCACCACTGAAGTATAAATAAAGCACCGGCTAGGTACCAAAAAAAAGAAATTTTGGGATTTCTAACATCTACCGTTGGACATATTTATTTGTGAAAATCTGAAAAAAAGAAAAAAAAAAGAAAAAAAAAAAAGTGGTGATGCGTTATAGAATTGGAGCTTCAAAAAAGATGAAAGTTTTGAAACTTTATTTTGTTGGGGGCATTATCACATGCCCGTCTTTCTGACATTGTTCTAAGGAAAAGCCACTCAAAATAGAGGCTAACTTTACATGACTAATTAACTTCGTACAAAAAAACCTACTGTGGTGGTGGTATACAATTTATGCAGCATAGAAAATTCTATGCGCATAAATACATAGTTTTAGAGGTGCCTCTGTTAACCATATCGTCTCCCCACGTTTGGTCCCAGATGGGGCGTTTCCAGATCAGAATATCACCATACGCATCATCTTGCTTCACATCCACGTACCCTTTAGTTTTCAACACCTGCAAAAATAAATAAATAAATAAATGAAAACAAATTCAATAATGACCCAAACTCATGACGAAGCCAAATGAAGATTCTAAACCACATAGTACAGATAGATCGTACCAGTATCTCATAAAATAGCCTTGCACTTTCTCTCTTAGTTCTTCCTTCCGAAACCTGCAACAAGTTCACTTCCTCCTCTCCTCGTTTTTTACGATTCGGAAAGTGTCTCTGCAAGTACCTTGCAACTACTCTGTATGCACAAGTTGTTATTAAAGAAAAAGTTGGAATAAGATAAAATATTAGCCCTGACATTTATGCCAAAAGAATTTCAAGAGGGCAAATCCACCATACCTGGTTCTTCCTGACCATCCATCTACAACAAAAATAAGTTTCAGAGTTCAGGATTGAGAAAAAAAATGCAAATCAAACAAAAGCTAGCTTAATGAAATCAATTTGAGCCTCTTACCCACTTCAGGGTTAGCTTCTTCGCATAAATCAATCTCCTGAGGCAAGATTAAAAAGAATTAAAGAGACATAATCAATTCCAGAACAAATGAGAAACAAAATAATAACATGTAGCAGCATCAATATCATACATGCTTGTTTCAGACCTTTAATAGTAAAAGCGAGCTTGTCATGTGCATTCACTTGTCTGAGTACCACAAATAGAAAGATTTCCAGGATGGCTATGCTCTATACTAACATTGACTTATCTACATGTCTATCAACAGGTAGTATCTGCGAAAAGCATCTAATCGTTTCTTGTAGATGCTTTTCTTACAATAAAATTCCATAGTAATCATTACTTTACCTCGTTCAGCAGATTGAAATCATGTTCTTGATCCCTGCCCAGAAATGGTACTTCTTCTACAGTTCCAGATGGGTCAGCTTGATCCCTCAGGAATGACTCTTTCTCTATCCTTCCAGATGGCCCAGGTCCTAATATATCCCTGTCCAAAAATGGTACTTCTTCTAAACTTTCAGGTGGGTCAGCTTGCTCCCTGCTCAGGCATGGCTCTTCCTCTATCCTTCCAGATGGCTCAGGTCTTACTATATCCACATCATGAGCTTCAGGGCTGTTTGGACTGTCAAATGATTTCATTGATTGTGAGCGACGAACAGGCGTTTCTGGTGCAATTTCTATTTGCTCTGACCTACCAACACTTGGAGATTCCAACACATCTAACTTTTCTGGAGTTCCAACAGTTTCAGCAGGTTCTACAATCTTTAATTTCCTTTTGCAGGACAGGGATTTAAGTTCTTGTGAAACACCAGCTGCAAATGCGGTTAGCAGCGGTTCCACAACTGATGAACCAGAAAGTAAATAACGATAGGAAATTACCAGGTAGCAATGGCTCCAAGAAATCATGGGTTAGAATTCCAATTTGACAGGCTTTCCAAACAGCAAGGGCAGTTTGAGGAACTTTTCTTCTTTTAGAAACCAAGTCACTTGCATCATGTATGCTTCGCCGGATTACCCTGTGAAATTTTATGTTACGGTTTCTTATTCCTTGGTCAACTTATAATCCATTGAAACATAATTAAAATCCAAAGTGTCCGAAAGGATGTTATTTCAAATATAACGATGGATGCTCCAAATGTCATTTTAACTTTTATGGATAAAATTAGAAATAATTTCTAGCCTAGATTTCTACAAATAGACAAAACAGGAACACTTCAACTTAACACATGTAAAGGGACAGTAAACCATCACGTACTCATTAGGCAGCACTGTCATATCATCAATGACACATTTTCTTTTCCTAGAAATTCGAGCATATTCCTTAGTAGCTGGTGTACGAATAACCATAAACTTTGGTGTAGTAATACCTGCATTATGATAAATAATTTAGGACAAACTTGTTAAGCATACATGAAATTTTGATTTTATATATATATTGCAAAGCAAAAGATGGAACTCAGAACAGTATTTGACTAAGAAAAACTAACGTCCAACTCTGTATATAGGGTGCTAAAGCAACTCTTTTTCAAGTCCTAAACAACTATAGGAATTGAATACTTAAGAGGTAATAAGAAACATAACATTAAATTCCTTTGTTGAGAAGTATGCACCTAAAGCACCGGGGAGCTTGGCACCAGGAGTTCCATCATATTCAACAGAGAGAGGATCGGGATCTTCTTGCACAATAATTTGGTGTTCTATACTTTTTGGCGAACTCGTCTCTGGCAATTTTATTGGCTCTCTGTCAATATGATTCTCTTCACCAGATGAACAAACAAGTTCTCGAGATTGCTTCGCCCCAAGAAACATATCAAGGTCCATGTACTCTTCTTGAGAAACTGTACATCTTAGCAGTTTTTCCATGTTAGCTTCTGAGGCAATTAGATTATTGTCTTGTCTTATAATCTGACACGTCTGATTTTCTGGTTGCACCAACTCTGGTTCCATAATCTCCTCACGATCAATTTGATGATCTTCACTGGATGATCTAACATAGTAGGAAGGTTCTCTCTCAGTCCCATAGACTGAATAGACTGTCTCAAGGTTCAAACCTTCCTGAGACAACGTAAGGTCTTGAATCTTTTCCATGCTTGATTCTCCTTGAATTCCATATTCAGACGGTGCTATATCTGGAGCCTTTATCTGCTCTCTATTAGTTTCTTGATCTTCTCCATATGAAATAACTTGGTTTGGAGGTTCTTCCTGAACTCCACAAAATGTTTCTAGGTCTGTGCATTCTTCTTGAGAGAACCTGTTCCCTTGAAACTCTATAAATGCTTCTGAGTTGGCTCCATTACTTGATGTTCTTAACTCCATGTCAAAGTTCAACATGTAAGATGAAAGTACACTGAAATAAGAAATACTTGTCAAGAATAAGATTAAAGGAAAGTATTTGAAAATGAATTTAGGGATGACACAAAATTATAAACTTCGAGCATCTTGAATGGTTATACGTACTCTTTGATTGGGGTGAAATCAGCAGAGGAAGTATTGTCACAGACACCAAATTCCTCATAATCATACTGCACAAACACAAACTGACCCCTCAGGTGCATATTCTGGATGAAACTTAATCAAACCTATGAAAATTCTCATGAGGCAGGAAATTTGGAAAATCATTAAGAACTAATTGTCATAAGGAAATGAATGTCTCTTAGGGCCTGAAAGGAGATAAGTTAATACCATGAAAAGTTCAGCAGAACAAGAAAAGAATGAATGCATATTAGGCTAAAAAAACTGACAAAATAGATAAACATTAGAATGACTATGTGACATACCATTTCTGAATAAAATTGTCCAATTCCATTCCCCTTTGCACAATCTGTTTCATATCATGCCGAATCGTGTAAAATTATACAAATAAAATTAAGTGAATAGTATTAAGGACCAAACATTTAATACCTTTAAGTGTGATATCTTCATGGGACACCACATTGCATCTGGGAAGTAGGGGAAGCAAACATGTTAAATATGAGAAATACATACAGTAATATCCTCATAAGGTTTTTTAAGCTACACAGCTTACCCACTGACATCTGCAACTTCAAGGATCCCCAGATCAAAAGCATCAAGTTCAAATCTATCAGGTAGAGTAACAGAGTAATTAGGCGCCCACAGCTTGTCTGCATCTGCATTCTTTTTTGTACTAACCACAAATTTGTTGATTTTAATCAGCACTTCATTGCAATCATTGAACAGATATTCAACCTTTTTCGAGTATATTCGAACGACACCAAGAAGAAGGTAGGCGAGAACCCTGTACGCAACAACATCCCATTCATCCTGCAAAATTTTATCTGCACCAGCAGAATAGGGTTTAAAGATATTTCAGGCTGAATGTCAAATAACATGAAGAGGTATTCCTGGTAACTAGCAAAAGAATAACATTTTCCCAGAAAATTCTGTCTTCTTATGCAAAACAGCCAGTGACTAATGACAAACCCAGAAACCTGAATTAGGAAGCAACTAAGCGGATCCAACAAATGGCTAGATGGTTGATAACAGTAACTAATGGCAAACCCAGAAACCAGGTTACAAAATTAATGTACTTCAGAGCAAATACAACGTAATTAAGCCACCAAACATGAATACCCGTGAAGAGAAAATACCCTTTCCATAAAAGAAAAAGAAAATCTTCCTAGCACTCTTCTAACAACACCCGCTGCCCGCACATCATTATTTTTATTAAAACGAAAGAAACAGAGAACCCCAAAGAGAAAGAAAAAAACAAAAGAAGAGAAACTCTGTTTGGTTTTTGGAGAAACAATCAGAGAAAAGTTAGAAAACAGTGTGTGCACAAATATTGTAAGAAAAAAAACCCCATTACAAAAATTTATGGTTTTGTTGTGATTTTCCCCTCATTTTTTTCAAATGTCAACCAAAGGCAAGGAAACCATGAGAAAGACGGCGAAGAGAAAGGGAAACGCACCAACAGAGGAGGAGATGTCAGTCTGAGTGACCTGCGCCTTCTTGAGCTTTTTGAAAGAGTAAGCGGCAACCCAAATGGCGCCCAAAGGCCCCTTCCTTGATAGGAGGCAGTGTGAGTAGAACATGCCCTTTTTCCAATTGGTTTTCTTTAGCTTTTTTCACTCTCTCTGTGATTTGGTTCCTCTTCTCACTTATTTGGGAGATAAAAGGAAAAGAAACGCACGAACTGCTAACTGCAAACAAATGCAGGGGCCACGGGAGGGAAGGAGGTCCTTAAGAAATAACAAGAAACGGTCGATTCTAGTGTGCCCTGTAAGTCTCAGACCGAAAAAAACAAAAACAAAAATATAAGTAAACAAATTATGCTAAACCTTTTTTTTTTTTTTTCTAGGCACATTCAATTCAACCCACGTCATATTTTTGGAGATTACAAATCAAGCGGATTGAAAAACAAACTGTATCAGAAAAGAAAAGATGGAAGTTAATGATAAAGATATGATTATAGCAAATATCTTTTCTATGAATGGTTTATGTCAAATCTCGTAGTACCACTTTCGTATTCTAGAAAGAACTCTTTATTGCCTTTAAAAATAAAAATACAAGGAGTATAAACTTATTTTAGTCCATGAAAAATTAGATGACGTTAATTAATTACTTTTCATTGTGGCTTCTTTGGTAGGTGACAGTCTACTTCCCATATTTTATTTGGTGGGGTACCAAATCTGTATGACTTACTATTATTATTTATGTAATTCAATAATAGTGTTCGACTATTGGTATTACCATATTAATTACATAAAAATTACATTGTCTTTTTTTTCTTTTGAAGAGAAATACATTATATGGGTTATTTTTTAATTGATGTGGTTGTATATCTCATCTGCCACATAAGGTGCTATGAGAATGTAGTATACAAATGTGGTAAGAGTAGAATTATTTAAAAGTTAAAAACTGTGTTATTCTTTTTAGGTATGGTGTAATTACACATTTAAAGCACAAATATGCAATGAACTTGAATTTGTAAAAAAGTTAAAAACTTCGGTTTATGCCAAAATGGGAAAAGACTAACACATATGAGATATGTCAAAGACCAAGAAGATAAAGATTGTGAACTAACTGGCAGTAAAATGCCACCCCACATCCACATGCATATATTCAAATTTTAATCCACCATAAATCATTCTTCTGACACGAGTAAAAGAACCAATCGACGTGTCAACCCACCCTCAACTAAAACCAGACCTTCATGCAAAGACCAAGGCTGCATCCATTGGCCAAATGAAATGAGCAAACATATTAACCAAAAGGGAACCGCCCAGACAGAAAATGAAAGCTTCTCTGTAGACAATGGTATTCATTTACAAGGAAACATAATACTAAGATTAGACTGTAATTGGATTGGATGTAAAAAGTAATAATAATCCGAATTACAATGTACAAAAAAATGTAACAGTACAGATCAAGTTTCTACCAGCTTTCCAAACCCAGGAGTTTAGAATAGCAAAACCTGGCAAATACAAAGAGTCATAAAAGAGGTCAACCAGGCAAAAGAGTTAGGATGGCAGATGATTCTTCATTCATTTGGAGGATGTCACTCACCAAGTACCAACAGATACAACTCCCTCCTGAAGCTTGAAGAAAATTTGACAACAATCGAATACCTCCTGTCTGCACGCGCAGCTGAGAAGAATCACATACATTATCCAACTTTCGAAACGATACATTGACTCTATTCCCCAGTGAAAGCACATCCATTTTTAGCTTCAATGTGGCACCTGTACTGCATCAGTGCATCCTGTATTGTTACAATATTTGCTCAGAACTTTCATTGTTCAACCTCCGATGTAAGATCATCGCTGCTGATATTTGGATCTTTTCCAGCAGACAATTTCTTTATTTTCTTGTTGAGAGCCTTATCAAAGTTACCAGCTGATAGTGATAATAACTGGTTCAACAGCAGCCTCACCCCACATTCCGTCATTAGTGCATACCTTGGTTTAATCCTTTCTTCCAAACTATAGCCAAAATATTGAGGGAATTTAACCAGCTCTGATTTTGAATAATCCATGGTCAAAAAGAACTCCCATTTTGGTATCAAATTCTCTGCCAAGCTGAAAGTATATAATGCTCCATATCTTGAAAGCATGATCCCAACTTCCTCCATACTGTATCCCCTCTCATAGAAAAATTCTGTTACAGGCTTCAAGTTGGCTTCAATACTGAGACCAAAAAGCGTGGGAGAACGATGGAGCAGAACAGCAACATCCACCCCCAATGAGAGAAAGTACTCAGCTGTTGGCCGTAACTTGTCCTCTACACTGTAACTTATAATGTTCGGGCAGCGTGTCAAAACCTTACCTATGAGCTCGGCTGAAAGGCCCATTTCATATAGAAAATCTATGGTCGTCTTCACCTTCTGCCTACTATAAGTGAGAAGCGCTGGAAACCGGTATATCACTTTTGCCCATTGTTTCTTGTCCACACCCAGATCTTCTAAGAAACTCATGGTAGGTATGATATTTTCAGATAGACTGATTCCACAAAGCTGAGGCCTCTTATTAAGGATTGTAGGAATATCAGATTTTGGCACCCCAAGTTCGAGAAGAAACTCAACAATTGGCTTTATCTTCCCCTCTAAACTATAATAGGCAAAAGATGGAAATCTGCGCGCAATTCCCTTGATTTGATCAAGATCCATGCCAAGCTCTAAAAGATAGAGAATGTGAGGTGGGAGCTTCCCAGCTGGGCCAATCTCACTTACTCGAGATATGGCCTTTAGCTTCTTTAAATCCACAGACGATTGAGATTTAGTAACTGGTGCAACTGGCTTTTCTTTTACAGGTGCATTTGGAAAGCTTTCCACCAAATCTACCAGAAAAACTCCATGCTCATCAAGAAGGGATTCAAGGTAAGGGGTTAGAGCCTCCCTAATCTCAAGAGTTGTTAGCTCCCGCCCTGCAAGAAGATTTGATTAAACAATTTAGAGCTTACAATAAATATGTAAGCTAGATCCAGAGAGAAGCAGTAACATGTTGAATTCGAACCTACTAGATACCGGGATTTATGAACAGAATGAAGCCTAGAGATCAGGTGCTCAACAAAAAGGTCTGACTTGTTTATGGTTCTTGCAGCAACTGTATGGCTGAGGCCTTGTTTCTTCAAGAACAAGGTTAGGACAGCCCTAGCTTCTTCTTTTTCAGCTGCTAAAAGGACTGGAGATACCAGTTTTAAGCTAAATGAGCCATCTATCCCTGAGTCAGCTGTACAAGTGTTGAAAGATATTTGTCAAATTTTCAAGAAAAATAGATCAATTGTGTGCAAAAGTTGTAGTTGACATTTGTACTACGAAAGTTGTATTAGAGAAACGTGTTACCAATTGCTTACCAAACTTTGCTCGACAGAAAAAGAGTTTCTGGGGGAAAGTAATTCTAGTCCTGAAAAAAAATGGATCGAAATCAATTTCCGTCTCATGACTAATAAAAAAGATTGTGAAACAAAAAGAGAAATTGGGGGAAGATAGAAAGAGATAGCACATGTTCAGTGCTGAGTCTCTCAACGGCTTGAGGTTTGGCAGGAAGTAGCTAACAAATAACACCATAATTCGAGTCTATCAAAATCTACCTAATCACATTGGATCCTTCAAGCTTGCAATCCCGAAAGATCCCGATCACAAAAACGAAATGATTTGAATCCTTAGTCTACTTTCCACCATATACAAGTTAATTGGTGCACCAAGCCACCAATGACCAATACATATTTCATTTTTCTACCCATCTATCCTCAGCGAGCCTACTACATCTCTGTCTGCTGTTGCCAACATACTAACCAGCCCCCTAGTCCTCCTTTTAACTATAATATTATCACAATCCCATTATATAATCAACTTGAAAATGTCTTGAAAATCTCTATTCATATAAGATTATGAACAAAAACATCAGCTTTAACCTCACAAACTTTAGAGGATAGTGATACGTAAACTTGAAGCTTGAGCCATGGAAATTGCACCATTTACATATTCCAATTGGTAAAGACAGTTTGCCAGTATGTTCTTCGCCAATTAATTCAGTTGAGAATTTGAGACTTAAGGGAGAGGAAAGTACCTGGTGGTGCTGAAATCTACTTTCAGTGGATCCGCGAAGTAGGCAGGGCGAATGGTACAGAAAGCTTCCATTTTCAGCTCAAACTCAGCCAAAAAACAACCAAAATCTTATTAAATTTTGAGTCTTGGGCTGAAGAGAAGAAGAGCGAAGGCGAAGAGTGGGTCTTGGCCTCTCTTGGTGTTTGGATATGCTATGTGTGTGTGAGTGTGTGTTGTTGCACAGGTACCACGTGCAAATTCTGCTGCAATTAGCTTAAAAGCCTGATTATCCTAAATTTAACGGATAAAACGTCGTCGTATCATTTAATATTCTAAAGTCCGAAACCAAAACCAAGGCTTGGAGGCCCAAAATCTCAGGCCTCGCTGCGCGGGGTTTATCAAATCTAAAACCCTAGAGAGCTACAGCCATGGCGATCTTTCTGAGACGCGCGCTCTCATTCCGAAACGTCCTTCTCCTTCGAAGCTCTGCGATTGTCGGTCGCGAGCTCTTCCAGTGCAACTCCGAGGCACCGCAGAGAATTCTGTCTCATTCCGCTCTTGAATTCGTCAAAGAAAGTCGCAGAGGCTTTGCCAAAGGCCGCAATAAATCAAGTACTCTCTTTTTCTCTCTCTCTTACTGTACAAAACCACATATATGATATCTAAGAATCGAAGATACTGTTTGGTTTAGCGGCACAAAAATTATATATTTTTTCAAATGCAACCTTCTAAATTTCACTCCTTTTCTATGATTTTCACATTTTTAGAAGATGACTCGGCTGCGAGCACAATTGAAGTTTTGCCAAATATGGGGCCAACCATTAAGGCAAACACGACCTCGCAAATGGAGGCGGCAATTACAGCATTGTCAGCAGAATTAAGCAAACTACGAACTGGAAGAGCATCTCCGGGTACATTCTCAATTTCCCGGTTGTCAAATCGCTATTCGTATGCTCACTTCGGTTTGTTACTTATCTTAGTTGTCTGAAATGTTTATGCAGGAATGCTTGACCACATTATTGTGGAAACCGGTGGCGTCAAGCTGCCCCTGAGTCAGATAGCCGTTGTTTCAGTCCTGGATTCGAAAACATTATCGATAAACCCTTTTGATCCAAATGTAATGAGGGGATGCGTTTTTTTATAACTTTCTGTTATAGTTGATATTGTGAACTTGCTATATCTTAATTGCAGTTTGTTTCTCAAATATTTATATTTGGCTCCAAACATGAGCTTGCAGGCCTTACAGAAGTTGGAGACTGCCATTGTTGAATCTGCCTTGGGGTTAAATCCTAAAGTGGATGGGGATCGATTGATTGCAGCTATTCCTCCGTAAGCACACATCTGATTGTAACTCATGCTGTTATGAATTTTCAGTGCACATTTTCTTATAAAGGCTGGTGAAAAACCTTAAGAAATACACTTGATGTTTTCTTTTAGTTTTCATATTCTCCAAGCTAAGTTGGTCTTGCCCAAGTGTTTGATTGCTTGACTAATGTTATCTTTTTCTAATTTTTTTGATGGCCAGATTGACCAAAGAGCATGTTCAGGTGACTTTTAACTGCTTTCCCCCTCTCTGTTTTTTGTCGTGTCTGATAACTACTGTGTCTTATCATTGAACATATTCTACCAGGCTGTATGTAAAGTGGTTACCAAGTCCTGTGAAGATGGCAGACTAAGTATAAGAAGAGCTCGCCAAAAGGTAACTTAAAGTCAATATTTTTTTCTTCTTTCTGCTAATACATTTTTAGCAGGTTCAAATCATTTCTAGGTAAAAAATATTGCAATTGAGGTGACTGCGAGATTCTTCTTTGTTATTTTGATATTCACCAAGCATCAAGACAGAGAAGTATAGCAATACTTTTCACACATTCAGTATCTGGAATCTCTCAATCCTAGAAGCATATAGCAGTAGCAAAAAAAGATGCCTTTGAAAGATATGACACTTCCCCTTAGTTATGATTCAATCTTTAGTTTCCTGCTCTCTAGTCTGGCGGTTCCATGAAGAAATGTGTCATTTGTAGTATTGAGGACCAAAACAATGTTAGGGGGTGCAAAAGGATTACCCTTGATATGTGAGTACGAATGAATTCTATGTGTTTGCAGCTTTCCGGCTGTGTGACTAAATAGATTGTTGGTTTCTTTTACAGGCAATGGATACAATAAAAAAGTTGTATTCAAGATACCCAAAGGACGACTTAAAAAGATTGGAGAAAGAGGTGAGCCCTAAATTATAAGCTAACTGCTCCTAAGTTAATATTATGCGACTTTTATTGCTCATTGGTTCTTCGAAATGGCTACATTTTCCAGGTTGAGGAGTTGACTAAAAAGTTTGTGAAGACAGCAGAGGATTTGTGCAAGGCAAAGGAGAAGGAGATCAGTGCAGGCTAAAAGGTGGTATTTTGTCTGTGTTTTTTAATATTCATTGGCGGAAGGCCCCACCTCCTTTCCGGAAGAGCTATACCTCAATTTGTTTTTGTAGAAGAGTCCTTTAGAAGTTGCCATTCAAAATCAGAACATAGATGTTTCAACTTATGGAGAAATTTTTAAATGTTCCAGGTACACCACGTGTTTGGTGTACCGGGAACACTCAAAAATTACTCCAACTTATGATAATTATTATTATGCGATATTGATGTTTCAACTTATGATAAAGTGAGCTCATTTAAACGGTTTCAGAGATTTAGCCGCCATGCATAAAGGATCCAACGTATTCTCAGTGTAGAAGTTGCCATTCGAAATCAGAACATAGCCTCGTCTCAATTATTTTGGTTTGCTTACATCTTGGTTCTTCATTCTCTCTACCATAATAATATTTTTTATCTTTAGATCTCTATTAAAGATTTATGGCATCGTTAGTTTGAAATTTGAAAACCTTTGGACGCTCATTGACTCGCTGGAAGTTAAAGGAGAAGCCATTTAGTGAACAAGCGAAATCTATCGGATGCTCGATATCCATTGTCCCTTACGACGAGAAGTGAACTCATTTACAACTGAGGGATCAAAACATTTACAATAAAAAGAAACGACTCTACTTCTAAATACTTCAAGACGAAGTATTCCAGAAAACATTTATACACCCTACTGCTTCTCTGACGTTATCCTCTCACCAGTCACCACCATTCATGACTCCCTCTTATTACCCAAAATAGCTTCCTTTGTCACAAGCTTTATGCCCCTCACCCAAAGCTCAGCGGTTTCAACCCCACCTTCACACACAAAATGCACCTCCTTGTTCTTCGTAGTCACCACCCTAAACACTCCAGCTTCATCCACATCACTCTTGCTCCTCCTATTCCTCCTAAAAGCTGGGCTGGCCCCCACCTTTGCATCCCGGCATATCACATTTCTCCGGTTCGACTTCCCCCAGCGCAGCACCCCTATGGCTCCCACCATTCTCATCTCTTTCTCATGAGGGCTTCCTTTCCCTCCCTTGGTATGCTTCCAAACATGGGCTCCACCTAGCACCACTCTGCGAGCAAGCTCATCCAGTATCACACACTCCGCATCATTTTTGGTACCGCAACCACTCTTCCTTGCTAGTGAGAGTGGTGTTTCGCCTTTGGCATTCTTCTCATCCAAATTTGCCCCATGAGAGATCAAGAGTTCACACATGGGACCATAGCCTTCCCTAGCCGCTAACATGAGTGGAGTGTAACCATCTCCATCAGGGACATTCACATCGTAGCCTCTACTTGTTAACAATTTGACTGCGTCAATGTCCCCGCGACGTGCTGCACAATGCAGAGCATAGAACCCTCCAGCATAGTGATTGCCCTTTTCTAGTGCATATTCGAGCATTACCTTCTCAAATAGGTCACGGTTTTGGCTTAATTCAGAGAGCGTAATTGCAGTCTCACCAGACTTGTTACACAACTTTACATCAGCCCCTGCATAAACCAGCAACCGGAATGCTTCCACGTAACCCTTCAAAGCAGTGATCATGACTGCCGAGAAACCTTTATCATCCTGATAATCAATGTCAAATTCTCCTGAACCGACTACAGCTTTCAAGGCCTCCATGTCACCGGCTTGAGCTGCAAACATTAGGGAAGAGAATGCAGAAAAGTTGCTGGACCTTGGCATCTTTCCCGCTCTTATTACAAGTATCAATGCTTGCTGAAAACCAAGGGACCAGCGATTTGTCCCAGCAATTGAGCTGACGGACTGACCAGCAACATTAACCATGCCAAAATCAGCACCAGCCATGGCCAATGCTCTGAGAGACTCTTCATGCTTATATTTTGTACAGATCATTAGAGCTGTCTCACCAGAATCTGTCTTGGAGTTTATATCACATCCAGAGTCGATTAAACACTGAACGATTGTTGACAAGCCAAGCTGGGCAGCCATATGTATTGGATTAAACATGGTCTTTCCAGTTGTTTTAACAGGTGATTCTACATTGGCACCACAACGTAAGAGCGCACGAACGGCTCCTACATTACCACATAGGATAGCATGGTGCAGGAGAGTTCTTCCACAATGAGGGGTATCAGGGGAAATATGTTGGAGGAGCATGTGCAAGATAGAACCACTTGCTTCAAAATACTCCACTGCACACCAGGTAATGGGATAAGGCTCTGCCAGTCCTGCCCCTACCCGCAATTCTTCCCCTGTGGCTGTGTCCCATGACCATGCTCCCAGCCTCACTGTCACATCTGTCCTCGCACCAGCCTATTGTTTCCATTTTGGAACAAAGAACAAACGAGGGCTGTTAGTCATGTGGTGTGAAAAGAAAAAGATACGTACAATAGTAATTTTAGAAGATAGAACAGTAACAATACTATTGTCCTGACAGAAGATACATAGAATCAAAATCATTTTCTGTTTAGATCCTATTGCAATCATAGAAATGTGTACCACTCCATCGCTATTGAAAGGTACAAATCCAGCTGTCACAGTTAATGCACAAGAGGGGGATGGGGGCCTACTCTTATTGGAATCTCAATTGAAATTTACTTTTCTACTACTCCTAATTTATGGCTTTCAGGGTCATATTTGATTAGGCACCAACATTGTTTTAAACTAAGCAAAACTGAAATTGAAGTGCAAGTCACCTGTAGCAGCAAACGAACAATCGAGACCTGCCTACTAACAACTGCAGCTACAAGTGCGCTACAGTCAACATTAGTGTGCAGCGACGGCTTAGATGACTGAAGCAGCATCCTATCAGCTGCACTTGCATCCACACCACACTGCCGTTGAGCAAGAAGAACAATGTTATCATACTAATAAAACTGATTAATTCACTATTCATTCATCAAGCCTATCCGGACATTATTAGATCAGTTCACCTATATATGATTACTATAAAATCATTTTATGATCTACTCTTCAACAGAATATCTACTTGTCTCAAATTATGGTAAAATGAATATGAAGTTCTACCTTCATGAAAGTGTCCACCACATCAACAAACCCCCTGCAGCTTGCTGTGACAATAGCATGCACAGCAATATGGGGCCGGATCAAATCAGAAGCTATAAGCAGCTCCACGAGCCTGGCATGTCCATGACAGCTTGCCTCCAACAGAGCTTCCTCACAAGCTGGTTGAGATGCTCCAGCTTTCAGTAGGATCTCTAGAATCTCAAGGTGGCCCTCTCTCACTGCTGCTGTTGTCGCGAAGCCTCTGAAGAGTTTCTGATTTACATCAGCTCCAACGCTCTGTAATTTGAGAAAATTACCAATCCTCTGTAAGTTGCAAAGGAAGAGATGACATAATACTATTCCATCTATCTATTATTTTCTTCACTTTAATTTCCTCATCATCTTTACAAAAGTCAAGAAGAAGAGATCAAATCTAGTACATTAGTAGGTATTTTGGTTTCTTCATCGAGTACAAAAGGTCATGGAACACGTGCAGACAAAATGGGGGAACAAATCTGATGTGATAGGGAAAGAAGCGTGGAACTATAATATCCACATAATTATCGGAACAGAGAGTATGAGAGAACTCGATATGGGGTCTCAAGGCCATTAATTAAGCAATCTCCAAAACTTATGTATTATCAGTCGTGTCGTGTCGTGTGTATCTCATTTCTTTTAGCAGGTCGTTAATTATGATATAGAATCAAAGAAAACACAAATACCCAACTAAGCAAAGACAAAATAATAATAATTATAATTATAAAAAGAGTCCAAATAACAAAACAACATAAACTTTTGGCTCTAAAGCGTAGAGAAAGAATGGTCAGAAACTAATGACTTCTCCGTTCAAGCGAATTTCAAGGTCAGAAACTAAATCCAAGGGCACCACCAAAGCAAATTGTCTAGTAACTGTAGGCTGTAGCAGACATCTTTCAAAGACTACAATTTCAATGACTTAATGTTGCATTTTGTGTGAGATCGACAGGCAATAACAACATTGACACATTATTGATATCAAAGAGTTCAAGAACTTTTCTATGGAAAACAATATTCCCCCAGAAAAAAAAAATTTCGAATCCTAATTCTTTTCCTCCAAACCTTTGAAATAAGCAGGGGGATTTAAAATTCCAAAAGCATGTATAAAAAATAAAATAAATAAAAACCAAAAAATCATAAAAGGCTTTAAAAATTTCTTGATATCAGTAGTCCAGCATAATTCAAATATTAAAAGAATGGTTTAGCAGTAATTTTTTGAGTTTCCTCCCTTTTTCCGAGCAAATATGCGTAGCAGACAAAGAACTCCGTGAAGTTTCTCCCCACAATATACTGTAAAAAGAGTTACACTTAACAAAAATTGGGAAATGATGGATCAAAAATTTCTTACAAAACGTACAAAACATTTCTCTTTCTTAACATTAACACATACAAAATGCTTGCAAATCAGCAAAAAATGTGAAATGTGAATAGGCCAAACAACAGTAAAGTATCCTTCAATTCAGAATACGAAAACTTCAAATGCAGTTCAAATTCTACAATGCGAACAAAAAATAACTTATAAAAGCGTAAATACCTTTTAAAAACTCAAAACAAGCACAAAATGCTTTCAAAATCGGTGAAGAATCAACAATGTGTATAAAACATTTCAAATCTCAACTTCAACCGCAGTGATCTGACAAAATAAGAACCAAAAACAAAGCCTCAATCACATTACCAGTAGTTTCTTCACCAAAGTTACACTTCCAGCATGAACGGCGAGAAAAAGAGCCGTGACGTCGGTTTTGAACTCCTCATAGTCGACGCGGACTTCGCTCGCCGATTCGTCGCGCAATAACACCTCGGTCTTCTTTGTTTTGAGGCACACAGCACCGACGAAGTTGACGTCCACAAACGGATCGGCGATACACTCCAACGCCGATTTCAGATCGCCGGAGAGCGAAGCTTCGAGAAGGCGTTGAGAAACCTCGGCCTCATAGTCCACTGGAAACACCTGCTTGCCGGAGAAGACCGTCATTTTCCAGCGAACACGTGGCGGAATTTGTGCTTCGGTAGTAGCGGTCTTTTGCTGCAAACTCAGGTGAGAGCTCGCATGCGTTATATCTCTCCAGTCTCTCTCTCTCTCTATCTCTTCTCTACTCTGTAGTTCTAAAAGAAGACGCGAGGCTCGAGAGAAAGAAGAGAAACTTGAAATAAGTGAGCGCTAGAGAGGGAAGGGGAGTCTGCAAATTTATCGGGACCGTTTAACTTTTAAATTGATTTAACTAGGGTTAAAAAAGGATTCGACTGAGGGTTACCGACGGGGGTTAAAAAATTATTTTATCCAAAGGGCGTGGGGTCCGCAGTCAATTGCAGTAGTGTCAAAGGGTCAATTTCTATTGTATGAGACTTTAGCTGAGTCACTGGAGGGCCCCACCCAATGGATAGCGCGCTTACAGGACCCCTGAGTCGGCTTGAATCTTGCAGAAAATATATACAATGTAACACTGACAATTGTAATTAACATTGTAATGTGATAATAAAAATAAATAATTGACAATTTTCTTGTTTGGCAACCTAAGTGCAAAATTTATTAAATGATGAACGGAAAAAATTGTATAAATTGGGGCATCAAATTCCTGAGTTTAATTTTCTTTAAAATATGCGTCATTTCACAATTGTCAGTGTCATTTACAAAATTTGATATAGATAAATCCAAACACTGAAATCTTCAATTGCCAGAAATTGAAATAATGGAAATTGAAATTCCATCATTTTAGAATTCTATGTAATTTTCAATTCCTTCATTCAAATAGAAGATTAATGATTTTATTGATATGAGTAAAAAGCATGAGAATCAATGAATTATAATCACTCCAATACCAAGAACATTTCTCAGTGCACTTGATGAGCCACATACATTATACATAGCCTTTGTATACCAATTAATATACGTCTTGTGATTAAAGTAATTTAAAGGGCAATACTTAAGATTCCGTCGTGAGTTCCATGGTGTTGATCATATTATACTTTGAATTGAACGGGAACAATCTCTATCTTTCCCCTAGTGATAAGAATCTAGACATAAAAAAACAAGACCAACAAGGAAACATATATCAGAAGAAGATTGAGATCCAATATATATATAGTAATTTGTTTGTCCTAAAATTTTGAAACATGAACGATGGGATTTTAAAAATCGTAACTTATTAATCAATAATTAATAAAAATAATAGAGGATGCAATATTGGTGGTGTGGTGGAGCATGGTATGAGTAGTATCCAATGCTAATGAGTTGAATTGTAAATATAGATGCCAAAAAATGAAATAATTATTAAAAGAAGAATACTAATAATAATATAACAGATAGCACAAGTTGTGTCGCGGAATACCAGGACACAGCCACACTCCATAAACCTCAGCACCACCGCTATACATACATAATACACGGGACGGGATGGGACGGGATGGGGAACTTATAGAGAATACACACAGCTAGCACAGGGAACCCATGCAATGTCCCAAAGATCTTTAGCAGCGCTAGTAAACAGCTCCACAGTCCCAATGACAAGATCCTATAGCTACTGAAACTGAAACTGAAACTGTATAATATTAATAATTAAAGTGAGTGAAAGCAAAAGTGGTAGAATAAAGTTACTGCATGTGCATGGTTCTGTATGTCTGTCTGTCTCTTTCCCAGTAGTTCATCCGTAGTCAATACGAGTCCTGGAGAAGCCACCTCTCTGGCTTCTTAGTCTTTGACCAACAATTTTTACTTTATCAACCAGCTCCACCTTGTTGACCACATCAAAAATTAAATTAATTAACTAATTAATGCACAAAAACTACATTTATTTTATACTTTTATGCCTGCTTGTGATATGAATAGACAATATGATGAAAATTTTTCACTTTTAAAATACAGTATCGATAAATATCCACTTTCTATTATAACAAGTATACTGCATTATAATTACTCATTAATTATACGTCTACTGACAAGTAAGGCCAAAATGTTAACTACAAAATCGATTCTTTATTATATAGTAATTGGACATATACAATGGAGGAGGCATATCTAGTTGATCAAGTGGCCATCCACTCTCATCATCAGTATCTGCAGTGTAAGCTTACGTTACGTGTATATTATTGGCATCGCTGCATGCATCGTCAGCTAGCTTTTCACCCCACCTCCACTCCACGTGACAAGTTCTGAGAAGTGTAATTTATTTTGCAGCAGTTTCTATGAAATGAATATCCATGGTTGGTTGGTTCACTGCCTTCTTCTTATTGCCTTCAATGAAATGAGATCAGAGTCAGAGATATTCAGAACAGTAAAATATCTTATGGCCAACTTTGAGAGATTCATTTCGAAGCAGACACGTATACTTTAAAATTGGAGAATTAGAACCCCAGACATACGTGGCTGTCAACTTATCGAGTATAAAATTTTGCTTGGTTGGATCGTCAAGCTTGCTCTCTCTCTCTCTCTCTCTCTCGCTTTCTGATCTTAATTTATTGAGATAATTATAATTTGTTAATTAATTTAGGGTTTCGAGTCTGTGACAAAGGGATGCTTCCACGAATGAATCCAAACATCAACCCATATTAGGTAAGCTCCTTCCTCCCCTCCTCCTTGGTATTGATGTCATTGTCAATTACAAAACAGTTTAAGGTACGTAGAAGAAGTTGATCATGGAGGACCAACTATATATTAAATCAAAGCTTTATTTTCATATCCTCTTTATTTAAAAAATTAAAAAAATATTATGGGTCGCGCACGGAAGGGTGCAACCCACGTTGAGCGCGCAGCAAAAACCAAGCCATTTCACGTGTAAATAAATAACCACCTTCCCTTGCTTAATTAATTACCTTAATTTAAAGTAAAATAACCCTGACAAAACAGATTAAACCTGCGTTATGGGTTTTGGAACAGAATATAGTGTTTTTTTCTCGTTAAATAAAAGCTTATTCAAAGAACCTAATAAAAAGAAAAAGGGAAAAGCTTAGTCAATTAATACAAGGAATGGGTTAACATGCACAGTAAACCTACCCATGCTGAAACAGTAAAATTCCAATGTGAGTCAGTACTCGGTACAGTAGAGTGCTACGTACTGAGAGTTAATGGAGATGTAAATAATTATAAAATCATAATTATTGGGTCGTGTCGTGTCGTGTCTCCAAATGTGCAACAATTCAGCCGCACGATTCGATCCAGAATCCAGATTGATTTTAAATCCTCGATGAGAGTAAATTACGAGGAGTACTTGTTATAAAAAATTATATATCAAGTCGTGAAAAATGTGAAGCACGAATTCTCTTAATTACATAGATAGTTGACATGACATATAATGTGACCATACACGTGTTTAGGAATTAATATATCAAATCAAGACAAGGTGTATGTATTGTATATAGAGAGTTTCCTAGATTTTCATGTGATCCTCTTTAATGATCCTCAGAAGAAGTTGGCGACTGGATCGAGCGAGTACAGCAATATACTTGTTATGTTATTGTTCCTTCTCCCCTCTGAAATTCCTCGAAGGTACGTACGGATGCGTACAAGACTTAACTTGTTGCATGGGATGGGTGTTTTAGAGTGTTAGCATACAACAACAACCATTCATTTTGCTGTCCACCTTATAAATGCATATTTATTATGAATGAGAAATAACTCAGTTGGTTGAGTTCTTCCTCCTGCATTTACGTCGGTAGAGGTTTGAAACTCCCATGCACCTAGTTAATATTTGTGTAAACTCCCTCTCCCTATTCCTTCCTATCGCTTTTACTAAAAAAAGATTTGTATATTTCTTTAAATGACCACTTGCATTTGGTATTCTTTCAAAGAAAATTACTATAACATGATATTAATTATCTATTTGGTTCAAGATTTAGACGTTTGGAAATGGAAATGAAATTACATTATCAAGTTTAGTAATGTACTAATGGGAATGTAATACATGACTCATGAGTATGAACACCTTCAATTCTCATATCCTAGTGTGTGTTAGATATGTGGGAGTTTCATTCGGCAAACCAAACAGATCTACTTTTAAAATTTGTTTTATTATCGTTACTTAGGGTGTAAACTTCTGCTGCTTTTAGTTTAGTGGATATTATTATTGGCGTATTTGGTTTGTGCAGGAATGACTGTAGCTCCACTTTTGTGTTCATTTAGGATCAAAGCTGGTTTGTTTCAAATTCGAGTCTGGTGTGAGCATGGCATCATATTACGTCTTTTTCAGTTGGGACCGTGGCCACCAAAATGTCGTACTGGTCGTTCGGAATTCCAATCGGCTTGTTGAAGTAACTGGGCCCTCAAGATCTTGGTGGTGGAGACTGGAAGAGATCACTCGAGTTGTCTTCCACAATTGGGGACAATATGAAATATGAGCCACCACCTACCTTTGCTTCTTTACCAATTCAGATTCAGAATCCTTTTGTTCCTTTCTAATTCTTTTGGGTTATTAATTAATTATCAGAATCTTCTTTTTGTCTAATTAATCCTAACCACTGTCCCACTGGACAAATCAGGCTCGAGCTAAGTGGCCAGAAACATTTTTCGCATTGCAGATTTCTGCCCCACATAACTGAAATCAAATCATTAGGTTTCAAAAATATTATCGGCGCCAAAGCTTTTGACATAATTAAATATTTATTTTATGTGGACCAATTCGTAAATATATATCTCAGTTGCCAAAAAAAATCACAAAAAAATGTTATTGTAAAGACTTTCGTGGACCTCAAATTTCAAATTCTTGTTGCTTTTCCTTTAATTAATTAATCTAACATTTTGAGCAAGTAAAAGAATAGTAACAGCGCGATGCAATTTAAATATTCTCCATACATAAAGTAAGATCTTGAATTGAAGCTATATGTTTGCTTCAAGACTCTAACTGCTCCTCCAATTATTTACAAGTTGCTTTGCTTGTGGTTCAAAGTTCACTAACTCTAGCAAATTTAATTACCAAATCATCCAGTGCTAAACATGTCTTTAACAAAAGGAGGGATGCTTGAAGGAGGGGAAATCCTTGATTAATTAATCGTTCAAAACACGGGGAAATGATGGAATAAAGATTGGTAGGAAACCTATGTCTGATAAAGGCACACCATATTGTGATCTTTGTATGATTTTCTAGTGGGGTTTCACTGTTACATATGAAAATGGACGACTTTTTGTTGTTATAAATTAATGATCACTCAAAGAAACCTTAAGGAATGTGTTGTTCCAAAGTATGCAATTATCTAAAGCAAGCAAAGAACTCGGGTGCATTGTCGGATTCAAGAATTTTCCTTTCTAGGGGCAAGAATTTGTAAAGTCTGGCCTAACTTACATCGGCTAATGAAGCCTACCAACAATCTGTAAAGTCTTGCCTAATGCAGCCCAAGTCTTAGCCATTCCTTTGCCCTCTTGCCCTACCCTAGTCTTATTTGAGGCATTTTATTAAATAATTTGCCCCCGTTCAACAGAAGATATCATGAAAACTTGGCACCTTCATAGGTGTCATTGGCTCCTTACTAGATCCATCACTGGTTGGATGCAAGGGACTCATTGACGACATTAATTTTATTATTATTAAATTCTCATATTAATGACGTTTTCCCAATTCCTAATTATTATTAAGGAATAACCACGTAGGCTTTCTATAATAAGCTAAGGCAAGTTTGTGACAGATGCTATAGCTTATCGGGGACATGGATAACATAAATTCAAGTTTGGATTCATCCCCTTCTTTCAATTGTGGCTCGAGCTTGTAATTGTGACTTGCTCTCTTTGGGATGCCCTACTACGGAAGAAACACTTGTGTGAAACGGGGATAACATTATTTTGTTATTTTCGGCCAATCACGACATGCCATGCGTAATAACTTTTCCACGTGTCAATCTGTAATTAGTTGGGAATAAAAAATCAGTACTATCTCTGTTTTATACAAATTTTTCTGCTACTATGGGCTTCTCTTTTTTTAATTGTTTCTTTATAAATAAATAAATAAATAAATAAAAACTTATAAAGGATTCTCTTGGGTTAGGTTGCTTGGTTTTGCTTGCTACATCCATTATATTTTGTCTTATCTTAGTCCATTGAGCTTTTAAGCCCTTAGAAAGCCCAATTAAAAAGAACTGGGCGAAATAGCCAGACCCACTTGTAGTTGCCCTTAGTTACAATACTATCAACTGGCCCACTCCAGTTACATCATCTCGTCTCTACCATAAAGGCTTAACGAGCCGACCATTTCATTTGTGAAGGTTTTGAGTCTCAGAGAGAGGAGCAGCAGTGCAAATGACCTCATTAACTACCAAGGAAGGTGAACAGAGTAATCTCTCTCTGTCTGTCTGGAACACTAGGAGGAAAAATCCGTATGCAAAATTACAATGAATTTTTATGCATTTGTTATCATCCTTGTAATGAGAATGACAATTTTCTGCGGGGTTTTCAGGCTCTGTTAAAAGAGTAGCTGTTGTTGGTGCTGGTGTAAGGTATGCTGCTTAATATTTTCTTTGCAGCTTTTACTAAGTAGGCGTGTCAGGTATAATTTGTTTTGTCATTCTCCATTTTCCTCGAAATTTTGACTTTGAATTTATGTTACAATTGCTCAAGCGGGCTTGCTGCAGCCTACAAACTGAAATCACACGGTTTCGACGTCACGGTATTTGAAGCTGAGGGAAGAGCTGGAGGGAAGTTGAGAAGTGTTTCACATGATGGTCTGATTTGGGATGAAGGAGCAAATACAATGGTGAATTTTGTTACTTGTAATTTATTGAAGGGTTCATTTATGCTATGTAGCTCAATCAATGCCGGGCAACCATGAATGCTTATTATGATTGCCAGGGGCGGTCCTACGCCCAGTGCAAGGTAGGCTGCTGCCTACCCCAAATTTTTCAAAAAGAAAAAATACCCATATGTAATAGGCCAACCCATGTGAAACACAGAAACCTATGCCCACCCAAAAAGCAACCCACTTGTATGCATAACCTAAAATTTCTCTCCTCTTTAATTATCTCCTCTTTAATTATCTTCTCTTTAATTACCTACCTCCAAATTTTAAGATGTATATGACAACATTGAATATAATAGATTTTAAATAGGCTAGAAGTTATGTGTTCTAATCTATTATAAGGTTTACTTAAGAATGAATTATAATTTGCTGACTTTGTTGAAATTAATTAGGTCTTTGATTTTTGGAATTTTGTTGAGATGTTTGATTTGTTGTTGGTATGTTAATGTTTGATTAAAGGCATTGATGCTATTATTTGATTTTTTGTTGGAATGTTGGATTAAATAGACTATCTTTTGTTATGTCGCATCACAATTTGAACCCTAAGAAAACAAAGAATTTGTTGGAATTTTATTTATTTATTTATAAGAAAAAGAATAGTTTTTTTTTTTTGGCTAAACTTTAATTTATGTATAGAGATGCATTTGAGGGTAAGACTCATTATGTCCCCCCTACTAGGGGTATATTTTTATGTTTATTAATGGGATTCACTCATAACGTTGAGTTTTTAATGTTAGTTTCGCCCAGCTGGATATCGAATCCTGAATCAGCCACTGATGATTGCATACTGACGTTGAGGTTTTATTGCCCTGTTGCAGACTGAGAGTGAAAAGGAGGTCCAGACTTTGCTTGATGATCTTGGAATTCGAGAAAAGCAACAATTTGTAAGGATTTGATTTCATTTGTAGTTTCACACAGTGTGTAGTTTGTGTGGTAATAGTGTCGCGTCCGGTAATAGTGTCGCGTCCTGTAACATTAGTTTCAGCTACCTAGAATACTCTTGACTGCTAGAGCTTTGAATTATAAAGAAATGTGCTGTAGCTTCAAACTTAGTTTGAAAGATGGCAGTGACTGATCTTTCTATTGCTATATTGATTAAATTGGTCGTTGTCCAATGCTACAGCCAATTTCACAGAACAAGCGTTATATTGTGAGGAATGGATCACCTGTGCTGGTATGTATGTATTGCTTGTTTCATCTATATTGCTACATGAGTTTGCATCTTGTAATGGTTATTTAGTAAGGCATATGAATACTTTTTCTTTTATTTTTTGCTTTTATACTTCCTTACATAGTTGGCTGTTTCTGACTGTGGCCATCACTTTTGCTCCATTTTTCACATCAGATACCTACCAATCCAATCGCTCTGATCAAGAGCAATTTTCTTTCAGCACAATCAAAGGTTAGTTTTCTACAATGTACGGCATGCCCAACAAGTTAGTTTCCTTGTTATTTAATCATGTTGCAATGCTATTTGGCACTTAACAGATTTTATGCAAAATATCTTGTTTGTGCATATGCATCAAATTCAATCTGCATTTCTGTATTGCAGTTTCAAATTATTCTAGAGCCATATTTATGGAAGGACAAAAGAGTTTCTGATGATCACACCGAAGAAAGGTAGTAGTCTTCTCTATTTCATTAAAATTCTTTGCATTTCCACCTTCTCTATTATTTCTTTGTTAATTTTTAATATTCTTCTTGTGTTTTGCTTATCGTCTGCAGTGTGGGTGGGTTTTTTCAGCGTCATTTTGGGGAAGAGGTACACGTTGCATTGCAATATTTTACTAAACATCAAGTCTTTTGAATGTAAAAATCCTTGTAATTGTTCTTGAAATTATTGTTGCATTTTCTTAATACTATTTTGTCACTTTTACTTGTAAGGTTGTTGATTATCTCATTGACCCCTTTGTTGCTGGAACAAGTGCTGGAGATCCCGAATCTCTTTCTGTGAGTAATGTCTGAGTCTTTGGGTGACTTGTGCATATTTCACATGGAGTAGCTAATATGATTGTTTCTTAACTAATCAGTTGTTACCTGAAAATCTGTATTTCTGCTCTTTCCATGTATCTATCTCACAAGTCTGGTCAAGGTTGAAACCTAGAAACTGAACTTTGCTTTCACAATACCAGAAATTATGGGCTTTTATGTGGGTTACAACATGGAGCTGTTAGTCTTAATCATTTTCTTATGTCTTCAATAATACTTTTGTGTTGCCTTCTGATCCTTCAAACAGATGCGCCATTCTTTTCCAGATATATGGAATATAGAGAAAAGGTATGTTCTATACACATATTTCTGTTTTTTTTTAAGCAAAGAAGAATCATTGCTTATATTAATATTTATAGTGAACTAGGTAATGTGCGA
Organism: Prunus avium; assembly: GCF_965620075.1. Taxonomy (NCBI): domain Eukaryota; kingdom Viridiplantae; phylum Streptophyta; class Magnoliopsida; order Rosales; family Rosaceae; genus Prunus; species Prunus avium. Next base: position 40,244,307 of record NC_142286.1, read on the forward strand.
TTAGTGCAATTAAAATTTACTAAAAATATTCAGTAGTTGATGCTTGTCTGTTGATCTATGTTTGTTGATAAGCAACACGTTCACTATTTTATCAGGTTTGGTTCTGTTATATCTGGGGCAATTAAATCAAAATTATCTGCCAGCAAGGGAAAAAGTGGAGAAACGAAGGGTTCCGTAGAAAAAGGGAAGCGTCAGCATGGTTCATTTTCATTTCATGGTGGAATGCAGGTGCCATTTTATTGGGCTACTTTCCTTCCTCCTGGTTCATAACAATTTTTTGTAATTTTCATGTTTTTCCTGACGGTACCATATGTAGAATGTTCCTCTTATCCTGTTATGTTTTTCCTATTAAAGTTAGAACTTTAATTGTAAAAACATTTGGTTTAGATCTGTGTGGCATATTGTTTATTTCCAAAACTAAATGCTTTACCCCTGTTTCCTTTTTCTGTTTAGTGCAGACACTCACTGATATCTTGTGCAACCAGCTTGAAAAAGATGAGCTTAAACTGAACTCAAAGGTTTTGTCACTATCTTACCGTCAGGGTGGGAACTCTGCATTAGAAAATTGGTCAGTTTCCCGTGTTGCTGACGATGACAAGCATTCACAAAGTTTATCTGTAGATGCTGTAATCATGACGGTCAGTGTATTTATTATTTTAAGAACATGAATTTGGTGGTTTGTTTACTTTCTCATTGGGACAGATGTTGGTTGTCATCATGCTTAACTAACAAGGCATGCCTTGTGCATCTGGCATGGTTACTATCCGAAAACATTTATGTTTTGGAACAAATCAAGACAGAGCTAGAAGAGTAAACAACAGATGTGTTTCAACTGCTCCATTGAAGTTATTAGATGCATCATGCTTGCATGGGTGCATGACCAAGTTCTGCCAATAGAAGAAAATATTTCACAGGGGATTCAATTTCACCGTGTCCTATGATTTAATATACAATTGAACTTTAAAATTTTCATTTATAGATGCTGGACTGTAATTGCTCTATCTGGCTTGTCTATGCAAGCACATGCCTTCCCTTCCATTCTTCATGTAACAATTACTTTATGGAAGGAATATAATATTAATTGTACAGGTTTCTTCTCTGTCATAGGCTCCACTATGTAATGTCAAAGAAATGAAGATCACGAAAAGAGGAACCCGCTTCCCTCTTGATTTTATTCCTGAGGTATTTATGACATTTAATTTCAACATGTATGCATGGCTGGTTATATCTGTTTTCCTTTCCATTTATGATTGGAAGTTTGGAACAACACTAAGCCTGGCAAAGAAGTTGCGGAACAAACGCCTGTCATAGCATATCTTATTTGTTGTTGTCGATATTCCAGGTGCTTTATATGCCATTATCAGTGATCATAACCACCTTCAAGAAGGAAAATGTTAAGAGACCCCTTGAGGGGTTTGGAGTTCTTGTTCCCTCTAAAGAGCAGAAAAACGGCTTAAAAACTCTTGGTAATGCTTGGCTATGGCTCAGTGACACGGAATAACTGATACAGTATCCTAATATGGTTAGTATGTCTGCTGTACAGGCACTCTCTTTTCCTCCACGATGTTTCCTGATCGTGCACCCAGTGACCTATACCTTTATACTACCTTTGTTGGGGGAAGTCGAAACAAGGAACTAGCAAAAGCTTCAACGTATGGGAAGCTTCAGTTCTTTTAATTTTGTACCACAGCCATGTTCTTTGTCCTTCATATTTGTGCGATTAATTCTAAATTATTCACTTACACATACACACACACATTCACACACAGAGATACAGATGCGCACATTATGATGTTATGTGGCTAATACTTTTCTTCTTTTGACTTTTGCTCTAGGGATGAATTGAAGCAAATTGTTACCTCTGACATTAGGCACTTGTTGGGAGCAGAAGGCGAGCCGACATTTGTGAAGTATATAATCATTTCTGTTATATATTCTATTTTAAGAGCCAGTGTTTACCAATAAATTGGATAGTGATCTTATATCTTGAAGTACACTCAATGGCAGCCATTTCTACTGGAGCAAAGCATTTCCATTGTATGGGCGTGACTATGATTCAGTTATAGAAGCAATTGAGAATATGGAGAAAAATCTTCCTGGGTTCTTCTATGCAGGTAAATAACTCACCAAAAATTAGAGATCTGAATGAGTGATGATTTTCACTCTTCGGCTGGCTGAGTGGTGCCCCTTATAGTTCTTGACTTTTTTTATTTGGTATATGTGGTGTACAAATTCTGAATATTGCAGGTAACCATAGGGGTGGACTGTCGGTTGGTAAATCAATAGCTTCTGGATGCAAAGCAGCTGAGCTTGTAATCTCCTATCTGGAATCTCCTTCAGATCAGAATACACATCACGAAGGATGATCGTTTTGGAAATGAGAAGTATATCCTTGTACAGGGACGTCTTGTATTTTGTGTGTTTGATGTTTTCTCAGTAGATATCCATTGCACACTGATTTCTGGAGGGCCTATATGTGGTCCTTGGGCAGTGACAGTGGCTTACAATTGTGGTCCAACGTGAGAGGGGCAATTTATTTTAGAAGTTAGAAGAGAGAAAGCTTGAACATCCAGTTGATTATTGCTCTTAATAAGGCCAATGTGGTTAAGCTTGAACATCCAGTTGATTATTGCTCTTAATAAGGCCAATGTGGTTCCCTTCCCACAAATTTGAAGGAGCTAGTCTTTGAATTGCGAAGTTGACGCATGATCCCTAGTTGATTGTTGCCTATTATGACCTATTGGGTATGTTTTCTTTCTTTTAATTTCTGGAGTAAAATATGGGCGCATAATGTAATTGTAGAGGTCTGCTCCTTGAAAGTGCCAAGTCATGGTTAGTACTTGGTAGGGTTGCAGTTGACGCATGGGTTAATGATTGTCACGAAAGAGAAGGCGGTGGGGATGGGAAAGATGGGCCTAGAAATTGTTGCATGAAATTTGGCTTAGTCAGTACTGGTATCGGGGTATCCTCCTGGCCCTTTTCGTATGTTCGTCAACGTCAATGGCCTTCCATTCTGGGCCCCCAGAGTGCCTTGTCCTTTGGGTTTCAAAAGAGAACTTTTACGGGAATTTGTTGCTATGTCGTAATTTTAACTCGAGAATTAATATTAAATTTGACCCAGTTTACGCAATAAACAACATAAAATGTCACACAGTTGCATTTCTCTTCATCTTTTTCATATTAATTATACAAAATCATAGAATGGTTGCTTCGGTTCCTCACTCTCTGAGACTCACATGGAGTGGAGTGGAGTGGAGTGGGTGCTGAAACTTGCAATGGAGTTACCTGAAAAGAAGAGCTTACTCCTTTTTATGATTGTTTGTTTTTGTCTGACTTGTCTTGTGCTCATAATGGAACCCAATCTGTCTTTACTTTTTCTTTGACTAATATAATACGCATATGATTAAACTTGTCTAGATATAGAGAATCATGCTTGGAAAAGTAATATTAATATGCTAATGATGCCAAATGTCGATAAATCCTAGATTCATTTTCTAGAAGAAAAGCACTCACTGAAGCGAAGCACGCAGCTGTCCTGTCTGTCATGGGTAGGAGTGGGCACGGTCCGGTTTGGTCCGGTTTCATCCTCAAACCACAGCTGAACCAATTAAAGTTTTACGGTTCGGTGTGGTTCGGTTTGAGCTAAAATCAAAATGAAAACCAAACCAAACCAAACCATTCATATCCGGTTTGGTGCGGTTTGGTTCGGCCGGTTTAGGCATAAAAGAAAACATCATTTTCTCCATGTAACCGAACATGTTCATTCTCAAGTTTCCTAATATCAAACACATAAAACATTCACTAATCATACAACCTAAAGAGGTAAAGAAAAAACAGAAGAAAGAAAACAAGCTGCAAGCAATAATAATTATTACAGAACATGATTCTCAAAGAAATACAATCCTATTGTGCTTAATTATATAGTTATTACAAATCATGATTTAAAAAACAGTGAATCCTTCCAAACAGCAGCCCCATCAGATTCAACACAACATTCTGCACATCAAAACAGTAAAATAGAACTTCTCTCCCTCTGCTGACATTCTCATTCTGCAAATAAAAACAACAATAATGAGTTTCATAAGAGTATTGTATGACACAAGCTCTGTTTCTTAAGAATACTAGTCCAGCAACATAAACACATAGCATATTACTCATTTTATCTCCTTATGGAACGTAGAGATGAATCTAAGCCCTACAATAACAAACCAACCCAAACTGAAGGCGAGTTACTGGACTAAAGAGGACCATTCTGATGCATTAAGAGAAATAATAAATGCATTTCCTCTGGCATCAAATGAAAGCTGCATAGACTCTGTTGAAACCCCAAAAACATTTGCACTGCAGTAGAATACAAGGATCAATAAAAAAAAACATAGGTGTATCCATTCCCAATTTTCACTACATTAAGGATCATGCCAAATCAACTCAAAAAGTCACATAAACAGGAACAAACAGGTAAAAATTGTTGAGTCCAAAGATTATTCTCTGCATAACATTTAGATATAGATTGCAGGGATTCTGCGCCTCTTTAACTTAGGTGACTGGGAATGGAAAGAGCGCTCTCCATTTTCCATGGGCAATTGTCCCAATCTTACATCAGAATGACTACCATTAAGTGAAGCAATTGTTCTCAACAACTCCAAATGTTGCATTGCCTCTACGACCCCCATTCCAACTCTGAAACCAATGTAGTGAAATGCTCAAAAACCTAAAACCATAGTAATCATTAGGAACACTACGTTAACTATGCAAACAACTCAATATTGATGCATAAGATAATCTAGTTCATTTTCCCACTACTTTCTCAGTACCCAAACAGAAACCAAAATCCAAGGAACCCAATCTAATTTACAGATTGAAATAATCAGATGAAAAAATAAAAAATACCTGAATATCTTCTTCGAGTATGAATAGTTTCAAAGCGTCCAGCTGAAATAGAAAATTCATATATCAACGAGATGACGATGAACACACATAATTGATGGCTCCTTGTTTCAATTTACTGGCAGGACCATTTCCTTCTGCTGCAAAGAATAGCAAAATCACAATAATTAAAAGCTCTGATGACAAATAAATTACAACTAGAAATTGAAGATGGAAACTACTCCACAATTGACTCAGAATTCAACTCCCCTAGCTTTTGTTGTATTATCTCAGCAGCCAAACACAAGCTCAAGCTCTCACAGAACATAAACCAGAAGACATTGATCGAAAATCAACATTCAAAATCAAAAACTCACAAAGTGAAAGCACGCGGGAAGGCTTGTGAGCAGGCATATCTTCTTCCCCGAGAAGTTCTTTACCGCCCAAAGCAGCGTCGTTTCGCTCTCCTTCACGTCCTTCCCCACCGCAACGACGAGATGACATAAATTGCTTTTAGCTGCCAGAAGCAACAACCTACTGCCCTCTCGAACGACGATTGACGGCTAGGGGCGGGAGAGGTAGAGGTGGAGTGTAGAGCAGAGAGACAGAGAGAGAGAGAGTGATGATGAGAGGGAGTTGCGGCTTGGGTTGAAACGAAGGAAGAAGAGAGAGAGGCTCAAGAGAGAGAATGGAGTCTGTGAGTATTAGTTTTGGAGTCCAATCAGGTGTGCTAAGGTACATGGTACACTTTCAACTAACCACTCAAGCCTTGCCACATGTAAATTAAATTAAACAAATAATAAATTGATTTATAATCGGTCCGGTTTGGTTTAGGACAGTTTTCAAAACTCCCAAACCGCAGCCGAACCAAACCAAACCGGTTCGGATCGGTTTTTGAAACTGTTGACTTTTTCTTTGGTCAAAACCAAACCAAACCAAACCAATATAATCGGTTCGGCCGGTGTAACCGGATCGGCCGGATTGATGCCCACCCCTAGTCATGGGCACGGCTTTTTCATTCCCAGCCAGCCCCTGATATTTTCCTTTTAGAGCGACTCCACCCATTTGCCCTTAGAGCAACTCCACCCATTTGCCTCTTGCTATGTCAAGGGGGGCTAAGGCAGCCACTATTCACATGAATAGTGGTTACCCTTGCAAATAGTATATTTTGTGTTTCCACCCGTTGCCATGGCTAAGGGCAATTACTATTCATTTTTTTGTGTTTTTCACAAATTTTTTTACCTCAATAATTAATTTGGATAATATTTTCGGATAAGATTTTTGGTGTGGGAAGTGAAAAATATGACTAAGTATTTTTTATAAAAAAATCTGAAAAAAAAAAAATTTGATTTTTTTAATTAAAAAATTGTTGCTGACGTCAGCAGCCCTCGTTTTGGACCTCAGGTTGGAATGGCCTTCGGGCCAGCCCGAGTTGGTGGGACCCACACCTTGCCCGGGCTTGGGCTCACCACTGGAAACTCCTTTTTTTGGTTTTCTCCCCCCAGCCTTGGGCTAGGCTCATGGCTGGAACTGCTCTTAGCCATGGCAAAGGGGGGAGCTAGGGCAGCCACTATTCACGTGAATAGTGGTTGCCCTTGCAAATAGTATATTTTGTGTTTCCACCCGTTGCCATGGCTAAGGGCAATTACTATTCTTTTTTTTTTTTTCCCACAAATTTTTTTACCTCAATAATTAATTTGGATAATATTTTTGGATAAGATTTCCGGGTTCCTATGTGTCAAGACTATTCATAATCGGATAAAATTTCCGAATAAGATTTTTGGGTTCAAATTTCGGATGAATTTCAATAGAAGAAGCCATAAAAATAAGAAATAAAAAAATAAGGTGAAAGAGATGAAAATGTTGAGTGAAGAGTGAATAACATGTTGAGTAATAGTAGAAGTAGAATAAAATGTATGAGAATTGGTGTTGAAAGTGAAGGGTATTGATAGGTATTTATAGGAAAAAAGAGAGCAGAATTTTAAAGTATTTTTTAGTATTTTTTTTAATAAAAATTCCGATTTTTTTTCATAATTTTATTGCTGGAAAAACACCAGCCGTTGGATGAAGGCTGTAGAAGCAAATCGGAGCGCTTGGGCGTGCCACGTGGCTTCCAGCGGTTGACCCCGCGTGCATGATGTCAGCCTGACGTTGAGCGTGACGTCACCGCCCTCGTTTTGGGTCTCGGGTGGAACTGGCCTTCGGGCCAGCTCGAGTTCGTGGGTCCCACTCCCCCCCCCCGGGCCTGGGCTCCTCGCTGGAAGCTCCTTTTTTTTTTGCCTCCCCCCAGCCTTGGGCTAGGCTAAACGGTGGAGTTGCTCTTATAGGCATTAATTCATCCTCCGCTTTAGTAGAAAAATTGGTTTTTCTTCTTGTCAATTACAGACTATTACGGTGCTTTCATTAATTTGCCATGGCATTGGGCAAGGGCAAGGCAATTGCTGTTACTATTTATATGAATAGTGGCAGCCCTTGCAAAAGGCTTGTGTTGTTTCCACCCATTACCATGGCAACCCAAAGACAATCACTATTCATATGAGATATGAGGAGAGGAATTTGTATAGAGTTTTAGTGTGGAAAGTGAAGAATATGACTAAATATTTATTTAAAAAAATTCTGAAATTTTTAGTATTTTTTTTAGATTTTTTTTCGTTGCTGATGTCATCGCTAACGTCATCAAACCCAAGCAACTGCCCAGGCTATTCTTGCCTTTGGACTTGCCCAGGTTTATGGAGCCCACTAGCTGCCAGGGCTGCATTTGCCCGCAGGAACCTCGGCGTGGGGCATGGGCCTCCTCCTGTCGGGGCTATAGCTAACCGTTGGAAGTGCACTTATGTGAATAAATTATCATACATGACGTAACATGATTGGCTGGGGATATCAAAATGTAAGTGTTTATCATGCTTTAGATTATTGTCAAGCACCAACCAGAAAAAGAAAAAACTAGTCAAAAGTTAAAAAGTTGGTCCTGTTCCAAAATGTAAAGATACAATGGTTTGCTTTTCCATGGAACTGCTTTGTGCATTATCTCTCTATTAGAGAAGAGAATCATCAGACTTTAATTAAACGACCATACATACAGAGTACAGACAGAGACTGAGATGTTTGCTGTGGAAACTCCAAGGTGCTTTAATGGGCATCGCTAACCAAAGAGGATGACCAGTGCAAAAAAGCATAGAATTGCCTTCTTATTGGCAGGTGTTAAGTTTATTGTTTACTCACTGCATCAACTGCTGATATAGTTGATGTAAGGAATAAAAATTATGCAAGTTTCAAATTAAAATTTATAATTTAATACCAAAAAAAAATGAAAAACTAGATTGATTGTTGTACATAGATAGTACACCTTTATTTTTTATTCTTGATTTTTCCGATTTATGAATTTCTCATTTGAAGTAAGTAAGCAAGCAACTAATCTACATGGGTGTGAGTGATTCAAGTCTTCCTCTTCTTTCATGCGCTAATAATAAAGTGATGTTATTATAATCATTATTGTAATCAGAGTTTCATGGGATTCTAAAGTGTACAGCTTTGCAGCAACGTGGTTTTGCATTCAAAACAGCCTGTGGATTTGAAAACTGGCCATTTCCCAACAACCCCCCTTCTTTTACATCCATTATTTACTTTACTTTACAGTCATTAGAACTAAAAAGCTGTGTGACTGTTACCGGTGATAATTCTTAAACGGAAATACAGTAAACCAGAAAGAACATAGAAGCAGGGTCTCAGTTTGGTCATATCAAGCCTATATCAAATGCCATGCCAAGCCACCAAGAGAGGGAAAAACCATGTATCATGTGATGCCGCCGATATACCGTACTTACCAGCGGAATGTTAGGAAATCCACGAGCATCAACAACAAAAACCAAAACCCACAAATCTCTTTATTTTTTATTTTTTATTTTTTTTTAAAAAGTTTACAGCGGCAGTGACCCACCGCAGAGCCTCCCCATTACCACTGTTTCCACTTTCAACCTTCACACACACACACAAAAAGAAAGATACAGCCTTTTGCCCCACTTGGCTTTGTCTCTCTCAGAGAAATCGGCCCCATGAATTGTCATTTGTCAGTCTCTCTCCTCCCACAGAAAAACCACAAGTAAATGCCTTGACACTGTCTTGTAAGGCCTTTTCCATCCAACCAACCACCTCCTCCTACCTTCCATAATAGCCGCCCCGCTTGTCATAATGTTGCCACACACATTCACTGACCAAGAACAATAGTTTGGCTCTTAATGGTTTTTGCTTCCACCTTTCAAGGTTTGTCTCTTACCTCACTCATCTGCATTTATCTCCCACTTTTTTTCTATTTGTGAAAATCCTTTGGATGTTTAATACTTAGAGTTGTTGTTTCAGGAAACGTGCCCAGTTCAATTTGCAAGGAGGAATTGGGACACTTAAGGAAAAATTCATAAAACACTTTGACGAGGACTTGGGAGTTCAGAGCTAGGATGCATCCCTTGGTTTCATGAGATTTCTTCTTGGTCCTTGTCCAAATTCACCGCAAAATGCTGTTTTCTTCTAGGTGAACTTTGTTATGGTGGAGCTCTCTTTTGCACAGACTTCGTAAGAATTTATGGGCCTGTTATTGTTAACGCTACCCTGAAGTTCATAGTCCAGCTTTAGTTCAGCTGTTTATGTCAGTAATTCTGTCATGGGCTTTATGAAAAAAAGAGAGTAGAGGTTAGAGCTTGAAACTTGTACAATGAGACTTTTAAACCTGTTAATTTCAGTAATTCTGTCATGGGTTTTGTGTCTTCCAAGTACCCATGAATTACAAACCTCTCAGAGCCAAGTCTTATTGCAGCTAAGGAAACATTTAGAGTACCCTTCCTCATTACAAATTTGGGAAAATTACTATGGAGACTTCTGTAACCTGTCTTCCTCTGCGCATATGAGCATTTCATGCCAGGACAACTCAGTCACTGAGCTGAAAATTATGGGAGATAAGCTTGTTAATGTCAATGATTTCAATGGTTTTGCAATTCCCAATCATACTCTGTCTGAGAGTTTCTCAATTGATTCTTTTGTTACCACATTGTCAAGGCTACCTAGCTTGAGGGTTCTTAGCTTAGTGTCTTTGGGGATTTGGGGACCACTTTCTGATAAGATTCACCGGTTATCTTCACTTGAATCCTTAGACTTGAGCTCAAATTTCATATTTGGTTCTGTTCCGCCAAAAATATCTACAATGGTCAAACTTCAAACTCTAACACTGGAGGACAATTATTTCAATGATACTGTCCCTGATTGGTTGGACTCGTTATCAAATCTCACTATTTTGAGCTTGAAGAACAATCGATTGAAGGGTCGGTTTCCTTCTTCAATATGCAGAATCAAGACACTCACTGTCATTGCCTTGTCTAACAATGAGCTTTCTGGAAATTTACCTGAAATGGATACTTTAATCAGCCTGCATGTATTGGATTTGAGGGAAAATCATATAGATTCTGAACTACCAATGATGCCCCAAGGATTGGTTACAGCTCTTCTTAGCAAGAACTCATTCTCAGGAGAGATTCCTGCACAATTTGGTCATTTGGGTCAGCTTCAGCACCTTGATCTATCATTCAATTATCTTAGCGGAACACCACCCTCTGCTTTGTTCTCTTTGCCGAACATCAGTTATCTGAATTTAGCATCTAATATGCTGAGTGGAGCATTCCCTGACCAACTAAATTGTGGTGGTAAACTTGGGTTTGTTGATATCTCTAATAACAAGTTAACAGGTGATCTTCCTTCTTGCCTGAGTAGTACTTCAAATGAGAGAGTTGTTGAATTCAATGGAAATTGTTTTTCAATTGATTCTCAACACCAGCATCAGGCTTCATATTGTAAAGAGGCTCTTGCAAGCAGCAAACAATCTGGAGGAAGAGAAACCGTTATGCTAGTTGGTGTTATCAGCGGAGCTGTTCTTGTTTTAGTACTTTTGGCATTTGCGGTTCTTTCCTTTCGTAGAAGATACCGTTCAAGAAGGACATTTGAGCACAACATATTTGCAAAGGCTGTGCCAGATAATTCACCAAATGGTTTTTGCTCTGAGCTCATTTCAAATGCCAGTAAGTTGTAAATCAATCAAGTTATATTGTTATTATTCCTCTTGCCCCAAACCTAAGGCATGATTTTTCACTAAAGTATAATGTCAACTTTATGCTCTGAAATCTATTAGTACCTTTGAAAGCTTAAGATGGTAACATTTGTGCTCTACCCTTTCTAGGATTCATATCTCAAGCAGCGAAATTAGAGACACACGGTGCCCCAGTAAGTCGTATATTTTCACTTGAACAGTTGAAGGAAGCAACAAACAACTTTGATTTGTCTATGTTTTTGGGTGAAGGCTCTATGGGAAAGGTATCCTTCAGACCTAAAAATATACTTTTTTTGGGTGAAGTATCCAATTTTTTATTATCAAGCTCGAAAGTTATGAGTAATTTGTACAGGGCAGGAGTTTAATGAGTTATGACTTCTTTCATGATCACTTAAGCTCTCCTGATTCTAGATTTTCACGTGTTATTTTCATTTCCCTTTCATTGTAATCTCTTTGAAGTGTTGCAAAGGTAGACTGCCAAGAGTTACAATTGATATGAACAAATCATGTCTGAAGTTTGCTTTTTTTTGTCTTTATTTAATTTTGGTTTTTTGCACTTTAAAGACGATGTCCATTCTTTTGATTTCAGCTTTACAAAGGCAAGTTGGAAAACGGGACCTATGTTGCAATCCGATCTCTCACTATATTGAAGAAATATTCAATTCAAAACCTTAAAGTTCGGCTGGATTTTCTCTCAAAGCTTCATCATCCTCACTTGGTTGGCCTCTTGGGTTATTGCATTGACAGTGGTGGACAAGATGATTCCAGTGGCAACAGAATCTTCCTTATAAATGAATATGTCTCCAGTGGGAATTATCGTACCTATCTGTCAGGTCAGTATATGCATTATAAGAAGCTTAAAAGTTACATTATACCAGGAAAGTGTATGTTCAAGGCTATGTGTGCATGTATTCTACTACTAGGAAGTGTATGCTATCATGTGTGCGTGTGTGTTATGTAAAACTCTAACCCAGCTATGAACATATATGCAGAAAACTGCCCAGAGAAGGTTCTCAAGTGGTCTGATAGATTGGCAATTCTAATAGGAGTTGCGAAGGCCGTGCATTTTCTACATACTGGGGTTATTCCAGGTTGTTTCAACAACCGATTGAAAACAAACAATATATTGCTTGATGAGCATCGGATTGCAAAGCTGAGTGACTATGGGATGTCCATCATCACAGAAGAAAGTGAAAAACTTGAGGCATGCTTCTTGACTTACATTAAATTTTGACTTTGCGACGTATGGTATGGTTCCAAGTGGTTATTCTGATGCGTTCTACTTGTTCTGCAGGCAAAGGGAGAAGGCACGAAATCATGGTATGGATGTAAACTATATTTAAGAAAATAGCTTTCTACTAGATGCATTATTACCATGGAATATGGATGGACCGTTATTTTTGTCTGACCCTAATGTCGATAGATACCCATCCCCTCTGCCAGTGTGTTGAAATATTATATAGTAGTTATGAATTCTTTGTTTATACAACTGTAGGTGCCATTAGCATGTTTATATAGTCTAAGTTATCTTTCATACTTAGTCTAGTGGAAGTGTTTGAAATTTTTTTTGTCTTTCAGAATCAGATTGCTGCTGTTTTACATGTCAAAAGTTAAATATGAATAGTTAATTCTGTTCTGCAGGAACAGAACAAATATGGAGGGTGATGTTTACAACTTTGGATTTATACTACTTGAGTCACTTGTTGGACCTATAGTAAGTGGAAAAGGGGAAACATTTCTGCTAAATGAAATGGTATGCAAAAGTTTTTGTTGCAATGAATTTTGATTTTGTAGAATAATATGTCAAAATACTTGGAACATCAAATCCTTGTCTCCATATGCCTTGCATTACATCTGGAACTGAATTTTTGATGTGTGGTGTAATGTAAATGAACCGCAAGCAGGCATCGTTTGGCAGCCAAGACGGTCGAAGAAAAATTGTGGATCCAATCGTATTGACGACTTGCTCACAAGAGTCGTTATCAATTGTTGTATCTATCACCAAAAAATGTACATGTCCAGAAGTGTCAGCTCGTCCGTCGTTTGAGGATGTGCTTTGGAACTTACAGTATGCAGCTCAAGTCCAGGCCACTGCTGATGCTGATCAGAGATCAGATTCTACGTCCTAACTTGTAAATTTAACTGCAAGTGCAATGCGACAACTGATATTCTCTCTGAATTCTCCTCCTCCTGCTTGTATAAAAATAAAAAAAATAAAAAAACGAGGAAGGCCTGTAAAATGAATGATACTTGAGGTGGGCTTGTAAAGACAACTAGGTTGAAATCTTTTTTTTTTTTTGTTGCTAAAAACTAGGTTGAAATCTTGTTCAAGGTTGTTATACTTTTTCTATATAGTTTTTTCATAAAGTAATATGCAGACTTGTGTGACGAGGCAAAACCAGTCAAGTCAGATTGAAATCTTAAAAAACAAGGGAAGGTTTTCATTTCATATCTTACATAGCTCACTTAACAGAACACTAGTCTGTAGTCTTCATCTCTTTATTTTGTACCATTTGTATGTTCCCATCATAAAAATCAAATCCGCATTTACACTAATACAAAATGAAAGCGCTCAGCTCCAATAAGAGAACTAGGACATTCCGAGCTCGTATTAACTACTTCAGCCAAAAAAAGAACTAAAAATTCAAAACAATCTAATCAAAGCCCGATCAACCACTACAATTATAAATATACAATCATAACACTACGATATAGATACATCATATATACATATATAAAGAAGAGAGAGAAGCGAGAGTACCTGCACAAGGACCGGTTCGGGGAGACCAGAGGCTTGGAAGAGAGCGACTGCTTCGTTGCCACTAATCCGGCCCTCGCGGTCCAAATCGGCTCGTCAGAAATACGCATCGAAGAGATCCACATTCGCCGATTGGTTTTGCGCCATGATCAGACTTATTAAATGTTCGGTTCATTTTTACACATGATTTTTTCATGTTATTCCCCTTTTATTTTGAGTTAGTTTTTGACATTTTATAGCTTTTTACTTCCTTTTTGTATTTTCTTAGATTTTACCTTGGTTAGATTGAAAATGAGCTAAAAGTGCACTACTTGTTATAATTTCTGTTTTTGTTCATTTTCGTAGGTCAACTTCTTGGCCTGGGATCAGCATGCTCCGGTGCTCGGATGAGGTCATGATCTTCTTGAGACTTGTTCCAATGGATGTTAACTACAACATATCCAAATTTGAGCTCCATTGGACAAGTATTGCCCATCCAACCGATCCTGCATGTTACCACAGCTCTGAAATCCGAATTTGGCCAGCTTTTACCTCCTTTGTGTTATCTTGATTTTCTTGTTACCATAACTCTTGGTAACAAGAAGTTACCTTAGCTTTGAGATATTTTCTGAAGCAATTGGCATCTTATTGAGGACAAAGCTTCATCATGGCAAGGGGACAATGGGCTAAGGCTTTATCAAAGGTGGTAGTTTAATATTAAAAGGTAAAAGCTGGAAAGGAGGAGAGAGGGAAGAGAAGTCAAAGGGGCAATCTGATTTGGGAGAGCTTGAAACGGGAGAGATAGAGGAACACATCATTCCAGACATTGAGAGCAGATTTTGGAGAGTTTGGAGCTAGGAGAAAGCCAAGGTGCAGCCAAACAAAGTGGAGAAGAAAGCTTCCACCATTGATGACCTTGAAGCTTTCATCATTTTCTCAAAATCTGTAAACTCTTTCTAATTTTATTTTGAGTTTGTATTTGGAATAAGTATGAGCAACTAAACTCCATAGCTAGGGCTTAGGTTGAAGCCCTAAACATGATTACCTTATTGTTTTGATGCTTGAGTGTATGAATTTCTGGATATTGTTGATGAATTCCAATTCACCAAATTAATCTATCCTTGATGTGTGTTTTTCCTTGGTTGGCCATCTTTGAAAGCATGCTTCTTGAGATTGTTGGGATTATGTGTATCTTCATGTTATCCTAAGCAATAAATGGATGAAGTAAGAATCATCCATGTGAATTGGTTTCTTGAATACCTAATGTAAACACCATGCTATTAGGATTCTTGTGATGTTCATATTCTCTTTGAACTTAATGGGTTCTCCTTGTAATTGAATCGAAGTACGAACCATACCTAGGTTCGGTTATGGGGAGGGCACAAGTATTGTAGCACGAACCATGCACTTTACGTACATTAGAGAGAATCAATGCGTCTTGAGCCACGACCCATGGTCTTGATTGCGAACATCTTCATCAACACATTTAGAGTTCATCACTTGAGTATTCATGAACTTTGGTAGAATTGTTTAGGGTGGATTCCGAAACCCTAGTGTTTGTTACATTTTGATTTCACATATTGATAATTCATCTCTGCCATTCTCATTTAAATTCGAAGTCCATTTACTTACATGCAATAGAAATAGATCACTTGAACCAAACCAAAACCCCCCCCAATGTGTGTGTGAGTTGTGTGTTTGTTACATTGTGTGTCTTGTTTACTGAATTCTGTTTATTTTCGTAACTGTTTTGGACTTTTGGTTCGCGTTGTGTTCTTGCATTTTCTGTGCTGAATCCAACCGTATAAAGAACGTGAATTTTGGACGTACGGTTGGAAAGTTATAGGCAAAACACTGGACAGAGGTCGAAACTGAAAAACAGAGAAAACGAATCTGCCCAAAAACGACCGGTCGCTTTTACCTGACGACCGGTCGCTTTTCACGTCAAAATTTGAGTTTCGACTCTGCCCAAAAACGACCGGTCGCTTCTGCCTCACGACCGGTCGCTTTAGCACTGTTCATAGGTGATAAAAGGGTGATAAAAAGTGCTGTTTGTGTTTTTCTTTAGTTTTCTTGTGTTGTTTCATTTCTTTTACATTTCTTTACTCATTTTTAGTTTCCAATTTGCATTTGTGCATTTGTGGTGTGTTAAATTAGTATTCTTTACGTACTCAAATTAGAACTTATAGGAAGCCGACAAGTTCTTCGTGGGATCGACCCCGTACTTACATAATCTATACTTCAATAGATTCGTGCACTTGCGGGTATTTTTAATTGGTTGTTTGCACATTAATTTGTGTCCTCTTAGGAATGCAACAATTTTTGGCGCCGTTGCCGGGGAACTGGCACGGTTGCTTATATGTTTTGTTTGAGTATGTTTAGGGTACTTAGTTTTATTTTTGTTTATTTATTGTTGTTTCATTTTATCTTGATTTGTTTTTGTTTCTTTTTCTTATAGGAACATCCGACGAGTCACCTCCACCATCACCAATGGCAGCCGCAACTGAAATTGTGGAACTTACTATGCAAGATTACTCCAATAAATTTGTGATGGAGGAAGCAAATGCTTTTGGCTCATTTCAGAATGAGTTGACTATGAATGAATATTTCCAACAAACATACAATCCGGAGTGGAGAAATCATTCAAACTTCTGGTGGACCGACAATCCAAATTTTCAACAAGGGTCATATCAACCATATCAAGGTCAACATAATACTTGTCCACCTTATGGTCAACCCCAATATTATAATCCACCACCACTTAGTCAATCTCACCAACCACCCCAAGGACCAACTTTGGAAGAAATTGTTGCTTCAATGATTAGAAACACAGATAATTTCATCATGCAGAGGAATGACACCCACATGCAGAGGAATGATACCCACATGCAGAAAATGAATAAGGCCATTGCCAATCTAGAAAATCAAGTGGGGCAAATTGCTATAGCTTTGAGTCAAAGGGAAGTTGGGATGATGCCTAACCAAACAGTGATACCAACCGGGCATGAGCATGTTCAAGCAGTTACCTTGAGAACTGGTAAGGTAATTGGTGAAATTGATGGTTCTAAAAATTTGATTCACAATGTTGATGACATGCAGGTTGAACAAGTGACTGAGCCTAAAGAAAAGGATGAAAGCAACAAAGAGAAAGATAAACAAGCAGCTTCTTCATCCGAATGGATCCCAAAGCATGAACTTGCTAGAAGGGCAAGAAAGGAGAAGGTAAGTCGTGAACCTACTGATGAAGAAATCTTACGTGCTCCTTTTCCTCACAGGCTTATGAGTTCCAAAAAAATTCAACATGCCAAGGACATATTGGAAACTTGTAGGAAGGTGCAAGTCAACATTCCTCTCTTGGAGGATCTTTGTACCAACAAGAGGAACTTCAAAGATGATGAAACAGTTGCACTAACGGAAGAGGTTTCTATTGTTTTGCAAAGGAAGCTTCCTCCCAAGTTGGAAGATCCAGGAAGTTTCACAATTCCATGTGTAATTGGTGATAAATTGTTTGAGAAATCTTTAATTGATTTAGGTGCTTCAATTAATCTAATGCCTTATTCTGTTTTTGAAGTACTAGAGGAAGACAAGCTGAACATCCATGTTCCAAGCACCAATCACATGTTCAATGCCATCATTTCTACTCAAGTGAGAAGGCCACTCAATCCTAAATATGTGCCTCATCCATCTAATCCACATATTGAAGAGCGCTTAAAATTACTTTTGAAATCTACTCACGCGCATAAAAAGAAAAGAATACGAAATGGGTTGATTAGATGGCAAAGAGATTTGAAGAAACTTCATGTTCGGCACAAGGAGGCGATTGAGCCAAAGCCCCCCAAGTGACCATAGTATGTTGGAAGTCCGGCAAAAGACTTTAAACTTAGCGCTTCTTGGGAGGCAACCCAAGGTGAATAGAAGAAGTTTGTTGTCGTCCTAATCGCTTCAAAGTGGAGTTTCTCTATACCCAAACTTGCTTTTATTTTATTTTATTATTATTATTATTATTTTTTTATTCTTTTGAGTTAGGGTTACAATTTTCCAACCAAGGTAATTAGGATTTTCTTGTTGTTTCTCTTTGTTTTTCTTACTTTTGCTTTCCTTTACTTGTTTGTGTTTCTAACTTGTTTTTCTTTGTTTTTCTTCTTTATTGTAGTTTGTGGTTGTTTATTTTCTTTTTGTTCATCCCAATCTTTCTATATGGCATTGTTTAATTTTAAATCTCCATCAGTTATAAACAGTGTTTCATATAAGTTTGGGAAGTGTTTTCAATTCATTAATGCACAATCAGAACTTGGGCGTGAATACTTCTTCATTTCATAACATGTGATTACATAAACACTAGTGAAAATGCGTACATTAAATTCCTAATCACATGTTCTTTGTTGCATTCTACGCCACCAGAGGCTTCTGTTAATTGCCTCTGTCTGTTCTTGCTTGTAGGATCTGTAGCAGCTCTACATGATCTTCATTCCTTTTTTGCAGCATCTCTACATGCTGGTTGGCACTGTAGAGCCGCTTCTGCAGGTCCGCCACCAGAGCTTTCAGGGCCGCCACTTCCTCACTCAGTGCCCCGCACTCCCGTGTTCTCGCCAGTAGGCGCATGCCCAAATTTGTGGCCGAGACCGCGTTGAGCACGATTAGGTTGTGGGACTCGTCCACTGCCATCTGGTCAGACCTCTGCGCCACATGCAGATGATCTGCAACTGTAAGTCTGCTGACAGTCATGCCCTCCGGCAATACTGCCCTACGCGGCACCACCTCAGAGAAGTTTGAGGCCGAGCCATGATGGTATGAGGAGTTTGGGAAGATAGGGTTTGGAGGAGCCCGTGTCTGGGCATTTGGTGGTGCAAGGGACAACTCAAGGTTAAGGTCATCAACAAGCATATCTGGGGATGCCATTGATTTTTCTGTCTGGGCTTTTTGATGGTTTTTCTTGAGTTTGCAGGTGAAATGCAGGATGCTCCTTCTTTCAACCGAGAAGTGGTTTAAATAGCCATATGCTCATAAGGGAGCCGACACCACTTTGCATTTCCTGCGCAATTTGCGGTTGCGTCCGGTTAAAAGGGGAAGCATTTCTACTTTCGCTTTGCTTTCTTTTCCTCCCTGTTTTCTGGTGCATTATGTTTTGATTTCTTTTCAGTTTGTCGTTTTTGTTTTATTTCAGTTGGGGAAGTGTGATTTGTGTCTTTTTCGTTTGTCGCATTCCTTTTATTCCGGTTTGGGGAAGTGCGTTTTGTTTTTCTTCTTTGTCTTTTGCAACTTTCTTTTCTTTTATTTCCGGAAACGAGAAATTTAAAATTTAGAAAAAACAAAAAACAAAAAAAACAAATACACGGAAAGGGCAAAGACAACCAGGCACACCACTAATACATTAGAAATTATTCTTTCACAGTGCTCGGTGTCTCGGCCATTGGACCTTTGAGCTTAGCCCTATGGCTATCCTCTTCCGGGGCTTCACGCACAGCCTCTTGGGGCTCATCACTCGAGCTCCCAAAGATCGCACTCTTAGCTTGAGCGTACCTACTTTCGCGATCTGTTTTCTTGCGTTTACCCGGTTGGTCCAGGTCCTCCAGCTGCTTTCTCATGTCATGGGCGTAAACACTTACCATCTTTGAGAGATTTTGGTTCTCTTCCCGCAACGCCTCTAGCTGGTGTCGATTCACCTCCACTATCCTTGCCCTTTCCCTTTTTAAACTTTTAATAATACTCTGGCACTCTTCCACCATACTTCGCTCCGCCGCCAACTGACCTCTTAGCACCTCCACCTCATGGGACTTCGCAAGTAGGCGATGACCCACACTTGCGACTGTTGCGGTGCTTTGCACGCTTAGTGCCAGAGCATCGCTTACGACCCTGTTGTCATCCCTTGCTCCCAGCACCCGTATATCCTTGGGAGTCACTAGATTTCTAGCAACTCCAAGGGCAACATCGTTGTCCAGCAGTATCGAGTCGTTCACTGTCACGTGCCCCCGTGCGGAGGCAAAGTAGGGCATCCACACTGGTGCCACTGCTTGGCCCCGAGTCTGAGTCGGTGGAGCTAGGTTGAGATCCAGCGAGAATGGGTAGGAAGAAGCCATTTGAACTTTCTTTTCTTTTGTTCTTTCTTTTCTCTGTTGTGTGTTTCTGCGTTTGTGTGTTTTTTCCCCAACTCTTTCGCTTCTTCTTTTATAGAGTTAGTTTTTACGTAACCCTAGCCACTGCGCTTCTGCGTTTTGCGCGGCCCTTACGGCCTATCCCCTTAGGTCACCTCACCTGGTCCCCAACCCCTTTAATTACAGTTCCGCCTTTCAGCACTTTTGAGAAACGAAAGTCGTCACACCTTCCTATGAAGCCAATAATTCTGGCTTGGGACCGTGAGAGAGACCTCTGCTTGTCGACACGTCTCTCACTTTGTATCCCGTGACTCACAGGTGCCGAGACTTCAGGGCCCACTTTTTCTATTTTACTAAGTCTTCGCTCTCTGTGCTTCTGACTTGGTTTCTTTGTTTTATTTACTTTCTTCGCTTTTGGGCTTTCGTTTGGGTTGGGCTTTCTTTTGGTTTGTGCGTTTCTTTGGATTGGATTTCTGCGTGCGTAGGACTATTGTTAGGGCTTACTGTTTGGTTTTGTTTGGTTTTGTTTTGTTTTGTTTTGTTTTGTTTTGCAACCGTGTTGTAGTTGTTTTTCTTGTTTGTTCTTGTATTTACTTGCTTTATTCCCTTTATTTCTTGTTATAACGTTGTTGATGCCTGAATTCTTTAACATTGAGGACAATGTTTGTTTCTAAGTTTGGGAAGGGATAGCAAGTCTTTTTCGTTTCACTTAAATTCTTACTTTCTTTTATTTTGTTTTCTTTTCTGTTTTGAGTCTTTTTTTGTTCTTAAGTCACTTTCCGGACATATATGATGAGATTGTGATGAATGTTTAAATGACTTGATTGAAAATGAATGTTTAAAAAAAAAAAATTGTTATTCACTAAATGGCATCGTTCTAGCATGATATGTTTGAAACCCTCTTCGCACTTGCCATTTGTTTCATAATTCTCTAGTTGAGGGACTTGCATGATCCAAAGAATTGTATCAAGCATGAATTAGACTTGTATAACCATATAATGTGAGCTTTGAGCCTTGTGCTTCAATTCATGAGTGTTATACACATATTCTTATTTTCTTGTCATCCGAGTTGTTGTTTGATCTCATTATTCATTGACTTGGTTGAGCACTTAAAAGACATCCATTCTTGTGCAATTTGATTACATGACATTTGAGAAATGATATTAAGGCCCTCTTTGGACCGTTTGTGCCTTTCAAGCTAACCCTATGCATGCTTAAGCATGATTTTCCATTGTTAACCACCTTGAGCCTATATGTATGCCTTTTCTTTCAAGTAACCAATTATTACTTCTAGCCTTAGCCTGAAAAACAAGAATTGACCTTTCTAAGGAACTCGTGAGCTTTAATTTAGATGTGTTTTTCATGCTAAGTTTGGGAAGGGTTATTACATTCTAATGAAAAAAAAAAAAAAAAGTACTTCACTAAAAGGGTGAAAGAAAAGAGAAAAGTCGTGGTTAAGTGGCAATGGTTTCAAATTCAATTCCATGTTTCTTGGTTGTTTAAATGGAAGGAAGGAGTGTGAATCGTAATTAGTGGAGGTATAAGGCTTTGTGGTCTATCTGATCACCAAAAAAAAAATGAGTGAAAATCTCAAGCGTGATGTTTCAAAGTCTTTTAGTCAACGATTATATGCTCTTACATTGTGAGTTCCTTGGACTTTGTTGTATCCATTCCCTTCATTTCTCACTTACCTTACACCCTTAGCCCCATTACAACCTATAATAAAGACCTAAATTGATCCTAAATGTCATGTGGTTGATTTGCACACATTTTTCGGCTTTTAAGTGTTTGACATCCTTCTTGAGATCATAGTTTTGCATGTTCTTCATCCTTCTATTTTGAGTTAAGTCCCGTGTGGTTTAACTCTATTCTCATACTTACTATTGAGTGTTGCATTGTACCCCTCTTCCGAGTGATTCATTTGTGAGAGGACAACTTTGGTGAGATTTGAAGTTACATTTGTGCTTGGAATGATTTTTGAAGTTGTGTAAAAACTGAAATTGGAGAATGAGTTCCATTTGGCCATCACACTACTACACTTGAGCATGTTGTGTTATGAATTTTGCCGCCTTGTGAATAATGTGTAAATTGAGTTTTTCTTGTGAAAACTTTTGAGTCGTTTGCATGAGTCGCTCTCTCCTTAGAAAGTGTTCGGAAAGTTTTGTTTCGAGTCTTGTTTTAATTTCTGTTTTGCTCGAGGACTAGCAAAAGATAAGTTTGGGAAGTTTGTTCGGTTCATTTTTACACATGATTTTTTCATGTTATTCCCCTTTTATTTTGAGTTAGTTTTTGACATTTTATAGCTTTTTACTTCCTTTTTGTATTTTATTAGATTTTACCTTGGTTAGATTGAAAATGAGCTAAAAGTGCACTACTTGTTATAATTTCTGTTTTTGTTCATTTTCGTAGGTCAACTTCTTGGCCTGGGATCAGCATGCTCCGGTGCTCGGATGAGGTCATGATCTTCTTGAGACTTGTTCCAATGGATGTTAACTACAACATATCCAAATTTGAGCTCCATTGGACAAGTATTGCCCATCCAACCGATCCTGCATGTTACCACAGCTCTGAAATCCGAATTTGGCCAGCTTTTACCTCCTTTGTGTTATCTTGATTTTCTTGTTACCATAACTCTTGGTAACAAGAAGTTACCTTAGCTTTGAGATATTTTCTGAAGCAATTGGCATCTTATTGAGGACAAAGCTTCATCATGGCAAGGGGACAATGGGCTAAGGCTTTATCAAAGGTGGTAGTTTAATATTAAAAGGTAAAAGCTGGAAAGGAGGAGAGAGGGAAGAGAAGTCAAAGGGGCAATCTGATTTGGGAGAGCTTGAAACGGGAGAGATAGAGGAACACATCATTCCAGACATTGAGAGCAGATTTTGGAGAGTTTGGAGCTAGGAGAAAGCCAAGGTGCAGCCAAACAAAGTGGAGAAGAAAGCTTCCACCATTGATGACCTTGAAGCTTTCATCATTTTCTCAAAATCTGTAAACTCTTTCTAATTTTATTTTGAGTTTGTATTTGGAATAAGTATGAGCAACTAAACTCCATAGCTAGGGCTTAGGTTGAAGCCCTAAACATGATTACCTTATTGTTTTGATGCTTGAGTGTATGAATTTCTGGATATTGTTGATGAATTCCAATTCACCAAATTAATCTATCCTTGATGTGTGTTTTTCCTTGGTTGGCCATCTTTGAAAGCATGCTTCTTGAGATTGTTGGGATTATGTGTATCTTCATGTTATCCTAAGCAATAAATGGATGAAGTAAGAATCATCCATGTGAATTGGTTTCTTGAATACCTAATGTAAACACCATGCTATTAGGATTCTTGTGATGTTCATATTCTCTTTGAACTTAATGGGTTCTCCTTGTAATTGAATCGAAGTACGAACCATACCTAGGTTCGGTTATGGGGAGGGCACAAGTATTGTAGCACGAACCATGCACTTTACGTACATTAGAGAGAATCAATGCGTCTTGAGCCACGACCCATGGTCTTGATTGCGAACATCTTCATCAACACATTTAGAGTTCATCACTTGAGTATTCATGAACTTTGGTAGAATTGTTTAGGGTGGATTCCGAAACCCTAGTGTTTGTTACATTTTGATTTCACATATTGATAATTCATCTCTGCCATTCTCATTTAAATTCGAAGTCCATTTACTTACATGCAATAGAAATAGATCACTTGAACCAAACCAAAACCCCCCCCAATGTGTGTGTGAGTTGTGTGTTTGTTACATTGTGTGTCTTGTTTACTGAATTCTGTTTATTTTCGTAACTGTTTTGGACTTTTGGTTCGCGTTGTGTTCTTGCATTTTCTGTGCTGAATCCAACCGTATAAAGAACGTGAATTTTGGACGTACGGTTGGAAAGTTATAGGCAAAACACTGGACAGAGGTCGAAACTGAAAAACAGAGAAAACGAATCTGCCCAAAAACGACCGGTCGCTTTTACCTGACGACCGGTCGCTTTTCACGTCAAAATTTGAGTTTCGACTCTGCCCAAAAACGACCGGTCGCTTCTGCCTCACGACCGGTCGCTTTAGCACTGTTCATAGGTGATAAAAGGGTGATAAAAAGTGCTGTTTGTGTTTTTCTTTAGTTTTCTTGTGTTGTTTCATTTCTTTTACATTTCTTTACTCATTTTTAGTTTCCAATTTGCATTTGTGCATTTGTGGTGTGTTAAATTAGTATTCTTTACGTACTCAAATTAGAACTTATAGGAAGCCGACAAGTTCTTCGTGGGATCGACCCCGTACTTACATAATCTATACTTCAATAGATTCGTGCACTTGCGGGTATTTTTAATTGGTTGTTTGCACATTAATTTGTGTCCTCTTAGGAATGCAACATTAAATATTCGAATATATTTAAAGAGTATCGCCGCGCGGCTATACTTTTTAAATATATTCGTATATATTTAAACAGTATAGAATATATATATATATATATAGGATTGTTCACAGCAATGGTCCCTCAACTATACCCCAAGTTACACTTTGGTCACTCAACTCAAATATTAGTTGCAGAGGTCACTCAATTAGGTGTTTTGTTGCACCGTTAGTCCTACCGTCAAGTCTCTCTAACGGCAGGGACTAAGAGCAAGTCCACCGCATGCCCTTTTGCCAGGGCAACAGGCCCCCCCAGCAGGAAATGGACCTCCAGCGCAGGAAAAGCAGCCCGGGCACCAGCCCGGGCAAGCCCAAGGGCAGATCTTGACTGGGCTTCAGCCCGAAGGCGCTGACGTCATGCTGACGTCAGCGAAGCAAATCAAATTTTTTTTTTTTGGGTTAAAAAAATTCAAAAAAAATTCAAAAAAATACCAAAAAATTCTGGATTTTTTCTCTATAAATACCTATCAATTTCATTCACTTCCCACACCAATTTTCATATAAACTCTTCTCCTTCCGTATGTATGAAGAATTGTTGTATTGTTTCCCTTTTATTCAATAAAGAAAGCATTAAATAATATGAATATTTATTATAAATATTTGCAAATGAAAACAAAGTTTAATTAAAAACAAACGTATAAAAAAATTATGGACACGTGGCAACCAAAATTATGGACACGTGGCAACCAAAATTAATGGTTTAAAGTATAAAAAAATAGGAAATAAAGTACAATGAATAGTATTTGCCCTTGCCCTAGCCTTTTGGGGTGGAACCAAAAAAGGCAAGGCTGCCACTATTCACGTGAATAGTGGCAGCCCTTGCCTTAGCCCTTTGGGGTGGACTTGCTCTAATGGTGCAACATAACACCTAATTGAGTGACCAAAATGTAACTCCGAGTATAGTTGAGGGATCATTACTACAAATAATGTTGACTGAAAAGTCACATTTGCCCTTCAATAATTTAAGAGATGCTTGCAACGTCATCATTTTAAACAGAAAAAGTAACAGACTTGACATTAGGACTAACGGTGCAACAAAACACCTAATTGAGTGACCTCTACAACTAATATTTGAGTTGAGTGACCAAAGTGTAACTTGGGGTATAGTTGAGGGACCATTGCTGCGAATAACCCATATATATATATATATATATATAATATACGTATAGGGTAAATTACTCAAATGGTCCCCAAACTTGTACGCGATTTACATTTTGAGGCCTCAATTAAATTTTTCATTCAAATGGTCCATAAACTCTATATTTATCGCTCCAATGGTCCTACCGTCTAATTTTCTGTTAGATTTAACCAAATTTTAGGGTAAATACGACTTTTCATAATTAACAAATAAAATAGGGTTAAAATAAATACAAAATTAGAAGAAAAAAAAAAGGAAGAAAAAGAGAAAAAAAATCATGAGACCCAAACCCCCCCCTTCGATTTCTTCTCCCCCATTCCCCACAGACCTCTCCATATAGGCATAAATCCCCAAAATCCTTGCAGCAATTTCGACATACACAGCTCTTAATTCACTATTTCGCCTCCGAGAAGTCGCACAGAGGTGAGGAGCGATCTAGCATTTGTTTTCTGGGGTTGAGCCGAGGAGATCTTGAGGTGAGGCGCGATTGTTTGGGAGGCAATGGCTGGAGGCTGACGGGACAGAGGGTGGAGGGTGGGTTAAGGAAGGGAGAAAGGGAGAGTGGGGTCAAAGTTGGATTAGGGAAAAATGGAGAAAGAGATCAAAGCTGTGCATTCCTTTTTCAAACCCCATTAGGCATTCTTCTTCAACTCCTCGAAATCAAACCCAAGCTGGATTTTTTTTTCTTTTATGGGTTTCATTAATTTATTTCTTTCATTATTTTGTTTTTCTGGGTTTGATTAATTCGTTTTTCTGGGTTTTGTGGGTTCTTTTTTTGTAGTTGCTGGCTCGGGTGGAGGGTGGGGAGGAGTTGGGTTCTGGGTTCATGGGGCCTAGGGTGAACGGTGGTTGTTGGATGGGTTTGGGGGTTGGAGCTTGAGGGTGGTGGCCATGGTGGAACGGAGAGAGAGAGAGAGAGAGAGAGAGAGAGAGAGTTTTTATTTCATTTTTCAATATTTATTTATTTGTAATGTACGAAATGACCAATTTGCCCTAATATTTAACAGCAACATTGACAGAATGTAACGGTTGACCAATTGAGCGATTAATATAGAATTCATGGACCATTTGAACGAAAAATTTAATTGAGGCCCCAAAATGTAAATCGCGTACAAGTTTAGGGACCATTTGAGTAATTTACCCTATATGTATATGTTTAATGGCTATAGGTTTTAAATATAGTACCGCCGGTCGGCTATACGTTTAAATAAATATTCGTATATATTTAAATCGTATAGCCGCGCGGCTATACTATTTAAAAATAATATTCATATATATATTTATTTATTTATTTATATATATAAACGGTATAGCCGCTCGGCTATACTATATATACATATATATATATATACAGAAATTCTCTTATGCGGACATCCGGACGTTATTATCGTGCGGACGCAGTGTATTTTGTACTACCCCTATTTGTTTTCCTGCCTGTTTACAATAGGATCCGCACGATAATAACGTGCGGACATCCGGATAAGAGAATAACTGTATATATATATATATATATATATATATCCGAGGGGCTATACTTTTAAAGTACAATATACGTGTATGTTTAATGGCTATAGGTTTTAAATATAGTACAGCCGCCCGGCTATACGTTTAAATAAATATTCGCATATATTTAAACAGTATAGCCGCGCGGCTATACAATTTAAAAATAATATTCATATATATATAGCCGCGCGGCTATACTATATATATATATATATATATATATATATATATATATATATATATATATATATATATCCGAGGGGCTATACTTTTTAAGTATAATATTCGTATATGTATAATGGCTATAGGTTTTAAATATAGTACAGCCAATCGGGGTTGGTTAGATAGAGTGGCGGGGTACTATACTGGGTTGTTAGATAAGAGTCAAGTCAGATTGAAATCTTAGTAAACAAGGGAAGGGTTTCATTTCATCTCTTACTCCTCCAAAGTCCTCCTAAACCTACCCTAAAATATTAAATAAGAGCAAGAGTTTTGCAGCTCAAATTGTTGATAATGTTGATTTCTGCGCTCAAGTCGACATTTTGCGTTCGTTTCCTTTTTCTCTCGTTACGTTTTGCATAAAAATTAGGTTAAATAAACAAGAGAATCTAACCAAAGTTTGGTCGTGTTCCCCAACCAGAATTATAATATTCGTTCTTATCACCAAAGACCAACACACCACTCTCCAATATCATAACCTTGATAGAAGTGGACAGCTCAACCTACCTCCTCTTTCACTAATATACATATGCTTAGAGTTTAAGCTCATATACCAGCAAGTACGCTGTTTGGTGACAGACAGACGGGTGAAGGGTCCAAGTCTAGCTCCACTTCTATCATCCTCAACCATCACTCCTTGTTAGATTCTTAAATTATTGCGTCAAAATTGACATTCAATATTTTCCTTTGACAAAACGATATCCTAAACTACTCTAAAGTATGAGTAGATAAATCAAACTATGAAGTAAATGAGCGAGCACATTGTCTTAACTAAAGACGTGGTCCAAATAAACAATCACTAATTTGTGTTCATTGCTAAATTTTAGTGTGTTATAATTAATGGGCCTTTTCTTTTTATAAAAAAAAAAGAGTAAATAAATGTCGGCTTTCCACAAGAATTCTATAATGATGGTCTTGTGTATGGTCCGTAAGTGGGACCCTATTTCTTAATCGTTGGATTAAATTGATTAGAATTAATTAGTATGATCTAACAATTAAAAGATACCACCTCTCACTTGGGTCTATATATAACGCCCTCATTATAGAGTGACTCGGGCTTTCTAATTCCAATTTCTAGAAGGTTGGTGGTGGGCTGTGGGCTGTGGCCCAAACTCAAAATGTAACGGCTATGTTGTTGATGATGGTGGCGTGGGCTCCACTATCTCCGGGAGGTGGTGTTTGACAGTTTGACTCACAAGTGCCTGAAAACAACAGCTATGTGTCGGTGAGCACAGCCAACTAAGCAACAAAGCGACGAGCATCATCAACCCCACGTGCTATCGTGCTTTTCACGCTCGGACTGCTCACTCGAGTCGGTTGGCTCAGTGCACCCGAGTCCAACTGTCACCGACTGAGTCACTCGCTTCCCACTCGGCGACTGCCACACACTCTCTCCGAATGGGATGAAAGCATTTCAGTCGAGGCGTCCCCATCAGCCAACGTCAAGACGACATCGATCATAAAAACACCGAACCAAATTCCCCCAGCACGACGCCGTTTCGTCGTGTCCAGAGACAAATCATTTCTCATCGCTCTTATAAAATTAAAATGAATACTAGTTTATTTTATGGAAATTCTGAAATCGCTATTGTGTCAGCTTCACTTTTTGTTTTTTCAATGCTCTTACTATTTTAATCGCACATTCAGTGACGGCCTCCGAGCCTCTCAGTCTCAGTCCCTGAAAGTGTACACCAGTCGATACAAAAACGATTCTTCTCTCGTCTCACTCGCATTTCTCTCCTTTTTGGGCCATTAATTTTACTGGTAAATTATCTTTATTTTTCTTATCACTCAGCTACTTTTTGTGTTTTTGGTTTTTGTTTTTCTGTTAATCTGCAATTTGTGTTTAATTTGATTGCATGCATCGTGGTAAATCTGTTTGCTTTGAGCTTGAAATATGTGCATCGGACGCTTTTGAAGCAAATTCCAAGTATTATTCTAGTAGAGCTGATAACTCTGCATTCCCTTGCTTAAGCATAAGCATACATACTATTAATGGCGATTGTCTTGGTGAGCTCAGTTTGTGATTTTTAAGCTCTCTTTTGCTAATTTCTTCTTATTTATTATTAGCATATGCTCGACTTTGCTGTGAGCTGAAACTCCAGTCACATTTGCTTTTAAATTTATTTGCTTTATCTTTTCGACTGTCGGTGTTTGATCTTGAATGAGTTTGATTTCGGTCAGTCAGATATTACCAATTTAGTGACGAGTGTTGTATTTTATAATCCTGGAATTCCTAATTGTATCGCTGAGTGACATGCTTTTCTGGTTTTTTTTTGGGTATCCCAAGTGCGGGGAGTATAAGCTTTGTGAATGTGAATAGAATTCATCAACACATTGGAGAAGAAGGGTGTTGTTTGTTTCCATAACCATGGGTCTAGGAGTAAAGGCGAAGTACCGCAGGGGCCCCACGGTTCAAATTGATTATCTCATCCATATTCATGAGATTAAGCCTTGGCCCCCATCACAGTCACTCAGATCACTCCGTTCCGTGTTGATTCAATGGGAAAATGGCGACCGCAATTCTGGGTCTACCAACCCTGTTGTCCCCTCACTTGGGTCTGTTGTTGGTGAGGGGAAAATTGAATTCAACCACTCTTTCAGGTTACCTGTGACTCTGCTAAGGGACATGTCTGTTAAAGGTGATGGTGATGCATTTCAAAAGAATTGCTTAGAGTTCCACTTGTATGAGCCTCGGAGGGACAGGACGAAAGGTCAGTTGTTGGCGACTGCCATTGTAGATTTGGCTGATCATGGCGTTGTGAAAGAGACAATAAGCGTGAGCGCTCCAATGAACAGTAAGAGGAGCTTTAGGAACACTGATCAACCAGTTCTGTTTATCAAAATTCAGCCTTTTGTGAAGGGTCGTACTAGCTCCTCATCTGGGGACAGCTTGTCGAGAGGGGCATCACTGGACAAAGCCGGTGGTGAATCTGTTTCGGGCTTGATGAATGAAGATTATGCTGAGGAAGCCGAAGTTGCCTCTTTTACGGATGATGATGTTTCCTCACACTCATCTCAGACAATTTCTTCTGCTTTAGATACAAATCGCACTTTGTCTCCTAAAAAACAAGAGGTAATGATTCTCTTAGTTTTCATTTTTTCTCCTCTTGATGGAAACTTGTCATTGTAACTGCAACAGTCTTTACGAACTCCAGCATTGGTCATGCTCATTGCTCATGGGTACAGTATGTTGCAAATGAGAGATAACCAAGATTTCTCTTCCTTTTTATAATAACTTAGACAGTAATATGTAATATAACACTGTGGTACTGAATTGCAGACTGGAGAAGAGACACGGCCTCATAGCACTGAAGGTAAAAATGAAAAGCATGCCTTAGCCTCAAAACTAGGGCTTGAAAGACCAAATTTAATACATGAATTTATGAAGGGAGGTTCATCATGCTCATCATCAGTCGACCTATCTTCTGACCCTGGAAGCCCAGTAAATGGTAATGCTTCTGTAGCCAACTCTCCCAGCTCAAGTTCAACAATCCTAAAAGCTGTTGGTTCAGAGACCGCCCCTTCTCCATCCGCATCCGTATTGAATGAAAAGGCTGAGGAGTCCCGCACCAGCATGAGAAGCAATGGCCATGAGCGTTTATCTCACGAGGTTAATGACAAGGTTTTTTATGGCGGAAGTAAAATCACAGCTGTTATTCAACAGAGTAGCAAGTATGATGAGAAAGCTTGGGGAATTGGCAGGGATTGCCCGGAGGCTGCAGTTAGTGATGATAGTTCTACGGAGGACAACGAAAGAAAGAAACAAGAAAACAGAGATGAAAGACAACATGTTGATGAGGAAAAGCAAGCTCAGAGGGGAGGTGAATCATTCATTGCACATGAGGCTAACGGAAAGCAAGATCCACTCGGAACGAAGGAAAATATAAAGCATGTTAAGTCTGTTAGGTCAGCTATTGACTCGGCTAAGAACGCATTACCCAGGAATGATCAGAATGCAGAAGTAAAGGAAACTGGTATTCAGGGAGATGCACAGAACAGTGCAGGTGTTGCAGTAAGCCTCAGAGGGAAGGAAAGAAAAGAAGCTAAGGTGTATCCTAGGGATACAAGAAGTGTCATTTTAGAAAGCAAAATCCATCAGCTGGAACACAGGATAAAGTTGCTTGAGGGAGAATTGAGAGAAGCTGCAGCTGTCGAGGCTGCCCTTTATTCAGTAGTCGCTGAGCATGGAAGTTCTATGAGTAAGGTCCATGCTCCGGCTCGGCGCCTTTCTAG
This sequence comes from Prunus avium, assembly GCF_965620075.1. Lineage (NCBI taxonomy): Eukaryota > Viridiplantae > Streptophyta > Magnoliopsida > Rosales > Rosaceae > Prunus > Prunus avium. The sequence goes on from NC_142286.1 coordinate 40,275,586, forward strand.
GTTGTATCTTCATGCTTGCAAAGAAAGTTCCCGTTCTAGGAGGGCCAGTGCAGCTAGAAGTATTGTTTCAGGACTAGTTTTGGTTGCAAAAGCGTGTGGGAATGATGTCCCAAGGTACATTTTAATGATACTTGTTTTCTGTATTTTCTTTATGTCTTATTTACAACTTATCACCTTCGAGATTGATGTTTTGAAGCAAAAGTTTTTGGAGCTGTAAGGTTTCAATTTTCAAGTGTATTTACTGCATGAGGATCCAAAAAAGAAAAAGAAAAGAAAATGTGTTTATGGCTGCATAAGCCTAACATTTAGGACATGGACCTTCCATTCAAGGGTCCTACCCCAGGATTTAAAAATTAAAATTGGAATAAATCCAATCCAATCATGGTCTGCTTGACGCACCAAACCAAGTGATTGTACTTGTGGGGAAGAAGCTTGTCTGCTTATTTTACCGTGCTTTAGAACTGCATCTATTAATTGTTTAAGTGAAGTTTTCATAATTGTTTTATGGACTCATTCATTTTAATTTTCTCTGATTACAGGCTAACATATTGGCTGTCAAATTCCATTGTGTTGAGAACAATAATAAGCCAGGTTACCGGGGAACCAGAACTACTTCTGTCTCCAGGGTCTTCTATTGACCGGAATGGTGCTGGAAAAGTAAAAAATAATGTGTCATCTCCAATAAAATGGAAGGCTCCCTCCTCTGGGAAGAAAGAAGGAATGAAGCTCTTAAATGGAAGTTTCGACTGTGATAACCCACATACATTTATGTCTACACTGGAGAAGATTGAATCGTGGATCTTCTCCCGAATAGTTGAATCTATCTGGTGGCAGGTCAGAGTAACTGTTTTCCTCTGTTTTTCCTCGTTGAGTTTCCCTTCAAATCTACAATTTCAATACTATCTTACTGAATGAAGGTCTTGCATCTGATTCTTTCTCTGTAATGTTTTCAGACTTTGACCCCACATATGCAGTCTGTTGCTGCAAAGGAACTTAATGAAGGTGTTGACTCTGGGTCAAGGAAAAACTATAGAAGGACATCTAGTTCAATTGATCAAGAACAAAGTAACTTTTCATTAGACCTCTGGAAGAAGGCTTTCAGGGATGCTTGTGAAAGACTTTGTCCAGTACGAGCTGGGGGACATGAATGCGGCTGCTTGCCTTTGTTGGGTAGATTGGTATATCCATACACTCAGATATTTCCATCATTGCGTAATTAATAAATATCTTCTTTTCCAAATGATATGATGCTTGTAAATAATATCTCAAATATTCAATATAGTAATCTGTTTCACGATGTTTCTGTTTCTTTATTTTTTATATTGATGGAATGCTTTTGAATATGGCATCGCAATTTGCGTGATATCTATTATGTGTCTAGGTAATGGAGCAATCTGTTGCTAGACTAGATGTGGCAATGTTCAATGCTATTCTTCGTGAATCATCTGATGAGATCCCCACCGATCCTGTGTCTGACCCCATCAGTGATTTGAAGGTTCTCCCGATTCCAGCTGGGAAATCAAGTTTTGGAGCTGGCGCACAACTGAAGAGTGCGGTAAGCTATACAAATTGTATCTCTCAAACTATTTATGATATAAGTTTTATCTTTTTATATGTCAGATCACAACTATTAACTCATGATTACAGGTAACAGGTGTTTTTTAAGCTCGGTTTTGTGTCAACTCATTATCGTATTCCTCATGCTTTGTGGCTAGAACACCTTCCATGCCTTTTTCTCTTTCTTGGGGTTAAACATTAGGATTTTCTTGTTCAGACATGCCAGATTTTTTTGGGATGGATAAGATAAATGAATATATTCTAAGATCCTGCTATATCTGTGTAGTCTTTGAATTGCCAGACGTCAATATCTTCTAATGTTGTGAATAGAAAATCTCTTATGCTCCCATTTTTTAACCTAGATTACTCATGAATCTCTGGAGACCAAGGAATACACTTGTGTTGTGCCATAAATTTTTGACTCCGATTGAACATCCCTTACAAATCAGATCGTTATGTGCATTGGAACGAAAGCAGTATGTTAAGTTTTGTTATGAAAGGAGTTCTGACTTTTGCTCTGTTTATGTCTTATGGTTATAAGATTGGGAACTGGTCCAGATGGCTAACTGACCTATTTGGCATGGATGATGATGATGACTCACTTGAAGATGTGAATGACGATGATGACAATGATGAGAGGCAAGATAAATCATTCAAGTCTTTCCATCTCCTCAATGCGTTGAGTGGTCTCATGATGCTTCCAAAGGACTTGCTCTTAAGTAAATCCATCAGAAAAGAGGTTTAGCATAAGAACTCAGACCCTTCCATTAGACTCTGACTCTCTATTCCACAGTCAGTATTTTGCAGTTCATATTCATGGTGCTCGAATTTTGGTTTTGAAGGTCTGCCCTGCGTTTGCTGCACCACTGATCAAAAGGATTCTCGACACTTTTGTCCCAGACGAATTTTGCACTGACCCAATTCCTGGCGTTGTGCTTGAAGCCCTGGAATCCGAGGTTAGTGAGCTATACAGTCTTTTGTCTCTACAGAGCTAATCAGCTATCTTTACAATCTTTTATTTTTTAGACTAGCTGCATGTTTTCTGGTGAATTTGTAGTAGGATAATTACAATAAGCCCAAAAAACCTGTAGACTCTGTAAAATTAAAACCAATTTGGTTGCTTTTGTTTTAATATAGGACACACTTGAGGTTGGGGAGGAGGCTGTCACAAACGTCCCCTGCACTGGAGCTGGTACAGTCTATTTGCCACCCTCAACGACTTCCGTTGCGAGTATTATTGGAGAGGTTGGAGGCCAATCACAGCTGAGAAGAAGTGGGTCTTCAGTGCTCAGAAAATCATACACCAGTGATGATGAGCTTGATGAATTGAATTCACCCTTGGCCTCGATATTCATAGATTCTTCCCGGTCTTCACCAGTTGCAACAAAGCTCAGCTGGGTATCAAAGGGAAATAGCCAACAAAATGCCACCAGATACGAACTCCTTCGAGATGTGTGGATGAATAGCGAGTAGCTCTAATATGTAGAAATACATGTTCCCGCGTGTATATAGATGAATAATTTGTTTCTGTTCCGTTTGGAGTTTGTAAATCTGTGCTCCGGTTTTGGTCACAATATCACTATCTAGATGTCGCTGTACAAAATAGCCGCAATTCTAATAGATTCATCAAACGTTTTAAAATGGAGCACCAGTAGGATGATTTCCCAAGAAAAAAGGAATAAAAAGTTATGTCAAACTGTTATTTGTGACTGAGTGAATTCTAGCAGCCTCAGTGGACTTATTTGTATATTTTCTGAAAGACGAATAAATAATAAGGGCTTCAAATAGTCTCTCTTTTATTTTATTTTTTTATTTTTTATTGAATGCAGTTGAATTCCATTTTCAATTAAAATTGATCTTCTCGGGTTTGGAGCATCCATCAGTCTTAGTGAGCGCCAAATGCATAACATTTTAGGAGTTCATAAGTTGCGCCAAATAAAACAAAACAAGCTGGTGCTATGCTAGCAGAGAAATGCTTACTTTTATTCATCAAACGTCTTCTCTGCTTCTCAGTTTTCATCTCTCACTCACTACATTACAAACTTGCATCCTAATGTTGCAAGCCACACGATAAAAATAACACTTACAAGACCAAAATTTCTTTCAAAACCAAGTTGAATATTCAACCAACTCTGTAATTCTCACATCTTATATATTTACTACACTCTGCCGGAATGCACAAGAAAAAGGAAGCCGAAAAAGACCCAGAAGAAGCCTAATTCATGCAGTTAGCTTCTGGGAAGAACTGACAGCATTTATATGCTGGAGATGTAAAGCAGCCAACAGCCCCTTCCAGGTTTCTCCGGGCGCAGCTTTGACTTGAAAATCGATGAGTTTGTTCTGTTTTCTGTAGTAATCTTCCAACGACTTGCTCTGAGATAAGAGAGGAATGGATAACCCCCCAATTAGCAACAATTCACATTTCCATTTTTCAACGGTCATAAACTAACATATAAAACAGAACAAAGTGGAAATCATAAAACAACTATCTTAAGCCCCAAAAAAGAGCACAATAGTGATACCTGCTCTGCATCAGCAGTGGAGGATTTTAGTCGTTCGTCCGGCAACTGCAGATTTAGATTACGCATGGGGATGGAGTTGCTCAAGCTAAGATATTCCTGACAAGCAGAGGTGCTTCCAGTTCCTAGATTCTGCTTCACCAAGTTCTCATTCGTGCATTTGAAATTCACTACCAAATCAATATCCACAATTTGGTCAACAATCTCCTGTACCAAGAGAAACAAATCAAGGCATTCAGAGAACACAAACCACATTTAGTATCCAAAATTCACAAAAATTGCAACGTTTTAAACTTCCCACAGAAATTACAATCACAAACCATGAACGTAACTCAGATTTTCTTACAACTTAAAACTTACAGCTTGCATTCTTGTTCGAGGAATTCCATCAAGAATGAATCCGCTTTCACCTCTGTAGTATCCTTCTTCCAACCTCTTTGACAACAATGCAAAAATCACTTCGTCCGGAACAAGCTTTCCTTCATTCACCGCATTGGCAATCTAAATTACCACAAACAAAAAGAAGAAAAAAAACATAAACGCCATCAAAAGTGGTTTAATTTGGTTTATATCAGAAGGCAATAATTCATAATAGTAATAACAATCAATGAAGGGTTTAGCAAGAAAGAAAAATAAGAGTAAAAACAAAACACAATTAAAAGAAAGTGGTAAAAACAAGAAGAACAAGAAAAGAAAAACGGGACCTTCTTGTAGAGAGAAGAGCGAGGGTTGAGCTCCTGGCGGACGAGGGTGCCCATAGAAATGTGCGGAACTTCCAGAAGCTTCGAGAGCCTCTCGGCGTACAAGTGCTTCTTTGCCCCTCTGTCCCCTATCAACACCCACTGTATCCCTCTCCCCGGAACCCACCCGTCCGAGTCCAACATCCGATTCCGACTCGCCGTTCTCCGATCTTCTTCCTCATCTTCGTAGTAATAGTCGTCATCGTACTGCAGCTGAGCCGCAGCTGCCGATCCGTAGCCCCGCCGAGCAGGAAGGCGGAGGCCGCGGCGCGTTAGCTGAGATGCAACGAGCTGGAGGCGGCTGAGTACGGCCATGGTGGCGGCCAGCGCTAGCTAATGCACAGTTTGTCTAGGGTTTTAGGGAAAGAGAAAAAGAGAGAGGCTTTTGGTTTTGGGGGAGGAGACAGACGAGGGGTTTTGTTAATGTGAGTGACTCAATGCCGTTGGTTGGTGCATGGTCTAGTTACGTTTGATGCAACTCCTTTAACTCTTTGATTATAGAGTGGGGGTAAATTAGGGAAAATTCATCATGATAAAATCTACGTGTCAACATCTCACCAGCCTTTTCGCTGGTACTGTTTGTAGACAATTAAACCCCGAAAGTCGGAGATCCACGTGTTGAATGTTGAGCTGGAGTAGTCCACAGATAGTGGAGGGGAAGGTTGGTGGTGAGTGCCACGTGGATGGTATCTCTGCTGTCGAGAATGCTTCCCATTGGAGTAGAAGTTAGAACAAGAAGAGGAAGTGCTGACGTTGCAAGATTACAACCAAGGAAACAGGTAGCTTCTCTTCCATTTTTCACTAGGATAGATGGATGGGCCTTTTTTTAATATACCAAAACATATTTATGGGCCTCTCGCGAAATTAAATTGTTGGGCCTCGAAAACGAAAAAGAATATAAAAAAGATTTATTCACGGTGGGGTTGAGATTATATTGCTTTTAGAAAAGAGTCTGAAAGAGTGAGAATTTATCTTTGCTTCTACAATGAAAAAGATAAATGTTAATTATGCTTCGGCTCTGTTTCTGTTGTAGTGATGGAATGGAAGATTATATATATATGTTGAACAAGTGTTCTCTTTCCTTCATGCTCAGTGCTCACACAAGAAAATAGCAGCAGCACTCATTTTTGTTGATCTCTTCCTCTCTGAAGGGGCCTTTTTGGGTCTGCTGAATCATCTTCTTCTAACGTCCACCGCAGTATTTGTTTAAAATCCAGGTACTTAATAAGATTAATTACCTCAATCTCTTCTTTAGATCAGATGAAATGATATATTAGATATGGTTAAGGTTATCTTTTTCAAACTTCCTCTCTTGCAATCTGTCATCATCCTCTCATCTCATGCATACTTAAATTAAATGGATCAATTTTGTTTTAGCATTAATCATTTCAGGACAATTATATTCACAGATTGGGAGCATATATCTATTCTATATAGTAGTCATGGCAAATTACAGTAACGTTGATAGTACATCGATTCTTATAGACGATGGCACTGCTGAAGAATTGAGAAAAACCATAACAACAAATCTTCTTGGCGATTCACCCTTGCCTGCTTGCTGCTGCATCTTCAGAGTTCCCGAGTTGATTCGGAGACAAAAAATAGCCGCCTATGAACCTGACGTAGTCTCAATTGGGCCATTCCACCGAGACTGCGGCAAAAAATTCCAACTCATGGAAAATGTAAAGCGGTGGTATTTACAGTGCCTTCTCTCATCATGCTTGGATATAAGTTTGGATAGTTTGATCAAAGGCATCATGGAGTTGGGCAGAAGCGCCCGTGAATGTTATGCAGACCCGTTGGAGCATCTCAGTCAAAAAGAATTCGTAGAAATGATGATACTTGATGGTTGCTTCTTGTTAGAACTATTCCGAAAGGAACTTTGGGATGATCTACGAGATGAAAACGACCCCGTTTTCAACCTGTCTTGTATGCTGGAGTATCTGTACCATGACCTTCTGCTGCTAGAAAATCAGCTCCCTTGGTTTGTGCTGGAGCGTTTATACAACCTAACCGCCAATAACGCTAACCAAAAAACTGCCTCCCTCACTGAACTTGTGCTCAACTTCTTCAGACAAGCTGTGACCGATGAACGGATTTTCGACCCCAACCTCCCATTTGAGATTTTGCACATACTTGATCTGATAAGAACCGTGATCGTTGTTCCATTCAAGGATTTGAAATCTCAGAAGAAGGAAGAGCGTGTGGAAGAACAAGAAGAGCAGAAAAACGAGCCAGAATTGCCACAACGGATCCCAAATGCAACAACTCTTTCGGAGGCAGGTGTTCAGTTCAGAAGAAGCAAAAACACCCCAGAGTGCATAATGAACATAGAGTTCAACTTCAAAAACGGGGTATTCACAATTCCACCGCTGGGAATTGACGAGAAAACAGGGCCTCTGTTCAGGAACCTCATCGCCTTCGAACAATGCCACCACGGTCGGCTGCACAAGATAACATCCTACGCCGTTTTGATGGACAACCTCATCGACACGAGCAAGGATGTAGATCTTCTTCGTGAGAAAAAAATATTGGCGAATTGGTTGAGCCCTGAAGATGCCTCCCAGTTCTTCAACGAGCTTTACAATGACACAACTGTCACTGGATTTTACTACAGAGATCTCTGCAATGATGTGAATGAATATTACAACACTGACTGGAACAAGTGGAGGGAAAAACTGAGGCGTGACTATTTTTCTACCCCATGGGCCGTCATTTCTTTCATCGCCGCCTTTATCCTGCTGGTCCTCACCCTAGTGCAGACCGCATATACAATTATTCACCCTTAATTCGTTCTTTAATTTCTTTCAATAATATATAGTTACCAACGCTTAATAAGCAAGCTTGGATATATATATATGTAATCTTAATAAGCTTTGATGCCGCCCAGTTTGTCTACGGTCTTTAATTTCTGAAGCTCTGGAAAATTCTGGAAACTAGCCAGATATTTTCTAGTCTCTGTAGAACCAGCAGCAGCAGCCTTGCTAATATCTATCTAGAACTACTCTTTGCCGGACTTGCCGACCATGGCCTGGCCGGTTTGTCTTCATTCTTCCAAATTTTAATTTTAATTGTTTGGAAAGAAAAAACCAAACGAGCAGTCATTTTTATCAAATATTTTGGGCGCCAGTGGGTACAGAAAAACGAAAACAAAGAGAATATAACTTCAAGGAAGTTGCTTGCTACTTTCACGATGAATTAATGTTCTTTTCTTTCGGGTGGTTGAGGTGGTTTTGACGGTTGGCTGGCAGTGGGCCCATCTATTTCCTTCGAAAGAACCTTGAATTGTAGTCGGTAATTAAAATCTAATTTGTACACCTTACCTAGAAAAACCGGTTTCTGAGATTCCTTTTATAAACAGAACAAAAGGTTTTGGTTGGTCAAGAAGAGTAGGGTCTTCCACACGTATTTACGAAACTACCCAGGACTTACACACCAGCGTTTGGTCAACCACGACACGACACGCGGCATTGTTTGTGGCCATATAACCTCTGCTCTTACGTGCATTGTAAAAAGAAGACTAGTTGTTGATGCTCAAAATGGTTGGGCCAAGATTGAGTCCAACTTAGTGATGAGGTGTGATGGATGATGGGTGAAGGTTTGGACCTTCAGCGTGTATGTGAGGACTTAGCCAGTTTATGAATATACAAAAGACAAGATATATGTGGTTCACCCTTAATGAATGGGCTACGTCCACAGAGAAGATGTTCTCATTATGATATTGTTTACATTTGTACAAGGGGATTAGACCCAAAGATAAATGGAAGAAGGCCTAGGGCCTAAGGTACAAAGTTTGGAGTCTGGAGCCCAGGAGTCAAGTCCCCGGGTCTGGAGACCCAGGACTCGAAGGCCAGACTAACAGGAGAGTCTTGAAGAGGGAGCCCAGCTCAGTTTCGAATCCTCTCTTAAGTGGAGAGTGGTATGCTTTTATAGGTGAGAGGGAGCCTTCACTTCTTGTTGTTTTCCGATGTGGGACTCCTCTTGCTTTGCTTAGAGTTCCTTCTAGTCTTCTAGTTGCTTGGTCAGTTATGGTGTCAACAGTAGTCCCCCAAGTTCGCGAGTAAGAAGATACTTCTTGCTTGGGGATTTGTAATTTTAAGTGCACTGGCCGAGCAACACCGTAGTTTGTCTTCCAAGTTGTATAGTGCACTATCCCCAGTCCCCCAAGTCCCCGGGTAAGAAGGACTTTGGAGGGAGAGAAGTTGCAACAAAAACTGAAGTGGTTTGCAAGTCTCAAAAAATAAAAAAAAATTTCTCTTTTTTTTTTTTTTTTTTTTTTTTTTGTGGCTAGGTCAGCCAAGTAGGCACCTCCCCCCAATTTCCTTCTGCATGCTGCCTACCGTTCCGCAGGTGCAAAATTTTTTTTTTGTTTTTTTGTTTTTTTTTTTTGTGGCTAAGTCAGCCAAGTAGGCACCTCCCCCTAATTTCCTTCTGCATGCTGCCTACCGTTCGGCAGGTGCAAAATTTTTTTTTTTTTTTTTTTTTTTTGGCTAAGTCAGCCAAGTAGGCACCTCCCCCCAATTTCCTTCTGCATGCTGCCTACCGTTCGGCAGGTGCAAAATTTTTTTTTTTTTTTTTTTTTTTTTTTTTTTTTTTTTGTGGCTAGGTCAGCCAAGTAGCTTAGCCAAGTGGGCATTTTCACTTCCCAAATTCCTTCTGCATGTTGCCTACCGTTCGGCAGGTGCAATTTTTTTTTTTTTTTTATTTTTATTTTTTTTTGGTGGCTGGGTCAGCCATTTGCTTCGGTAAGGGAGCAAAGCTTGAGGATTTAGCTTCCTTGCCGAACGGTAGGGAGCATGGAGAGGAAAATAGAGTCCCATACGGGCTTGGCTTTTGAGGCTTCGGCATGGAATTGGAGCCAACATCAAGAGCTGGCCTCTTAATGTTTCAACAGGAGAGCCGAGCATTTTAGGAAGAGCCGGGTCATGTGGGTTTAGCCTGGGCATTTAGCAAGGGCTGGGCCGCAAGGGTTTCGGCAAGGAGTCTAGTTATAGTTTGGGCTGGCATGAGTGTCCAGAGGCTGGGAGTTTTGGAATTTGGAAGGAGGCTAGGCTTCACAAGGAGCTAAGCTGCAGATTTGGCTAGGCCTGAGTGTTGGGTTAGGCGGGGGACCAAGGTGCCGATCGGTAAGGGCCATCTATGGCTTTTATTGAGCCTGTTTTGCTCAAGATAGGGCTAGGCAAGGGCTAGGCCTAAGTACTCAGCTTGGCCTTAGGAGTTTGTTTTGGAGCTGAGCCTTCGGAATGGGGCTAGGTCCCTTGGATACTGACATAATTTTGGAGTTGGGATGGCGAAGGCGATACAAAGCTTTGCATGTTGCAAGGTAATGTTCCTAGGCTCGGGGTGCCGAATGTGGGCTTAGGCATGGGGGGTGCTGAAGGCATGTTGTAAGAGATGGGTTTAGGCACGGGGGTGCCGAAGGCAAAGGGGATGCTAAAGGCACAAGGGTGCCGAAGGCAGAGTGGTTTGCCAAACGCACAAGCTCGCATGTCACAAGGCATTGTGCCTAGGCACGGGGGTGCCGAAGGTGAGCTTAGGCACGGGGGCGCCGAAGGTGAGCTTAGGCACGGGGGTGCCAAAGGTGGGCTTAGGCACGGGGGTGCCAAAGGTGGGCTTAGGCACGGGGGTGCCAAAGGTGGGCTTAGGCAAAGGGGTGCCGAAGGTGAAGCTAGGCACGAGGGTGCCGAAGGCAAATGAGATGCCAAAGGTGACACAAAGCTTGCATGTGGCAAGGCAATGTGCCTAGGCACGGGGGTGCCGAAGGTGAGCTTAGGCATGGGGGCGCCGAGGGTGAGCTTAGGCACAGGGGTGCCAAAGGTGGGCTTAGGCAAAGGGGTGCCGAAGGTGAGCTTAGGCATGGGGGCGCCGAGGGTGAGCTTAGGCACAGGGGTGTGTTGTGTGGATTTCAGCTGCACCAAAATGGATTCAGTTGCATCCTCAACTTGTGATACTCGCAAGTGCACGAGCCGTTTGGTAGTATAGCATATGTAAGTGCGAGGTCGATCCCACGAGGATTGGTGATTGAATGATCCAATTCATTTTCCCTACACAAAACAGAAATGAAAAAAAAAGGAAATAAATAAAACAAGGAAGAAAGAAAATAACTAACTCAAGTAGATAAGTTCCCAAGTTCAATTAGATTAATGGATTGATTCTAGCTAAAGTATGATTAAGCCATGGTGTGTGGTCATAACCTTGTGTTCCTAATTCCCTAATTTGATCATTTGTTGTCTAACCTAAAATTAAGCATTAGGAACCCATTAAGCATAGAAGAACAATTTAAACAACCAAGCATGTATCTAATCCCTGTTGTCGAATGTCCATACATACTCTTCCTATTCATAGTTCAATTCGAATTAAAGCATGGTGTCTACTCTTAATTCAAACCAAGATAGCTAACATGCAAGCCTAAATGGTGATCAATCATTCAAACTAGCATATTAACTTATAAGCATAATGAATAAGAACAAAAACCATAATTGAAACTTGGAAACTTATCAAACTTGAATACTTAAGAAAGAATGTACATTACAAGAAAAATAAATTACAACTAAGAAAACATTAAAGAGAGACTAAGAGAACTTTGAGGAAGAAAGGAGAAGTGTTTGGGAAAAGTGTTTGAGGACATGGAGGCTTTTTGGAGAAGAAAGTAGAAGTAGAGAGTTGTTTGAGAAAGTGTTTGGAGAACATGGAGAATGTTTGTGAACTTGGAGACTTTGGGAACTTAGGGAGTGGAGAGAAAGGTGTTTGTGAAGTGTTTGAGACATGGAGACTTTTGGAAGAGAAGGGAAATGTGTTTGGGAAATTTGGAGAAGGGAGGAGAAGTGTTTGGAGAACTTTAGAGATGGGAGAAGTGTTTGAGAGATTTGGAGAAGAAAATTTAGTAGAATGATCTTATTACAACAATTGAGAACTACAAAGGAAACTAAGAGAATTTGAGGGAGAGAAGGGAAGGGAGCTCTAGAGAAGTGTTTGAGAGCTCCCCCCCTTGGGGTGTTATTACAAGCTTAGAGAACTTCCCTATTTATAGGCCTAGGGGAAGTGAAAATCAGAATTCAATAAGACTAATGCATACAACACTTGAATTATAAAATCTGAAATGGTTGATGCACTTGTATTAGAAAATCTGAAATGGGTGATGCACTTGTATTAGAAAATCTTGAATTGGTTGATGCACTTCACCACTAAATCCCACCAGCAGCCCTAACTCATCTTCATGTCACCATGACCAAGCTTCCAACCAGAAATGATAGCTCATACCTAGCTCACCATGACCAAGCATCCAACCAGCACATGCTAAGGTCAGCATGACCAGCAACTTCAAGGGCTTACAACTTGGGCTTCTCTTAATCAAATTAGGACTTTAAGCACTCTAAATTGAAGTTCAGAATGTCTTCTTTCCAGCCATATGTTATTTGGGCCAATCCAAGGTCGGAGGAAGAAGTTAAGGCCGAAACAAATTGCTAACTCATTTTCCGCGCTGATAAGATCCATCCTGAGTATGGTTCTGTGTTTGCTAGGTAACGGACTCCAGATTTATCCAATGGGGCTGAATTTTGGATATGTTATAGTACACACCAATTGGAGCAACTTTCATGAAGAATGTGGCCTCATCCGAGCTATGTAGGTTGCTGAAACAAAGCTTGCAATATGACCTACGGAACTGGACTGGCAGGGGGCTGTAGCCATAATGAATTTGTCTTTAAGCTCTTCATCAATTCATCCAAATTAGGCCTTAACATGCTTGAATTGCATGAATTATGTTCTCCAAAGCCATCATTGTTACCTAAAGCTCAATTAACTGAAAGATAAACACAAAAAGGATTAAAAGCACAAGTTTAACTCAAAAACATAACCAAATCATAAGCTAGAAGGGTAAGAAATAATATACAATTATGAACCGATCAAATACCCCCAAACCTAGATTTTGCTAGTCCTCGAGCAAAACAACACAAAACAAAGTTAAAAACAAAACTAGAAGTTAACTAAACCACTTTCGTAGGTAACTCGATTGCATTTAGCATATGCAACAAGCATTTAAACCTCTAGGCATCCCTAGTAGGAGGAGTTGTGTCTCCTGAGGGTTTAACAGATACGATACCCACAAACGTTTTACTGACTCTGTAAAACAAAGTAATTAGAAAACTTAAAGATTGTTAGTCCTTAAGCAAAACCAAAAACAAAAACAAACACAAAAACACAAAGAACTTAAAACAATTTTTCCGAACATTTTCTGAAGAGAAATGACTCATGCACATGACTTAAATGTTTTAACAATAAAAGCTCAATTTTTAGACATTATTTACAAAGCGGCAAAGTTCTAAACACAATATGCTCAAAGTGTAGTAGTGTGATAGCCAAATGCAACAAATTCCCCAATCTTAGTTTTCACACAATTTCAAAAATCATACAAAGCATAAGTTCAACTTCAAATCTCACCAAAGTTGTCCTCTCACAAATGAATCACTCAGAAGAGGGCTATAATGCACACTCAGTTATAAACATGAGAATAGAGTTAAACCATAAGGGACTTAACTCGCAATAGAAATATGAAGAACTTGCATTAATATGATCTCAAGAAGGATGTCAAACACTTAAAAGTAGAAAAATGAATGCAATTCAACCACATGACATTTAAGATCAATTTAGGTCTTTAACATGGGTTGTAATGGGGCCAAGGGTGTAAGGTGAGTAAGAAATGAAGGATATGGATAATACAAAGTCCAAGGAACTCGCAATGCAAGAGCATAAAATAATTGTTTACAAGACTTCGAATCATCACGATTAGATTTTTTTCTTTTACCTGATCAAAACTCCTTATACCCTTCATTTACATTGATTCACTCCTTTCCTGAACAACCACCAATTTATTTTGAAGGCCCAAAAATGAAATTTCATTCAACCACCACTTAATCACAACTTTTCTCTTTTCTTTCACCAATTGTGTGATTTTTTTTTTCTTCGAAATTCCCAAACTTAGTATGAAAAACACATCCCAATTAAAGCTCATGAGTTCTTTAGAAAGGTAAATATTTGTTTTTCAGGCTAAGGCGAGGAAATATAATTGGTTAAATGAAAGAAAAGGTTTACATGTAGGCTCAAAATGGTTAACAATGGAAAATCATGCTTAGGCATGCATAAGGTTAGCTTGAAAGGCACAAACGATCCAAAGAGGGCCTTAATATCACTTCTTAAATGTCGTGAAGTCAAATTGCATAAGAATGAATGACTTTTAAGTGTTCAACCAAATCAATAAATAATGAGATCAAACAACAACTTTGATGACAAGAAAATAAGAGTATGTATATAACACTCATGAATTGAAGTACAAGGCTCAAAAGCTCACTTTATATGGTTATATAAGTCTAATTTGTGCTTGATACAATTCTTTGGGTCATGCAAATCCTTTAATTGGGAAATTATGAAACAAATGGCAAGTGCAAAGGTTTCGAACATATCATGATAGAACAATGCCAATTTTTTTTTTTTTTTTTTTTTTTAATAAAGAAAAAAAAAAAAAAACACTAAAATAAAATGAAATCCAATTTTTATTTAAGTCATGCAAACATTTATCACTATCTCATCATAAGTGTTCGGAAAGTGACTCAAAACAAAAACAAAACAAAACAATACTTAAAATAAAAACAAGCAAAAAAAAAATATATATTTTTTTTTCAATTATTATTTTTTTTAATTTTAAGAAAAACCAAATTTACTTGCTAAACTCCAATACCCCCAAACCTAGAAATGAACATTGTCCTCAATGTTTAAAAATTAGCCACAACCAATGTCATAACAACAAATGAAGGGTATTAAAGCAAATAAAAATCACAAAACATACAAAAATAAAATAAAACAATTACAAAATAAAAATTACAAAACAAACAATCAAATAAAATAAAATAAAATAAATAAATAAAAAAACACGAAACAGTAAAACACTCAAAACAGTAAGCCCTAACAGATAGTCTTACACAAACTGAAACCCAAACAATTGAAAGCCCAACCCAAAATGAAATTAACCCAACAACGGTAAAACCCGACCCAACATGAAATCTGAAGCCCACACGTTTAAATTTAATTTTTTTCTTAAAAAGATAAAACGTGAATTATGAGCGCAAAGCGGGATTTCTAAAAAGAGGGAATGTGGTCCCTGATGTCGTTTCATGGATAGTCACGGGCAGAAAGCAGGAGCCACGTGTCGACGCATAGAGGCGCCGCAGATCCACAAGCGAAAATTACGGGCTCATGGAAAGGCGCGACAACTTTGCTGAACGCGTCCGTTCAGACAAAGCAAGTCGTGACAAATGTGTTGGAAACGGTTGGAAAGTGAGAAGGTTGTGGGACTCGAGGAACGCTGGATATTCAGAAAACGCTTAGACGCTGCAACGGCTAGGGTTTGTTTGTCAAAGACTACATCTATAAGAAGGAAAAAGAAGGGAAAAAAAACAAAAAACAAAAAAAACACACAAACTCAGAAACACAAAAGAGAAAAGAAGCAAGAAAAAGAAAAAAAAAGTGAGAAATCAAATGGCTTCTTCCTACCCCTTTTCGTTAGATCTCAACCTAGCTCCACCGACTCAGACACGAGGCCAAGCAGTAGCACCAGTATGGATGCCCTACTTTGCCTCCGCACGGGGGCCTGTGACTGTCAATGACTCAATACTCCTGGACAACGATGTTGCCATTGGAGTTTGCAGAAATTTAGTGACTCCCAAAGATATACGTGTGTTCGGGACAAGGGATGACAACCGGGTCACGAGTGATGCCCTGGCACTGAGCGTGCAGAGTACAGCATGTGTCGCAAGTTTGGGTCATCGCCTACTTGCGAAGTCCCATGAGGTAGAGGTGCTTAAAGCTCAGTTGGCGGCGGAGCGAAGTTTGGTTGAAGACTGTCAGAGTGCTATAAAAAGCTTGAAAAGGGAGAGGTCAAGGATTGTGGAGGTGAATCGACACCAGCTAGAAGTATTGCGAGACGAGAATAAAAATCTATCAAAGATGGTAGAGTTGTACTCTCGCGACATGAGAAAGCAACTGGAGGACCTAGACCGACCGGGTAAACGCAAGCAAGCGGATCGCGAGAGTAGTTACGCTCAAGCTAAGATTGCGATCTTTGGGAGCTCAAGTGATGAGCCCCAAGAGGCTGTGCGTGAAGCCCCGGAAGAGGACAGCCAGAGGGCCAAACTCAAAGCTCCTATGGTCGAGACACCGAGCGCCAAGAAGAAATGATTTCAGTTTTTATTTATTATTTAATTTTAAAGTGTATGTGTGTTTTTTTTTTTCTTTAATTGGGAAATAAAAACGTTAGCTATCTCAAAGAAACGATTGACCCTAAATGTAAAGAACGACAATCAAACAAAAACACGAAGACCCAAACAAGATTTTTTTTTATTTTTATTTTTTATTTTTAGTTAAGTAAATACACAAATAACTGCTTCTTCTTTTAAGAGAAAAACTTAAGGATGACCAGTTAAGGGCCTCAGAAAACACAGCCAGGGGTTCCGGGAAGGTTGGAGGGGTCACAATGGTCCCGCTTAAAACCCTAACTTCTTAGACACCGAAGGTGTCGCCTTAAAGAACTCCTAGACACTGTATAGACTGCGGTTGCTCACTGGAGTTACCAAAAATTTAGCTCCTTCAAAGAATATCCTATGAGTTTTAAATTATACTACCTAATTAAATAAAAAACAAAATAAATAAATAAATAAATAAACTGAAATAAACACGCAATTCAAACAATAATTTAAAAGAAGAGTTGGGATTCTTGCACCAGGTGTCCAAGACGCATCTTTAATTTTGTCTCTTCTTCCAACTACATTATTAAGAAACCAGTCAAACAAGAAGAAAATAATTGAAAATAAAATAAAATAAAATAAAAACTGAAAAAGCAAAAACACAAACATCAGAAAACAGGGAGGCAAAAGTAAGTGAAAGTGTAGACATGCTCCCTTTTAAAAAAAAAAACGTGCTCGCAATTTGCGCCAGAAATGAAGGGATCCGAGAGAAAAGAGCACAGGATAGCACCCTCGAGATCCGAAGTGCTTTCGGCTCCCTCATCTGCATAAGTCTATTTAAACTCATCTCGGTGAAGTAGAAGAGCACCCCGCATTTCTTCCTGCAAATTTAGAGAAAACATCAAAAAATCCAAAAACAAAACAATGGCATCCTCATGCACTCACCTTGATGATCTTAGCCTTGAACTGTCCCTTGCACCACCGAATGCGCAGATAAGGGCTCCTCAAAACCATGTCTTCCCAAACTCCACATATCATCACGGTACGGCATCAAACTTTGCTGAGGTAATACCGAACTTTTCTGAGGCAATGCCGAACAGAGCAGCGCTGCTTGGAGGCATGATTGGCAGCAAGCTCACACCGACAGATCATCTGCATGTGGCACAGAGGTCTGACAAAGCAGCGGTGGAGGAGTCCAATAATTTAACTGTTCTCCATGCGGTCTCGGCTACCAATTTGGGTATGCGATTGCTGGCGAGAACACGGGAGTGTGCCGCGATGAGCGAGGAAATAACTTCCTTGAAGGCTATGGTGGCGGACTTGCAGAAGCGGCTCTACTGTGCCAATCAGCACGTGGAAGCACTGCAGAGAAAAAATGAGGACCATGTGGAGCTGCTGCAGATTCTGCAAGTAAGAGACAATAGAGGCATGCCATGAAGATGAAGATGAAGATGAAGAAGTTGTTTTTATTTTTAATTTACTTGAATGTTTTTTTTTTTTGTTTTTTGTTTTTTTTGTTTTTTTTTTGTTTTACTTTTTTTTTTCTTTGTTTGTAATGTTTGAAATGAAATAAAAATGTGTTTTTAACACTCAGAAATAAACTAACTAACCACACCACGTAAATAAATAAACTAACCTAACAAAACAAAAAAAAGAACATAAAAGAAAACAAAGAACTTCCAAATTGATTTTTTTTTAAAATTATTATTATTTACAACTAACTGACCACACAAAGAAAAATAAATAAATAAAAAAAAGAAGTTCCAAATTGCAATTTACAAGGATTAAAAAAAAAAAAAAAAAAAAAAAAAACTCAAATTTCAATTTTTTTTAAACTTTTTTTGTTTTTTTTGTTTTTTTTGTTTTTTTTGTTTTTATAAAACACACAAATATACAAGCAACTCATGGATGACCAGTTAAGGGCCTCAGAAAACACAGCCAGGGGATCCGGGAAGGTTGGAGAGGTCACAAAGGTCCCACTTAAAACCCAAACTTCTTAGACACCGAAGGTGTCGCCTAAAGAACTCCTAGACACTGTATTGACGGAGACGCTCACTGGAGTTACCACGAGTCAGCTAATATAAAAAATCTTTTTAATTTTTTTTAATAAAAGAAATAGAAAATTAAAATTACTGAAGTAATAACAAAACAACTAAAGAGAAAGGATTGGAATACTCCCCCTTGAAGCGATTAGGTCGAGCATGATGCATTTGGAGGTCGCGACTTCTCCCACTGCTCCACACTCCCAATTCTTATGATTGAGGTTGCCATCTCTCTCCATTTTTATTAAGCTATCATAAATTGCTAAAACGAACACAAAAAACTTGAAACAGAATTAAAGGATTACGAAATATAAAAAAAAAACTAAAAATGAAAAGGAAAAATCAACACACGTCCAATTCCATGCTTCAAAGCAACAAGCACCAATGGGTTGTGTAAGCTGGGACTTAAACCCAGTTCTCTTGCTTGTTGGGCAATTGTCCTTTTCTGTTGGACTACAAACACAACTTGTCCATTAACGTCATTAACTTTAAAACAAGAAATTGTCCAGTTAAGAAAAAAAATAAAGTAGGAAAGCCAAATAGAATCAAACAATGTTACCGATCCCCGGCAACGGCGCCAAAAACTTGTTGTGTGGATTTCAGCTGCACCAAAATGGATTCAGTTGCATCCTCAACTTGTGATACTCGCAAGTGCACGAGCCGTTTGGTAGTATAGCATATGTAAGTGCGAGGTCGATCCCACGAGGATTGGTGATTGAATGATCCAATTCATTTTCCCTACACAAAACAGAAATGAAAAAAAAAGGAAATAAATAAAACAAGGAAGAAAGAAAATAACTAACTCAAGTAGATAAGTTCCCAAGTTCAATTAGATTAATGGATTGATTCTAGCTAAAGTATGATTAAGCCATGGTGTGTGGTCATAACCTTGTGTTCCTAATTCCCTAATTTGATCATTTGTTGTCTAACCTAAAATTAAGCATTAGGAACCCATTAAGCATAGAAGAACAATTTAAACAACCAAGCATGTATCTAATCCCTGTTGTCGAATGTCCATACATACTCTTCCTATTCATAGTTCAATTCGAATTAAAGCATGGTGTCTACTCTTAATTCAAACCAAGATAGCTAACATGCAAGCCTAAATGGTGATCAATCATTCAAACTAGCATATTAACTTATAAGCATAATGAATAAGAACAAAAACCATAATTGAAACTTGGAAACTTATCAAACTTGAATACTTAAGAAAGAATGTACATTACAAGAAAAATAAATTACAACTAAGAAAACATTAAAGAGAGACTAAGAGAACTTTGAGGAAGAAAGGAGAAGTGTTTGGGAAAAGTGTTTGAGGACATGGAGGCTTTTTGGAGAAGAAAGTAGAAGTAGAGAGTTGTTTGAGAAAGTGTTTGGAGAACATGGAGAATGTTTGTGAACTTGGAGACTTTGGGAACTTAGGGAGTGGAGAGAAAGGTGTTTGTGAAGTGTTTGAGACATGGAGACTTTTGGAAGAGAAGGGAAATGTGTTTGGGAAATTTGGAGAAGGGAGGAGAAGTGTTTGGAGAACTTTAGAGATGGGAGAAGTGTTTGAGAGATTTGGAGAAGAAAATTTAGTAGAATGATCTTATTACAACAATTGAGAACTACAAAGGAAACTAAGAGAATTTGAGGGAGAGAAGGGAAGGGAGCTCTAGAGAAGTGTTTGAGAGCTCCCCCCCTTGGGGTGTTATTACAAGCTTAGAGAACTTCCCTATTTATAGGCCTAGGGGAAGTGAAAATCAGAATTCAATAAGACTAATGCATACAACACTTGAATTATAAAATCTGAAATGGTTGATGCACTTGTATTAGAAAATCTGAAATGGGTGATGCACTTGTATTAGAAAATCTTGAATTGGTTGATGCACTTCACCACTAAATCCCACCAGCAGCCCTAGCTCATCTTCATGTCACCATGACCAAGCTTCCAACCAGAAATGATAGCTCATACCTAGCTCACCATGACCAAGCATCCAACCAGCACATGCTAAGGTCAGCATGACCAGCAACTTCAAGGGCTTACAACTTGGGCTTCTCTTAATCAAATTAGGACTTTAAGCACTCTAAATTGAAGTTCAGAATGTCTTCTTTCCAGCCATATGTTATTTGGGCCAATCCAAGGTCGGAGGAAGAAGTTAAGGCCGAAACAAATTGCTAACTCATTTTCCGCGCTGATAAGATCCATCCTGAGTATGGTTCTGTGTTTGCTAGGTAACGGACTCCAGATTTATCCAATGGGGCTGAATTTTGGATATGTTATAGTACACACCAATTGGAGCAACTTTCATGAAGAATGTGGCCTCATCCGAGCTATGTAGGTTGCTGAAACAAAGCTTGCAATATGACCTACGGAACTGGACTGGCAGGGGGCTGTAGCCATAATGAATTTGTCTTTAAGCTCTTCATCAATTCATCCAAATTAGGCCTTAACATGCTTGAATTGCATGAATTATGTTCTCCAAAGCCATCATTGTTACCTAAAGCTCAATTAACTGAAAGATAAACACAAAAAGGATTAAAAGCACAAGTTTAACTCAAAAACATAACCAAATCATAAGCTAGAAGGGTAAGAAATAATATACAATTATGAACCGATCAGGGTGCCAAAGGTGGGCTTAGGCAAAGGGGTGCCGAAGGTGAGCTTAGGCAAAGGGATGCCAAAGCTTGGATGTTGCAAAGCATGGAGGTGCCAAAGGTGGGCCTAGGCACGGGGGTGCCGAAGGCGAAACAAGCTTGCATGTGGCAAGGGGAAGAGCTAGGCACGAGGATGCCGAAGGCACAAGACTTGCATGTCGCAATATAAAATGCCGAAGGGCATGGGGTGCCGAAGGTGCCAAGCTTGCATGTCGCAAGAGGAAGTGGCTGGGCATGAGGATGCCGAAGGCATAAGACTTGCATGTCGCAATAATGCCGGAGGGCATGGGGTGCCGAAGGTGCCAAGCTTGCATGTCGCAAGAGGAAGTGGCTAGGCACGGGGGTGCCGAAGGTGAGCTCAGGTACGGGGGTACCGAAGGTGAGCTTGGGCACTAGGGTGCCGAAGGTGGGCTTAGGCACGAGGTGCCGGAGGTGAGCTTAGGCACGGGGTGCCGAAGGGGAGCTTAGGCACTGGGGTACCAAATGTGAGCTTAGGCACGGGGGTGCCAAAGGTGGGCTTAGGCACGGGGGTGCCAAAGGTGGGCTTAGGCACTAGGGTTTGGATGGGTCCGACCCTTTCCCTGAAGGCTGGGCTTTGGAGTAGGGAGCTGGGCTTGTTTGGGAAATGTTTTGTGTCATGGCATGGGCCGTTTAGGGGGCTGGGCCTTTTAGGGGGCTGGGCCATTTGGTGAGCTAAGATTTATGGGAGCCCCCAAAAAAGTTGCATGCCCCTTGCCGTTCGGCAAGGGGTTTAGAAAGTCCCGGGCTTGGGCCTAGAGATGAGCCTAGTCCCTGTTTTTGTTTGAGTGCCAGTTTTTTGGGTTTGGGCATTTTAGCGATAGTTGGGAGGTGAAATGGGGCTCGACCCAAGGTGGGCTTTTGGAGCTAGGTTAGCAAAAAGGAGCTAGGTCATTAAGTGGGTGAGCTAGGTCGCTTTTTAGAGATAGGTCAGCAAGTGGGTGAGCGTGAGCTAGGTCGCACTTTAGAGCTAGGTCAGCAAGTGGGTGAGCTAGGTCGTTTTTTAGAGCTAGGTCAGCTGCGAGCTTTGGTACATCCCTTGCCGATCGGCAAGGAAATTTGTTGGCAAATGTTGAGGCCTTGTGGCCCATTCTTCGGCATGGTGAAGTAGTGGAGCCTTTGGGGATTTTGACATGGATTTGGAGCTGGGCTCTAGAAGAAAGAGAAGGAACCTTCAGCAGGGCCTGGGTGTGTTTGAGCTAGGCACGTGTCGTGCTGTTCAACAAGGGGCCATGTGGGCTTGGGTTGAGCCTAGAGTGCTAGGCTAAGCTAGGCAAGGAGCCAAGGTGTCGGTCGGCAAGGGGGAGATGCCGAAGGGAAAATGGATGCTAAAGGCACAAGGGTGCCGAAGGCAGAGGGGTTTGCCAAATACATAAGCTTGTATGTCGCAAGGAAATGTGCCTGGGCACGTGGGTGCCGAAGGTGGCACAAAGCTTGCGTGTCGCAAGGCAATGTGGCATGGGCACGAGGGTGCCGAAGGTGGCACAAAGCTTGCGTGTCGCAAGGCAATGTGGCCTGGGCACGTGGGTGCCGGAGGTGGCACAAAGCTTGCGTGTCGCAAGGCAATGTGGCCTGGGCACGAGGGTACCGAAGATGGCACAAAGCTTGCATGTGGCAAGGCAATGTGGCTTGGACACGAGGGTGCCGAAGGTGGCACAAAGCTTGCGTGTCGCAAGGCAATGTGGCTAGGCACGTGGGTGCCGAAGGTGACACAAAGCTTGCGTGTCGCAAGGCAATGTGGCATGGGCACGAGGGTACCGAAGATGGCACAAAGCTTGCGTGTCGCAAGGCAATGTGGCTAGGCACGTGGGTGCCGAAGAGAAGGAATGCATATGTGCAAATTTTATTATTATTTTAAGAAATTTGGGTACCTTGTGGATATTTGAGCTTGTGGCATGTCCTTGGAGCTGGGCCTTCAAAGCTTCGGCAAGGGCTTGTCCTTCGGCAGGAAGAATGAGGGGCTTGATCCCGCGAGTTTCCAAGTTCTTGGTAGGTGGGCCTCATGAGCTGGGCTTTGGCAAAGGCCTGGGGTTTGTGCTCTGTGGAGCTTGGCTTCAGCGGGGGCTGGGGGCTTCCAGATTTGGCAAGGGTGTCTTGGGGAGCACTTTACGAGCTGGGTCCATGGGGGTCCGAGTGTTCGTTTAGTAGAAAGGCCAAGGTGGCGCGAAGGTGTGTTTGAAACTTCAGCAATGGAGTTTTATGCGATGTTGGGCTTGAGCAATGGCCTTGGGGCCGGGTTCCAAAGCTGGGCTTCGGCAAGCCTCCTTGACCCAGGTGGTGGCTAGGGTTTTGAGGGTAGATTCGGATTTTTAGAGGCTGGGTCCTTCCGTTTTTGAAACGTAGCTGGGGCCTTTTTGTAGCTGGGCCCTTGTGCTTTTATAGCTAGGGTTTTTATACCTTCGGTAAGGGAGTCCAAAGATTGGAGATAAGGGCCAGGGTTTGGGGAGAGGAGGTGCAAGTCCCCTATTAGCTTAAGACATGTCGTCACCTTTTAGCTTGAGGGGCTGGGTCAGCCAAAAATTGGTAAGTCACTCCTTCACCTTCTGCATGCTCCCTGCCGTTCGGCAGGGAAGCTAGGCTCCAAAATATATTCGGAGCTGGGTCCGTAGTTCAGCTCGGAGGAGGTGCCGATCGGCAAGAGATATTCGAAGGTATTTTGGTGAGGGGCTGATCTGTCTTCGGCGAGGAGTGGGTCTAAGTGCCTAGTTTTCGCATCGAGTTGGAGCTGGGTCCGTGGTGTCGTTCATCATTTGTTCGTGGAGGGGGGTTCATCCAATCTAGGACCGTCTAGGGTCTGGGTCCTTGACTGACGGCAAGGAAGTGATTGGAGCCTTTCGATCCTTCTGAAGTGTGGGCAAAGTTTTTAGCTGGTCCTTCAAGGCGTTCGCGATTTCTCTTGGCTTCAATTGGTGCCGTGAGGTTTCAAATGCTTTTGCCAGAGCTGGGGTGTCTTTGGCAAGAGCTTTTGAAAGATAGATAGATGGCTGCAAGGGTTTTTGCAAGGAGAAGACTCAAGTTCGTTCGGCAAGCTCCGACTGATAGACCTTCGGAGCTAAGGCTGGGGTCTCTTGTACTGTTGTAAGGAACCTGGGTCAGCCAAGCAAGGGTGTCGTGACCATGGCAAGGGTATGGTGGGGTGCCGAAGGCAGCGCACGCCGAATGATGGAGCTTGTGGGACAAGCTCAAGTCCCCATATTTTTACTCTTCAAAGAAGTGTCGGTCGGTACTTTGAACTGAGATGTTGGGTTGGCCCTGCAAGCCATGCAAAGTATAGCCACACTGATTGGCTTTTTCTTAAAATATCATCTTCTGCAATTTGTTGACCTGGCATTCAAGGTGGCTCCAGTAAGGCATTGCCTAACGGCAGCCTAGGTGATGTTGATTGTATGGGTGCCGAAGAGCACTGGAGAGGGGAGAACGACAGAAGCCTTTTGTGTCAATTCCCACAGACGGCGCCAAACTGTTGATGCTCAAAATGGTTGGGCCAAGATTGAGTCCAACTTAGTGATGAGGTGTGATGGATGATGGGTGAAGGTTTGGACCTTCAGCGTGTATGTGAGGACTTAGCCAGTTTATGAATATACAAAAGACAAGATATATGTGGTTCACCCTTAATGAATGGGCTACGTCCACAGAGAAGATGTTCTCATTATGATATTGTTTACATTTGTACAAGGGGATTAGACCCAAAGATAAATGGAAGAAGGCCTAGGGCCTAAGGTACAAAGTTTGGAGTCTGGAGCCCAGGAGTCAAGTCCCCGGGTCTGGAGACCCAGGACTCGAAGGCCAGACTAACAGGAGAGTCCTGAAGAGGGAGCCCAGCTCAGTTTCGAATCCTCTCTTAAGTGGAGAGTGGTATGCTTTTATAGGTGAGAGGGAGCCTTCACTTCTTGTTGTTTTCCGATGTGGGACTCCTCTTGCTTTGCTTAGAGTTCCTTCTAGTCTTCTAGTTGCTTGGTCAGTTATGGTGTCAACACTAGTGCTTGCTTCCTATAGAATAAAAATTTGATCCAAGTGAATTAATGGACAAAGTGGCACAATATGAGCGCGTTTTCAATCAATTTGATGCAAATGGAGATGGCAAAATATCACCTTTGGAGCTGCAACAATGTGTTGGGGCAATCGGCGGAGAGCTTTCGTTGACAGAGGCAGAGGTGGCCGTGGAGCACCTGGACTCAGACGGAGATGGGCTGCTGGGTTTGGATGACTTTGTTAAGTTTGTCGACGGCGGAAGAGAAGAAGAGAAGGTGAATGATTTGAAGGAGGCGTTTAAGATGTACGTGATGGATGATGGGTGTGGGTTTGCGTGCATTACACCCAAGAGCCTTAAGAGGATGCTGAGTAGACTTGGAGAGTCCAAGAGCGTTGATGACTGCAAGGTCATGATTTCCAGATTTGATCTCAATGGTGATGGGGTCCTCAATTTTGATGAGTTTAAGGTCATGATGTTTTGATCCATGCAGTAGTACTATGGTTACCTTTCCCGTGTCTGGGATTAGATTAGATTGGATAATCGACCATATTTATGTAGTATAAATAAATAAATAAATATGTTTTTATGTTTTTGCTTAGCTTTAGGACCTGCTTTTTTCATTCATTAGTAGTTTACTTAGGATTCCTTTATGGCTTTAGGACCTGCTTTTCAGCCAATCCTAACTTGAGACAGAGATAAGACAGAGATAAATATTGCAGGGATTGAGTTGATTAATATTAGAGAGAGGTTCTTATCATCCCTGGTATGTTTTTTTTTAAAAAAATACAAGTGATAATCTAAACTACAAAAGAGAGTGGGGTTTTTCACACACACAGTATCAAGGTGTCATAAGGGTTCGAACCCCATTACACCTTGATAGTATGGTGGACACTTGAATCGGCAAGGGTCTTCATCTACACAAGCCCTCGCAAGATTCGCTAATGTGACAGCTGCATCGAACGATTAAGGTGCCTAAAATACTCTTGAAAATGAAAAGACTAAAATACCCTTAAAAATGGATGGTGTTAAAGTTAGATGATAAATAATGAATTTTGAAAAATTAAGGTGACATTTCTCTTAAATTTTTCCTTAAGGTGACAAATTGAAACTCAGGTATAAGTTCAAGTGACATTTCTACAAAATTCCCTTAGAATTATGTTTAACAAGTTGTTTATGATGAATATGCCTAGTTCCTCCATAGTGATACAAAATTAGACCTCCTGCACTGCACTGCACTGCGCCGCAACATTTGTTTAAAATTTGGGTGAGGGAGTTAAATGAGGGATGGGGTATGGGGTCCAATCCTCTGTCTGAAGACAATAAATAAAAATTGAAAAACCAACTAAACACACTTCAAGATTTAGATTTATGGTGGGGTTGAGTTTTTTGCTTTTGGATAAGAGTGTAGTATTTCGAACAAAAAAGGATAAGAGTGTAGTTTACATTCTTAAAAAGTGAGAATTTTTCTTTGCTTCTGCAATGAAAAAGATGTATGTTTATGTTTATGCCTGGCTCTGTTTCTGTTTTGCTTGTGCACATTAAAATATAATGTTCGTTGGTAGTAAAGTTTTTCTTCACGTGTGATGGAAGATTATATATATGAGCAGCAGAGCTGAGCAGAACAACCCAGGCAAAAACAAATTAGAATTATGGTGAATACGCCTCCTATTTCCTTTATGATCACACAAGAAAATAGCCGCACTAATTTCTGTTGATCTCTTCCTCTCTGATGCTCCATTTTGGTCTGCTGAATCTTCTTCTTCTTCTTCTTCTAACGGCATAGCCAGATGTGGTGTTAAAATTCAGGTACACATGTTTTTCTAACCATTTTATCTCTACTTTTTGGCCGGCTCCAGTCCAAGTGTCGAACCCCAACCCAAATACATCTATAGACTATATATTTTAAGAAAATAATTGGAAGTTACAACCATATATTAAATTTTCAATTTGAAGTTTGAGTCACACTTACTGTTATAATTATGTACTCACATCACATCAATCTCTACTCACAACTTCTTGGCTAAATTTCTAGCCTCAGATCATATGATGAAATGATGAAATGATGAAATGATATTAGATATGGTTAGGGCTGTCTTTTTCAAACACATCAGAACAAATAAACACAAGCCCTTAAATGGCGCAATTGGATCAATTTTGTTTCAGCATTAATCATTTCAGGACAACTATATTCACAGATTGGGAGCATATATCTATTCTATAGTAGTCATGGCAAATTACAGAAACGTTGATAGTACATCGATTCTTATAGACGATGGCATTGCTGAAGAATTGAGAAACACCATGGCAACAAAGCTTTTTTGTGATTCGTCCTTGCCTGCTTACCCCTGCATCTTCAGAGTTCCCGAATTGATTCGGAGACACAAAACAGCGGCCTATGAACCTGACATACTCTCAATCGGGCCCTTCCACCGAGGCTGCGGCGAAAAATTCCAACTCATGGAAAATGTAAAATGGTGGTATTTAAGGTGCCTTCTCTCATCATGCCCGGATATAAGCTTGGAGAGCTTGATCAAAGGCATCACGGAGTTGGGCAGAAGGCCCCGCGATTCCTACTCAGATGCGTCGAATCATCTCAGTCAAAAAGACTTCGTAGAAATGATAATACTTGATGGTTGCTTCTTGTTAGAACTATTCCGAAAGGTACTTTGGGATGATCTACGAGATGAAAAGGACCCCGTTTTCAACATGTCTTGTATGCTGGAGTATCTGTACCATGACCTTCTGCTGCTAGAAAACCAGCTCCCTTGGTTTGTGCTGGAGCGTTTATACAACCTAACCGCCAATAACACTATCCAAATAAGTGCCTCCCTCACTAAACTTGTGCTCAACTTCTTCAAACAATCCGTGATCGATGATCGGATTTCTGACCTCAATCTCAAGCTCCCATCTGAGATTTTGCACATACTTGATCTGATAAGAACCGTGATCGTTGTTCCATTCAAGGATTTGAAATCTCAGAAGAAGGAAGAGCGTGTGGAAGAACAAGAAGAGCAGAAAAACGAGCCAGAATTGCCACAACGGATCCCAAATGCAACAACTCTTTCGGAGGCAGGTGTTCTGTTCAGAAGAAGCAAAAACACCCCAGAGTGCATAATGAACATAGAGTTCAACTTCAAAAACGGGGTATTCACAATCCCACAGCTGGGAATTGACGAGAAGACAGGGCCTCTGTTGTTCAGGAACCTCATCGCCTTCGAACAATGCCACCCACTTCGGCTGCACAAGATAACATCCTACGCCGTTCTGATGGACAACCTCATCGACACGAGCAAGGATGTAGATCTTCTTCGTGAGAAAAAAATATTGGCGAATTGGTTTAGCCCCTAAATTATTCAACGAGCTTTGGAATGACACAACTGTCATTGGATTTTACTACAGAGGTATCTGCGAAGATGTGAATAAATATTACTACACTCCCTGGAACAAGTGGATCGAAACCTGCAACAAGTGGATGGAAATACTGAGGCGTGACTATTTATCTACCCCATGGAAGGTCATTTCTTTCATCGCTGCCGTTATCCTGCTGCTCCTCACCCTACTTGAGACCATATATACAATTCACCAGTTTTAATTATTTCTTGCGTCATCTTTGGGATTGTGGTGTTTCATATCTTTCATTAATAATTACCATTACCAACGCTTGATAAAAGCTTGGATATTAATGTAATCTGTTCTTGGGTGAGTTTTAATTAAGCAGCTAGCTAGCTAGCCTTAAATTGTGTGTTCTGAGTCTGACTCAAGCTCTGAAATAAAATTCTGGAAACTACACGGATATTTTCTAGTCTCTGTATGTAGAACCAGCAGCAGCCTTGCTAATATCTATCTATCTATCTATCTATCTATCTAGAAGTACTCTTTGCCGGACTTGCCAACCATGGCCTGCCTGCCCCGGTTTGTCTTTATTCTTTCTAATTTTATTTTAAAAGTTTGGAAACAAAAAACCAAACGAGCAGTCATTTTTATCTAATATTTATTTTGGTATAGGAAAATTGGATGGAAAATTGAAAGACTAAAATACTAAAATACTCTTAAATATGTTTAGATAATACTCTTAAAAATGGAAACACTAAAATACCATTTAAAATGGTGGAAAATTGGATGGTGTTAAAGTCAGATGACAATCATGAATTTTGAAAAATTCATGTGACATTTCTCTTACATTTTTCTTTAGAGTGACAAATTGAAACTGATGTATAAATTCAAGTAACATTTCTACAAAAATTCCTAATTCTAATAAATTTTTACCGAGGGCTCATATATAATCTTCCATCACCACATGTGAAGAAAAAGTACCAACACTATATTGTAATGTGCACAAGCAAAACAGAAACAAAGCCAAGCATAAACATATATATTTTTCATTTTTAATGCACAGGCAAAGAAAAATTCTCGCTCTTTAAGAATCCAATCTATACTGCACTCTTATCTTAAAGCAAAATACTCAACCCCACCATAAATCTTAAAGTGTGTTTAGGTAGTTTTCAATTTTTATTTAAGAATCTATATTCTTATCTTTTTCCTTCGAGGCCCCGCCCGACAGTTTAATTCGGCGAGAGGCCCATAAATATAGGAAAAAAAGGCCCATCCCATCCATCCTTGGGAAAAATGGAAGAGACGCTGTTAAGTTTAACATTAGGGTAACTTGTTTCCTTGGTTGCAATCTTGCAACGTGGCTCTGTAAAAGACAGCACTTCTTGTTCTACTCCAACAGCAGAGCCACTATCTATTTTTAAGGGTATTTTAGTTTATTTATTTTTAAGGGTATTTTAGTCTTTTCATTTTCAATTTCAAGGTATTATCTAAACATATTTAAGTAAGTTTTAGTATCTCCCAAGAGACGAACACTAGCTAGTGTGAAAGTATATGATGTTTTTAATTTAATTTAAAATGATATATGTAGGATTTATTGTTTGTTGATATTGATATTTTATTTTTTATTACTGGATGGATATTGATTTGATTTATTGGAATATTGGTGATCATTCGTGTCTCCAATAATTGATATTAGTGTATGTTTTGACTGCAAAATATATATATATATATATATATATATTGAAAATAATTGAAAGTAGCTATGGTTATAAAAGATGCATGATATAATTGCATGACCTGAATGTTCAACTTTGTTTCATCATTAAACAACCGTTTTGCCCACTGAACTATAGCATAATTGTCAATATACTCCCCAAACTAATTGTTCAGTAAATTAAGGACATAAATTTTTGAGTTTTCTACGATTTTGTCCCCTAAACTATTTGCATATTGTCAATTTAGCCCCTTAACAAATTTTTCAGCAAATTAAGGACTCCAATTGTTTAAAAATCACCGATTGAGGGCCTATCATCAATTTTTTTCAAATTCCATCCAAATTTCTGTCTAAATTAAGGGTAAATCCGATATTTAACGATTTTTTTTATAAAGAAAATGAAAAACCTCACCTACCCAACTTCACACCCCTCACGTGAACACCACGTATTGGGTAAGGGGTAGGGGTAAACATTCAAGTCCAACATGTGAACACCACATATTGGGTAAGGGCAAAAGCCCAATTCAGGCCCAGTCAATCAACCCGCTTTGATAACATGTTAAATTTCAGAGAGACGGGCATGCGGCCCACTACTAATAACACCAATATTGTCCCCAACTTAACCATGTACAAAGCCCAGTAAATGTGAGGTTTTATCACAAAAGGTCTCGGTGATATTAGTAGTGAAACCATTCATTACATACTGTATTTTATTTAGTCAAGTTTTCGATATGAGACTTATATTCTTCAACAAGAGGCAGAGGTGGCAGTGGAGCACCTGGACTAAGATGGAGATGGGCTGCTGGGTTTGGATGACTTTGTCAAGTTTGTTGATAGCAGAAGAGAAGAAGAGAAGAAGAGAAGGTGAATGATTTGAAGGAGGCTTTTAAGATGTACGTGATGGATGATGGGTGTGGGTTTTGGTGCATTACACCCAAGAGCCTTAAGAGGATGCTGAGTAGACTTGGAGAGTCCAAGAGCGTTGATGAGTGCAAGGTCATGATTTCCAGATTTGATCTCAATGGTGATGGGGTCCTCAATTCTGATGAGTTTAAGGTCATGATGCAGTAGTACCATGGTTACGTTTCGCGTCTGGGATTAGATTAGATTGGATAATCGACCATATTTATATAGTATGTTTTTATGTTTTTGCCTAGCTTTTGTAATTTGTTCATTCATTATTAGTTTATTTAGGATTCCTTTTAGACTAGTTGATTAATACAATACAATACAATCCAACATATTGCAATTAAGGTTTGGTTTGGTTCGAACAAGTAGCAATGCAATTTATCTATTTCAGGAAACGGAGATTAATGATACATAGGAGAAAACCTGCTCTTTGTGTCCCTATCAGATTCTTGCTTACATATATATACAGGAAGAAGGAGACTATTATGTATACCTTACTTACCAAAACGCCAAGACAAGAAACCTAAGACAAATTAAAACATTTGTAACATATAGCTACAAACATGTCTTTTGTTTGGATCCTTGAAACCCTTTATTCACATCACATATTGCTATTGGTTTTTACTGCTGCCTTCACTAGAGGTTTACAAGAGCTCTCACTGATTAAAATATTCTCTCCTTCTTGGCTTAGCGACTCTTCCACCAACCTTGACAGTTTCTCAACAATTTCTCCTGCACTTGGTCTCAAACAAGGGTCTTCATCTACACAAGCCCTCGCAAGATTCGACAACATGACAGCTGCATCGAACGAGTAATTTTCACCCAACCCGCTGTCCATCCATTCCCTTAGCTCATCTGCATTATCTGACTGCAATATGGACTTGATTTTCTCTGAGAGCCAAAAGTTCCCTTCTCCCTTCTCACTTGGCCTGCTTATTGGTGTTTGCCCACACAAGACTTCCAACAACACCACCCCATATGCAAATATATCAATGCTTGGAGAAATTACACCCTGGTGAATATATTCAGGAGCCATATAGCCAAGACTCCAAGAGGCAGCAGGGCTGGTTGAACAAACTTGGTGGTCCTCAGTGTCATTTTCAGCACACTTTGCCATGCCAAAGTTGCCAATCTTGGCATTGAACTCTTCATCTAAAAAGATGTTTCTGCTCTTAACATTTCTATGGACATAACTTGGGTTCATTACGTGGTGCATATACTGTAAGGCCATGGCCACATCAAGACATATCCTCAGCCTTTGGCTCCATGTCAAGAAACAATAGCAGGAGGCAATGAACTGGTTTTTGATTGCCAATCCACCATGAAGCCAGTCCTTCAATGATCCGTTCTTAGCATACTCGAAAACGAGAAATGATTCATGACCCTCAGTCAAACATGTGCCCAACAACCTCATTATGTTGGGATGGTGGTAAATTGCATCATGAAATAGCCCAAACTCAATCCTTGAGATGGTATCTGGTTGTGTGCGCTTTATTGCTAAGTTCTTCCCAATGAGACGGCCGTGATACACAGATCCCTCAATGTGGTTGCTCGAACTGAAGTCCTCGGTTGCTCTTCTCAGCTCCTCAATGCTATATGTCTCCACCAGCACCTTACGGGGTGTGGTGGTATCGATGATCTGACCATCTAATGTTTCCTGAGATCCCTCAAATGAGACTTTCTTGTCGCTTGTGGTTCTCACACTTAGGCTAAGCTGTTGCAGTTCCACATCACCTCCTTTTGGCGAACCCTGTTTCTTTTTCTTCAACTGAATTAACAAGAAAGCTGCTGCAATTGCAATGCTAGATCCAATAATGACCCCACTAAGTGCAACATACAATCCAATCTTGTGCATTTTTGGTTTTTTCTTGTGTGGACTAATTGCTGGGATGCTAGTTGCTGGAAAACGCAAATTGGGTTCACGGGGTTTTGCTAGGGGACCAAGTGTAGGTTTGCCATTGAGTGGAATCAGAAGAGATGTAAGAGGTGTTAAGCTGCTTTCAGGTCTAAAGGTTCCTCCTAGTGATCTGTTATTTTCAAATACGATAGCTTCTTGGGTAGTATTGAACTTAATTGCCAAATCAGAAATAGTATCACCTTCACTCACCGGATAAGACAGCAAGAGTCTTGATTGGGAAGATGAAGAAGGACAAGCACATCTCAAGGGGATGAGTAACTGAAGCTTATCAGCAAGAGCCCAAGGCGAGACGCCCCGGTTCTTCTCTCGGATGGCTTTGCAGGTTGTCAAGCCTTCAAGTGCTTTAGCAATGCCATAAAAGCTCTCCCCCTTAATGGTAGTTTTTGTCAATTCAGCATGAAACAACCCACCATTGCTGCTGCATTTACAGTCGATTGGTATCAACAAAGGCTCATCTTTTGGAAGAAACTCTGTGTCTGCTGAAAATCCGTTTGCTTCTGCAATCACGAACCGGTTGATGCCTAAGTAAGCACTCAGATTGAAAAGCGATGAGTAGTATGAGTTAGTCCGGAGAATCGCAAACGTCCTGCACTGATTCTCTAGTGATGATCCATTGGTTCCAGCAGAAGTGCAGTGGTAGCCAGAAGCATCAGGAGATGTGGTCTCGCAGCTTAACAGGTTCTGTGACTTGTGTCCAAGTACCGCAAACACGAGAAGTGAGATGAATAAGAGAGAAGCTGTCGAGTGGAGCTTAGTGAGCAAAGCTGCAGCCATGCCAATGACCACTAGACTGACCACTCACTTCCACATGATACAAGGCCTATAAAAAAAATACAAAACAAAACAGTTAAAATACTTACTTTGAGAGAGTGAGTATTTTGGATCCATACAAATATGTTGGAGTTGAAATTAAATACAAGAATTCTATCAAAGTTGTTCATGGACAGGATTCTTGGGGATGACAAAGGAATTCTATATATTAATTGCTCTGTTTCCAGCTGTTTAATTAGTCCTTACCTTGGGCTAATTCATCCGAAGTTCCAATTGCCACTGATCATAAGTAGCTACCAATCTTTCTCTAACTCGGCAGAAATCATGTGTGCATTCCCCAAAATGAAAAGATGGAAGCAAAGCTTAA
Organism: Prunus avium; assembly: GCF_965620075.1. Taxonomy (NCBI): domain Eukaryota; kingdom Viridiplantae; phylum Streptophyta; class Magnoliopsida; order Rosales; family Rosaceae; genus Prunus; species Prunus avium. The sequence continues at coordinate 40,309,318 of NC_142286.1, forward strand.
TTGGCAGGCAATATCAGTATGGATCAAAATGGTGCAGGATTAGAAAAGGCTGATTGGGAATTGGAGAAAAAAGAGGATAAATTTAGTCCAAATGCATTCGAAGAGACAATGACGCGATGCATGTTAAAGGAGAGGCATGAAAGAGAGAGAGGCCTACACTACACATTGATAGGTCAAATTGGTGATGAACATCCTTAAGTTGACAAACGCCACCAATACTCATAGCCCTATAATCAATATTTGTCCTCGCACATCACATCACACACGCGTTGCTTGTATGATAATTAACTTTTAGTCATAGCCTAAAGATGAAACCAATAAGTGTGCATAGTTATAAATTTATTTCTAAAAGAAGTAACAGGTAAAAAGAAAGACCCTTCATCATATATGAGTTAAGGCCAGTTATTCAAAACAGTGTGCCTGCTCCCTTAAATCTGAGTTCGATCCCCCTCCCCGTATATTGCACCCGGATAAAAAAGAAAACCCTTCATGCTTGGTGAGAGAGACAATGAGAGGTCATGGAACACACTCAGATTCATTCAGGAAAACTTGTTTGGGAAATCCAAATGCATGAATGTGTGTCATTCATTCAATCATTCGAGAGAGAGAGAGAGAGAGAGAGTGGATCAAAACTTGCGTCGCAGTTGCAGTGTAGTACAATTTCCAGCTCATCCTCCCAAGAGAAGAGGACTAAGCTAAGAACCCCAGAAGGCCAGATGAGGAGAGTGATGATGCATGTACTTTTCGTCCAATCAAAGTTAAACCCAAGTACCAATGAATATGAATGAACCGAGAGTCCAACAGAGAAGGGCACGTGATAACACATGCAAACCACTTCTCTTGGTCAACAGGATTAATATTAATAGAGACTTTAAAACCAAGACGAATTTGAGCATGCCTGAAATCTAAATGCCTTGGCCGATACATTAAAAATAGAGTAGTTTCTTCTCATATCATGCCCACAAAACTTACACTAAGTCGCACGTATACTATTATGACAATGCTCAGGTGGAAATAGATATCTCCCCTTTCTCAAACGTTTAAAAACACATCGATCCGATCCCTCGTGTCTCTTTTATTGTATGAAATGGGTGCTTGAAAAACGATAGTTAGCGAAAGGAAAAACACCAAACAGAATTTTTGGACCTGCTTTGCACGTGCGGCAAGGCTAGCCCGAAGGAAAGAGAAAAAAAAAAAGTCCTGCATCAGCAGTAGTGGATGCCAAATGAAAACATTTTGCAGATCGCATATCATGTCTTGTGCATGTGCATCAAAATTAGAAGTGCTCCACAGATCAGGAGAAAACATATCTTAAGAAGAAAAGAAAAATAAGCATGTGCTGACGTGGTGGACATTAATTGTCTGGGGAGTTATGATTATCTAAAACAAACAAGTATGACATAATTCATGATAAATACACTTGAGAGGGCAGCCTCAAATATTCTTATTCAATCAAGTTTCAAAACTCATCACGCCAACTGGATCATACATGTAGTGTAGACACTGTTAATATATGTTGATATAAAAAAATAAACAAAAAAACCAATTATGATACATCTTGCATGTACCAGAATCAACTTTCGTGTTGAGATTCCTCAACACTACTTCTCAAAAGGGATATTACTGCACTAGGGTCTGAGGCTCCAAACACTGAACTTCCAGCAACTATGCAGTTGGCTCCGGCTGAAGCTGCCGCATTAATGGTTGAAGGACCTAAGCCACCATCTACCTGCGTAATGCCGTTGACACTAATGAGACGCATATCCCCTCGTCCCCAGAAAAACAACGCTTAAAACCCCACATAGAATGTGTGTGTGGAGAGATACACCATATCGGGGGTGAACTAATGGAACTTACATATAAAAAGGTTCAGAAAAAACATAAGGGATTAACTTACCTCTATATCTAGCGAAGGGTACCTTTCTCTCAGTGTGCGCACCTTCTCCATCATTTCTGGCATGAACTTTTGTCCACCAAATCCAGGTTCTACAGTCATAACAAGGACCATTTCCACAGGATTTTCACCCTCAACCTGTGGATTACAAAGCATCATTGAATACCTTCTCAATTCGAATAATTATGCGGAGTAAAAGTTACCGAATACTCGACAATGTATGCAAGTGCAGTAGATCAGATTTCCTTTATTAAGTTAAAGAATGGCGTGTCAGTAAGCCTGGCCATTCAATACACACACACACACACCTAAACAGAACTGAAAATTTGCAAAACACCAAATAAAGGGGGAAAGAAGGAGAAAGAAGTAAGACCAGAGGATAAACGTCTTCAATTGGTGTTCCAGGCTTTAATGCCACACCTGGCTTCATGCCCTTGGACTTAATTCTTTGAACAAGTTCTTGCCAATTTTCTGCATAAAGGAGGATAAAGTAAATGAATGAAGGATAAATATAGAGACCCTTTGGTAACAAGAAAATACAGTAAGGCAACAAGAAATAAAAGCAAAATGAACATCCCCATTCCCAAACACCACAACCCACCTTTCGATACCTCAACATGAAATGTAAAACCTGAAGCGCCAGCTTTCGACAAAGGTTCTACATAATCAAGAGGATTTGTGACCATAAGGTGACAATCCAAATACGCCCTGTAGGTGAAGAAGAATGATGCCTACATTACATCCATTTATTCTTGGTTTTAAAAAAAAAGAAAAGAAAAGAGAACATGTCAAGGAAGTTACTCTGTGTGCTTTCTCAAACTCTGAATTACGGGTGCACCAAGTGTCAAGTTTGGGACAAAGTGCCTATTAAGAAAAGAACGGATGAACAATAAGACCACCCCCATTATTTACAATTGTAAGAAGTAACGGTGTGATGTGTAGAAAACATAAAAGCACTTTACTTTGTCTTAGTAAGCACATAACAAATCTTTCATAACCAAAAAATGAGCAACTTTAATGGCACAATTAGATTATGAACATGCCGAATTGAATACGAACAAAATCACACACTGATTCAATCCTACTAATGGAATTATCATCCCATACAGTTCCAGTACTATCACAACTTCATGTTCTTCTTCTTCCCCTTCCCCCCACATCCCAAATCCAGAATCAAACACTTCATTGTGTCAAAATTTAAAGATGTGGAATGATCAAACCGAATTGGATAGCAGTCACTTGAGAGACATGGAAACTAGTCAATGAGCAAAAGCTAATCAAACCTACCCATCCTGCACAAAGAGACGAGAAATACGCAAGTTTTAGTGAAAAGAAAAAAAAACATTGAACTTCATCAAACAAAAAAGCTGATGAATTTCGAGGGGGTACCATGATGTCCATGTGGAGCCAATCGGCGCCAAATTTGAGCATGCGCTCGGCCTCCGATGCCAAATTGGCGAAGTCCGACGACAGCATCGACGGTGCTATTTTCGCCGCCACACCCATTTTCCAAAATTCACAGCTCTATTCAACCACTTTTCAGTTTGGTGGGCGAGAAGACACTTTGACAACTAGTCCAAGAAAACAAAGTTAGCTCAAGAGGGTTGGTGGTGGGTAGAGTCGTGAGGGAAGGTGGGCTGAATTGGACTGTGATAGATAAAACACTCTTTTAAGCCCAATAAGAAAATGGATATCAAGAAATGGCCCACTTAGACAATTCCTGCACTTTGGCCATTGTTAATTCAGGAGAGAGAGATGATGAGGGAGGGAGCCGTGGAGAGAGGGAGAGGAACAAACAAAGCCACGTGGAAGGACGGCGCATCCTAAGAAATTTTGTATGTTGAATAATTTGAGTGATTGATTGATAATTATTCCACTTGAAGATAATGATAATCATGTGGATATGCTGAAACCACCGGATACAAACAGACATGGCCAGCCCAAACACAACACAAATATTCCAAGTTTAATTTCAACTCAAGAATCGCTCATTGCAAATTGAATCTTTTTTTATTTATTTTGGCATTAAGCAAAGCATTCACATCGTATAAATAAAGTCAGAGAGTGGGTGGTGGTTAAGGGTTCACATCTTCTAAATTGCTGTTTCGGACTTTCGACTTTTAGGGGCACTGCCACTGGTCCCCCACCCCCCCAATCCCCCCACCCTAACGCAAACGCCAAACCTATGTGTTTCTGTGATTCTCCCTCCCCATTATGTTCATGTGAAACTTTTTTCATCCGTCTTCTCTTCTCTGGAGAAATTAAATTGGTTTATAATTGGCAAGTGTTGAAAACGAAGGGGAAAAACCAAACTCCATTTTCTATCTTCATTTGGTTCTTATCCACCACCACTATCTATATAAAATATAAACACAACATGGATTGTGACATGCACACTAACTTTTCATCTACAAATCACCACTCTCTCAACAGTCATCTTCCATTGTTGTTATCATTTGGAACAGTAAAAGTTTGGTTTTCCCCTCCATTATGCAAGCCTAATTACTCAAAGATAAAGTTGTTAAGTTTTGACCAAAAAATAGATAAAGTCGTTAAGAGCAGTCAGTTATCTCTGTACTTGAAATTCCGTGTTCAAATCACTCTTCTCTAATATCATTTTTTTGAAGGGTAAAAAAAACCTAATTACAGAGAAATAATACCAAACTCTTCCACAGAGCAAACTAAAGGTCCCTTAACGCATTAAAGGGACAGTAGATGAAGCACTTTATTTGTGTTTACAAGATAGTTTACTTGTAGTATAAGACAGGACCCATCTTTATCTTCATGCATGCTTAAGTTTAGCTATTGTTAATTAACTCCATAAATAATTAGGTTATGGTCGATTTGGGTGAAATACATCATTTTCGACTTTACTCCGAGCCAAGCCACGTCTTTGAATTCGTCTCTTGTAATGAGATCATGCAAAGATTAGTGTCTTTTTGGGGGATAATACAACAAAATTGAAACGAAAGGACGTCGGTTAGCAATATCATGTGATTCACTGATAACGCAATTTAATATTTTAATGTCTGCTGTCAATCAAACTCAAGCACAGCAGAGGCAGAGAGGGTCGAACAAGAGCAGGGGCAAACCGGTCATGCTGATCTAATTTGCTGCCTTCTGTCTTGTCAAAGCATGGCACTCTGTGCATGGTTTATCTTGTTTGACTTTTATTTCCTTGTTTTGTTTCTCTTGGTTTTGGCCTCGGGTTGTTCTCCTGGTTTTGGCCTCGGTTTGTTGGGTTTTTTTCACTTGATCGTTGGACTTTAAAAAAAAAAACAATATTTAAATTATAAGAGGGGATATAACTCGAGTATAAAAAGGTGGACAGACTGTTTTGATCAACTGTTCTAACTCATTTATGCTGGTTCGTTAAACTTTGATTATCACAAACTCAAAGCCAATAACATTTTACACAATTTTATTCTGCAATTAGGCCTTATTTGGAGAGCAATTGCTTTAAACTACTATATTAGTAGGTCATTTTGCAATTTCAAAGCCTTTTTAATTATGAAACTTTTGTTTGGTCAACAAATCCGTGTTAGTTATTAACTTTTTTTATAGTTCTAATGGAAGAGATTATTATGACTTAATTGCAACCTAATACAAAGGCGACCAATTATGAGATTTAATTCAAGTCATGGAATGGAAATGGACACATGGATTCAAAAGCGATGTACAGGGTACTATCTGGACCAATATTACATAATAATTCATTTACACGTGAACGTGGTTATTGTAGTAATAACATTTCTTTTTCTTTTTCTTTTTTGGCAAGGAATTGTTTGTAGTAATAAAATTTAATTGCGAATTTTCGTGGGTGCATCTGAAGTCAACTTCTGACACGTTGAACATTCGTTAACATTTCTACAAACTTCTTTTAAGGGTTATAAAAATGTCATGCCAAAAAAAGATGTATAGAATATTGGTTTTGTTTAAACAACAAAGAAAGAATTAAAAAGCGCGACATTCCTTTGATTTTGTTTGTAATTCAATTCAATGAATTACATGTTTATTATTAATATAAAAAAAAGGTTTATTATTTGGGAGATTACCGGATACGCAGCAGAACAGAAGTTAAGAAAGATTAAAGCATGATTAAGGGGTTTAAGACTGATTTTATTCCATGTTGAAGAAGAATTTAATCACATTAATGACAGTCATGATCTTTCATCGCCCGTTCATCGCTATATATTCCATACTATTATTATGGCCAAATAGTTCTCAAAGCAAAAACGTTTTTCATTCCGTTTAACTTTTCACAAAAAGAAAAAATAATTCAGAGAGTCTGAACTCAGGGTCAGCTTAGACATGAGAGACTGAGAGAAGCAGTAGGCCCCACAATTTCCACCCAATAGAAAAAGACGAAAAGCTCAGCAGCCCCCAGTGGGTCACCACCAACCCCGAAACCCACGATTCCACATAAACAGCAAGACCTCCTCCTCAGCGCATCTCATTCTCAGATAGAGAAGAGCGTTTACGTACCTTTCAAGGCCTATCTCTCTCTCTCTCTCTCTCTCTCTCCGCGGGATTTTTATTTCCAAAGGGCATATTGGCTCTCCTTAAGCATAACGCCAAAAAACGCCTTCCTCCCTCTGCCCTCTTATTTCTCCTCCTACTTTACTCTATCTCTTTCTATCTCTCTAAAAGCGTGATGTTCAGAGTGGCACTGGTATATTTATTATTGGGTTAGATAATTATACAGGGAGAGAGAGATATGGGTTCATGTGTTTCGATTCATAGGGACGCGGACTCCGCCATGAAACTCAGACTGTCATTTGGGTCCAAAACCGACAAGCTCGTCATCCCACCCTTCCCAGTCAACGATAAACTCGCCAATGGCGACCGTCCGATCAACGATCCTCCTCTTAAATCTCATTGGTCGCCCTCTCGCTCCGCCACCGCTTTCCGGGACTACGGTAAAATAAAAAAGCTCAACTTTTTAAAGACTTCGTTTTTAGTCTTGTGTGGTCAAACAAATCCAATATTGTGACTTTTCGCTTTTTAATCTTCTTCAACGATCTTCACATGGATAAAAGTACGTTTGTGCGTGGTTTTTGATCATCTGGTTTGCAATATTTTGTACAAATGTCTTGTATTTGGCGTGCTTGCTTTGTTGATTCGTTATGAGGTGTATGAAAGGTTTATGCTTTGAGTCATTTTCTGGCCACTTGCTGCTAGCTATGGTTGTATTTTTATTTATTTTTGGCTCCCTTTAATTCGAATTCCTTGTTTGGGAGTCATAAGGTAAAATCGTTTTCTCCTTTCTTGCAGTAGTTGTTAGAGATTGCTTTACGTTTATGACACTATCTTCTTGCCTTTTCAAGCGATATTCTAGTGCTTTCCAGAGCCCTTATTTCTTGCAAGTGGTTGTGCGTTTACTTTGCGATGCGATTTTTTTTTTTGGGCACCGGAAAAAATGCATATCTTTTTCCTTTGGTTGCTGAAATCAGTTGGCTTATTGTAATAGTTTCGATCATGCTGCTATTATTTTTTTCTTTTTATAGAAACAACCAAACTTGCAGTTAAATTTGTCTTTCACATGCTGGATAGATAATAGGTGAAGCAGTTTTTAACTTTAGAAATGTAGATTTCTAGGATTACATCAAAGATTGGTGAACCAAGCTTCCATGAAAGCTTGGTGCTTTGAGTATGAGTGCAGTAGTTACTCCAATGGGGATGATGAGGATTCGGTCGTATTTAGTATAGATGACTTATTGTGATTGTGGTCCTCCCTGCTTTCATTCATTCATTTCAAAGCGATGGATATACAGGGGGCCATTAATTTTACCTTAATGCCTCTTGTGGTTTGAACTGTCAAGGATCATATCAATACCTAAAATTTAAAGTGGTGGATGGACCACATTTGGAAGGTCTATAACTTTTTTATGTGTTGTCTAAAGAGAAGAAGAGGAAGGTTGTACTTGTTTTTATTTGAATTGCTAAACTGATCAGTTTCGGGAAGCTATGAAATGAAACATTATTGGAAAACCAAGGACTGATTGAATATCAGGTTCCACCTCCAACCCATCAAACAATGGGTCTGTCCTACGCCACCGTATCATCCGCGGTTGCTAATCGACTCTTGTTGGCTCTTCCCTAGCTTGAAAGTAAAGTTACATTGACCCTAATGCTAACGGTTGTGGCCAAATATGTTTACTAGATAGATATCATATACTTAACTGAATTCATGCACTTGACATGGTGCACCTAATTACTTGTGTTCCAACTTGGCTATATCTAGATTTTATACTGTGTCTGTTCTGTTTGCTGGTGTTTGTTAGATGGATGCTCTTCAAGGCAAGTATTTGGGGTCTTCTATTAGCTCTACTGCATTTCCCTAATTAAGTTTAAGTTCCTTTTTTTCTTTAGCAGGTAGTAGAGAGGAGGCCTTTTTCGATTCGAAGCCGTGGTTGGACTCAGATTGTGAAGATGACTTCTACAGTGTCAATGGTGGTAAGCATCTAGTCAAATGCTTTGTGACATTTTGTTTTTCTAGCTTATAATTTTTGTACCTTTGATTCCTTCTGCTGTGCAATGTACATTGTATGGCAACTAAATATTTAAGTGTGTAATATTTGCTGAAATTCGTTAAGCTGAAAAATAACCTTGATAAAAGTTCATGAGTAACAACAGGGCTGGCTGTTGGGTGGGTTAGTTGTGCGGTGCCACACGAAACATAGAATTCAGAAGAGTTCCGTTTACTTCATTTCATTTCATACCACTGTTGTTGGCCCTTTTAATTTATGGTTTCTCATGCAGACTTTACCCCATCTCGTGGCAACACTCCCATCCATCACAGCTTGTCCATTGGCTCCTCCCGAATGAACAAAACTCCTTTTGAGAACACAATTCCTGGTCCATCTCCAACAGAAAAGAAGAAGAAACTACTTGAACTTTTTCAAGAGAGCTTCAAAAGTGATGAAGACGCTGACAATGCAGTAAACCCAACTACACTTAGTCTTCCTTCTGTCCCTGCAACTAATTCCGTCTCTAGTAGCGAAAGGACAGCGAACGGAGATGTTGCAACTGAGAAAGAGAGACCAATTAGGTCTGTGCAGTGCTGCCTTCCCAGCTTAGTTTCTTGCCGTAGCTCGAGTCAGAGGAAGAAGATGAGCCCTACCATTGCTGTAGTGGATAAAGTTTGATCCTGGTATTTTTCAAACAATGTAAATGGAAGAAGCCCGAGAACTTGCCAAGTTGCTAAACTTAGACCTCAATGTTCTGTGTAAAGTCCAAGAGATAGTTCCCTGTTGTTGAAATTAAGAATTTTGGGATGGAGGGCATGTAAAGAGAGAAGAAGAAGTCCTATGCTATGAGAAATTACTATAGCACAACCGCAAGTTGATAATGCATATTTAAACACAAGTTGTTGTTACAACTTACATGTTACTTGGTTGTTGTTACTATAGGAAGGTTTCTGCAGTTGGGTTTCCCTTGTTTTGCTTACTGATTTTAAACAAAACGCAAGTAGAGTACACTAGTTTAGTGAAACCAAACTGCCAAATATCTGCCAAATTAGACAACATAGCCAGGGGAAAATTTGTGAATACGAAGAATGTATAAAGTCGTGTCTAGGCGGGTCGGGCCCTTTTAATTATTATTATTTTTTTTTAAACTATAAAGAAAACAACCTCTCTCTCACCAGGTCTAGTCTTGGAGGGATAAAAATTTGGATATCTTCAACTTTGTCATAAGCCAAGGGAAAAGACAACGATGGGATAGTTCATTCTGTAATTAGGGTCTTTGATTGAATGAAATACAGCCTACAGATTTAGGGCCATTTGGAACATAAGAAAATCTGACAAAAACGCGCATCCGATATCTTTCAAACTATTCTACATTCATGTTTGTAATGGTTACAGTTGCTGTTGTAGGCATTGACCTATGCGTCAAATCTCCTAACTTAGGCCAACACGGTAACAGTTGCTATCAAATATACCTGTTAACAATATCAAATTCTCGAAAATTTCTTTCATTCAGAACCTGTGACGCTTTCAGTTAGTGAGTTTTGATGAGAGCAACATCCAAGCACTCATTACTGGGAAGGTGATTAATGCAGAAGCCTGTAAATTAGCAACTCCCATTAAGGACAATACCACAAGGAAATGCTTAGATGGGAACATATTTCTTGAGAAAAAGCTGCGGCAGAAAGGAGCACAGAATTAATTAAAGAACAAAGAAAATTGACTACATACCATAAAGAAAACTAATTCCTCATTTGCAAGAGCTGCTGTGAATTCATTCTTTTCCAGTTTCTCTTTGATGAAATGTTGTAACTGCATAAAGAAAGTTGAGGTTTTCAGGGATTGAGTAGCCGAACAACAGCAACAAAAATGTCTAGTAAATGAAGACTGACAAGGATATATGACCACCTCAAACAATGGATGAACAATTGAAGTAAACACGATATTTGAACTTTATACAACCTCATATGAATATATAGAGAATTAATGCATTGGGAAACCATGATAAAGAAAAATGAATAAAAAAAATGGTGCTTAAATTGCCTGGAATAGGGTACTTAAGATTTCTATTCTATAAGACCACTCCAAACCAGGAATGGGCAAAGGATGCATTTTTTAATTTTACATTTCTTATTTTTCAAATCTAGATACTGTATTATGTAGGAAGCCAATAAATGGCTGTCAAGATTGTACATAATGGAGCAGTCCTCAACAATATAACCTATTCATGATAAGGAAACCTACTAAATGAGATTATTATTTAGGGTAATACAAGCATCTGTCATGTGCCAACATTAAGCAGCTCGTGCCTTCAGAGTTCCTGAAAATAAGAAAACCTACCACCAAATTTGGAAAGTATGCTATAAAAGTAAAGGGATATGCAAATGTAAACAACAGCAGAATGGCAGAGAGCTATAAAGATGTGGCCTCAGGGTCCTCCTAACAACATTGAAGAAATGTTTTCATTTTCCAACAGCTGTTACAGACCAATTAACAAAAGACTTTTGATACATACCTCATGGTGAGACCTTTTAAATTCTGCAAAGACTCTCTTGAACTGATGCAAAGCTCGAGAGAAATAGGATCTGAAGTTAGGCCCAAGCGTCTTCAGCCGAGGGTCATCAGAAAGGTTGTTTATGAACTGCAAACCATCAGATTTGTTGAGTTAATGTGAGATTATATTTTGTGAAAAGCAAAATAGGTCAATTGTCAAAAATACTTGATGCTGTCAGTGCTGACGGGATTTAAGTTCCCGCGACAGTTCACAGATGGTCAGAATATCATATTGGCTATATATATCAACCTATCTGAAGTTCTGAACTACTACTACGAGTGTGGGATATCCAATATTACCTTCAAGAATATGCATCTTGTTAATTGTCTTTGAACCCTCACAGTCCTCATCTATTTATTTTTTCAAAAAGAAACTAGCAAATATTAGTGAATCAGCAAAACCCATTTCAGTAAAAATTTTGAATTTAGCAAATAAAGAACCTGAAGCCAGTTTCAAGCACAACATACTTACTTGTGTAATATGAAGAGCCTGCTCAAGTCGCTGAATTTGAATCCATTGTTCTGTAACAACGTCAGCCATCTGAAAGCAAAGAGAAAGAAGACAATGGCAAAATGAACACCACACTAACAACATCAAAATCATAGTCATAGACCATAGATGGAGTGAGTACATCAGTGCATGACCTTTTGAGCCTGAGAGGCAACCGTTTCGAGTCTATCCTCGGCATCTTGTGCTTTAGACTCTAAAACATGAAGATCGAAGTTGTATTTTCTTGATGCAGCCCACAGAAGCCGTACCTAAAAAGCATTGCAAAGCCTAATTCTCAAATCCAACAAACTCTTTCTGCTACATTTTCATTGAATTGAAAAATATATGAACCTCTTCTTCTAAAGCCCTAAGCCTCTCATCAGTAGCCAATGAGTCGCCCTGTAATTCAAATGCAACCAAATATTATATATTTGCTTTCAATTTAGCATATACTTGAAATCTGATGACTTGAAGCTACCTTCAGAGTGGACAAAACAGACTGCAAATGATGGATCTTCTGCGTCATGTCGTCAATACGCTTCTCGCGCTCTTCGATACGATCGATTTTCTCTGTCAGATTTTGAATGCTTTCTGCTAGAACTGATTCTGCATAACAAAATTAATAATAGCTAAGAAGAAAATCATGGGTAACAAATTGAAGAAAAAATAAAGCTTGAAGTGGGAGTAAATACCTAAGTGATCGATCTTGAGCTGGAATTGGTGGAGTTGGCAGAGAGAGGAATTGTCGTCGTTGTCGTTGACGTGCTGAGGTGAACATGTTGTTTGGGAGAGAGCGAAGAGAGAAGAGAATAAGGAGGGAAACAGGGGGAGGAATGGAATTAGATGAATTAAGAGTCTCATGATCTGTTCTTCTGTGGTTCTGAAGGAAGGAAAAGACCTGACTTGTGCTTCACTGCTTCGGCTCCCCAATCAATGTCAATCTCAAGCTCAAAATTGCAGCTAATTTTTTTCAATTTCGGGTTTCAGACTTTCAGTCAATTACTGGGTTGCTGCGTGAGGAATAAAAAAGCCCAAATGTGCGTGGTGTTTTGCTGGGTAGGACTGAAGGGTTGAAAAAAATTAGTATTTTCATCTAGTTCTATTTTTTTAAATGTAATTTTAAATGTTTTATTTTTTATTTTTTTTTATCTATGTGGAGGTGGGCTTCACTTGCCACGCCATCCCTCAAAAGGTGGATAACTATATGAGTACAGGTACAACGATACAATATGATACGATTCGTCAAAACTTTAAAAACTAGGACACAAATATGGCTTGCACCTATCATGTTAATTCATCATAAGTTCAAAACATAAAACTAAACATATAAGTCTCCATATGATTGTTTTTTTTGGACAGATCCATATGATTGTTCAAATCATAAAAAAAAATAAACACAATTTTTTTAATATTAAAACATTGGGAAGCCACTTCCCAAATCTCTATCTCCATAAGATTTTATAATTTTGAAAACGACCTAACATATTTTCAAGTATTTTCAAAATTACCCCTTAAAGTATCGGAAACATATCGAGACCGTATCCTAGAAGTATTGGAAATGTATCAGAAGGTCAAACTTTCAGAAAAGTCCTTGATACTTCTATATCCATGTTGGATACGCATCACATGCATATCAAAGTATCGGATACCAGCATACTCCTTCAGTTTGGAGTATCGGTGCAACATAGGTGATAATGATCCATGTGTATGAAATTATAAAAACACCATTGTCACGTCATTATGGTTAACTGATTTTTGAACGAAATTGACGACATAAATCAAAGTGAGATTTGACTGTAATTTCAAGAGCCATTAGTATAGATAATGCTTAGAAGAATGAAATATCAGGCCCATAGATTCAGCCCATCTCAAGTCATATACCAAACAGGCTCTTTCGTGTTCTGTTCATTTGAGACAGGCTTGTCAGTTGTATCATGTATGTATGAGTTGCTGAAGATATTTATTATTTTTCCCATTCGACAAAAGAAAAAGGCAAAAAGAAACAAAGAGAAAGTGGAGCTTGCAGAAAGTGGCAGAGCACGGAAGTGAGTGTTGTGGTTTCCATTCAGCAGCAAGTCAGTCGGTCAATGTGAAAGGAAGAATTGAAATTGTGTGAAAAAGGCACGAGCCCCATTGTGATTATTCAGATATTGATTTTGCGGAGGCATGAAGGATGATGGGGGTCGTTGGGGTGTTCTTGGAAAGGGACAAGTGGGACTCATGTTCATGGCTCAATTCCTCATTCCAACATGGTACGCCTCAATGGTAGAAGTGAGTTCACACAAGGCTTTTTATTTTTATTTTAATACAAACGAACTTAAGGACCTCATAATACTCTTATTCACTTAAATCTATAAGTCCTTTATGAGTTCGGACAATGTATAATTGACGAGTGATCTAGCTAGGTCACCATCACTGTGGTGCAGTCATGCAACTCGTTTAACAAGTGTCATGGAATTCAAACAAATAAAAATTAGGTCCAAGTTAACATATGACACATTATTATTAATGGCGTCACTTGATTTCAAACACTAAGACCATATGGATTAAACATCCTTATCCCATGGGATGTGCTGAAAACATATCAGAACAGAACCGATAATCGCCATTCCCATATAAAATGCTACACAGCCTAGCTAGCAACAGATAAGTGCTTGCTGCTACGAATCTTCCATTTATGTGGATCCTAAAGCTAGTTGGTCAACTCAATGTGAAATCATGTTGTTCTTCTAACTCTTGGATATCATCAGTTGATTGAAGGAAAGAAAAAAGAAAAAGAAAAAGAAAAAGTGTTTGCAACCTGACTGAGTCACATGCATCCACATGAACACCACCACCAGACTTGTTTGAGTTGCAGAACGCTAACTCAATGTAAAATATAGTAAATTCAAGGATTGAAGCCCTGTTTGTTAACCCCTTTAGATTACAGAGAAATAAATAAATCTGATCCAATTTTTTTTTATCCATTTCCATTCTACCTGATGTGCTGCTGCCGTTTAGATGGGTCCAAAATACAAAATCGCAACGTGGAGCCCACATACGCAAAGATTATATAAAATGCTCCATCATCCTAATCTATACGAGTAGAGTATGTACTCCTCCCTCCCTCCCATACAGTCAGTCCAGCAAGATTTAGCTAGCTTTTTTTATCCTTTTTTTTTGGTCGAAACACACTTTCATTAACGAAAGGGAAAGGAGAGAAACAGCCCAACCAAGCAGCAACACGACCAAATATACAGGAACCAGACTAACGTCTGTGAACAACCCCAGGCAACACTACAAAAGGCCAAGTAGACCTACCACACCAGATAGACCCATAGATAATTACAAAAACCAGCTAGGGCAAGAACAAACTAGGACGCCGCCCTAGTAGACGTGCGTCAGATCCTAACTGGACAAAAAAACCTTACACCTGTGGAGGACAGGGAAGTCCATCGCTTTGGAGAACGAACATCAGGGAGGATGGGGGTCTGCTGATCCAGACCTCATCGCACATCCTCCTCTTTGCTTCTAAAGCTGCAGCATCTGCTGCTTTGTTTGCTTGCCTCGGGATCCACTTCCAGGAGCAAGAACCGAATGGTCTGCAAGATTTAGCTAGCTCAGGTCTATAAATTGCAACTGCAATTCCAGGTCTTGATCAATTTGCTTGCAAATGATCAGATGCTTGATGATAAGAAAGGAAATCCCCAGTGGGGCCCACATCCATTCCCCTTGTCATCACTGGAAATGAACGTGAAAATCCCCCCATCACATCATATATCCTACTAGTCAGTCCAAAAAGTCAGTCACTCGAGCAATGAATTAGGAGATAAAGAAAGAAAAAGAAAAGAAGAAAAAAAACAACTCGTTTTCTCACTCTGTGTGTCTCTTTTTCTTCAGCTAGCCTATATATAAAGCCCTCCACAAGCCAATTTTCAATATCACAATAACAAAACCAAGGAACACAAAGTATATATAATATGGCTGCAACCTTGGCTAGCTTTTGCCTCCTAGTCTTGGTGGCAGCCCTTGCACCTCATCGAGCTTACGCCTCCATTCGTAGCTCACTTGGCCAAAAACGTGCTGCTGCTGCGGCTGCCCCATCCGTCGGTATATGTGCGTCTTCGGTGCTTGTATATGGCTACCAATGCCAGGAGCTTCAGGTAAGAGCTTGATGAATTAAGCCACTGCACTGTAGCTACATATAATTCAATCAATTAGTTTTGAATTAATTAATTTGTGTTGTTCAGGTGACAACCCAAGATGGTTACATACTGAGTTTGCAAAGAATCCCGGAAGGTCGTCATAGTAATGGGACTAAGAAGCCACCGGTCTTAATTCAACATGGTGTCCTTGTGGTAAGTTTCTTCTTCTTCTCTGCTCTGCATATCATCACCCTGTTTCTGCATCTGCTTCTGCTTCTGCTTCTGTTTCTGTTTGATCTTTGATCATTAAACATTATTGCACATATTCATTAAAGTTGCTTTTCTGTGCCACATTTTGGTACCAAAGTTGCTTTTTTCGACCATTCAAGTGAAAAAAGTCAAAAGGGAGAGGACACTATCAGTGAATATAGCATGTGCCCTGTAATTCTTTCGAATGGCCTATGATGTCACTTAAATTACACTTAAAATTAGCATCTTGCATGCATTTAATAACAAATTGAAAACCAATATCTTTATAAAAGTGGATGCTAGAATTACGCCCCTGGAAATGGCTGCAGATCCAAAACAAAGGGTCCATCTTTGCCTATAAAGTCAATGAGAAGAAGAAAGAAACAGAGGAAAACAGAGCAGACTTCACGCTATTCAGATTAGACGTACGAATTTGTTCAGATTGTTGAACAAAACATGTTTACTTAATTAAAAATAACAAATACCAAGTAATTGTTTTTGTGTGCACACAAAACAAAAATCGGATTTAAGTTTTCAAGAAGTGGTTCAGAGACTCTGCTTCTGCTTCTGATTCTGATGAGGCAAAAAGAATCCCATCAGAAACTGTCCAAAAAAATGATGCACCGCCTCAGGCATAATTCCATGGGTGCAAAATTCAAGACTCGGATCACTGCTCTTGGTACTGACTATAATTGAGGGGTTTCTATATTGTGTATGTGGGTGCAGGATGGAGTCACCTGGCTCTTAAATTCTCCGGATAGAAATCTACCGTTGATTTTGGCTGATAATGGGTTTGATGTGTGGATTGCTAACACCAGAGGGACCAGGTTTAGCCGACGACATACTTCCATGGACCCCTCCGATCCGGTTCTTACACTATATACTCTCTCACTTCAGCTATCTCTGTTTCTTAGTAGTGTGTGCTTGTTGCTTAATGAGTTGTGATTTGAAACATGTCAGAAATTTTGGAATTGGTCTTGGGATGAACTGGTGGCCTTTGACCTACCAGCTGTTTTTGATTTCGTGTATAGCAAAACAGGACAGAAGGTTAATTACGTGGGCCATTCACTGGTGAGGATCAATGTATTTGGATTCAGGTTTTTTGTGTGATGAAAAATGCACATATCTTGGTAAATTGAATTTCAAATCAAGGACATGCAATGCAACTTGTTGAAGAAACCATGTGAATTTGGCAGGGTACTTTGTTTGCATTGGCATCGTTGTCAGATGGGAAACTGGTGGACCAGATGAAGTCGGCAGCCTTGTTGAGCCCCATTGCTTATTTGAGCCACATGAACACTGCACTTGGGGTGGCTGCTGCAAAGGCCTTTGTTGGCGAGGTACAAATTCATTCAGTTGTCAATCAATAATTTCTTATACAATTTAAGATATGTCGTCTAGAGAAGCAGTCCCAAACGAACTCTAATTCAGCGTATGATTTTGCCAACAGATCACTACGCTACTCGGTCTTGCTGAGTTCAATCCAAAAGGGTAAGAATCCGCCAAGAAATAAATGTTAAATGCCTCTTCATCTCACAGCATTAGGATTTTAACTTGGTGTAATTTGAGGTTTCTCTTAATTGCAGGGAGCCTGTGGCCCAATTTCTCAATGCTCTGTGTGCTTATCCAGGGGTTGACTGCTATGACTTACTAGAAGCAGTTACTGGTATAATTAACAACTTCTCATTATCTCTAATTATTAATTATCTTGCAGCTAAGCTATTAACTACTTCAGTAAATTTATCTGATTTAAGGAAAAAACTGCTGCCTCAATTCTTCCACTGTTGATCTCTTCCTGAAGAATGAGCCTCAGTCAACATCCACCAGGAACTTGGTGCACTTGGCTCAAAGTAAGTTCCTTTATCCAACTTAAACCCCATCTGTTTAAAGTAATGGTGCCAATTAAACTACTTGTTTAAACTAATTGTGACATAAATTAACTTGCAGCTGTGCGAGATGGGGTGTTGGCAAAATACAACTACGGGAGACCAGACTTCAATTTGATGCATTATGGGAAATTTAGCCCTCCAATTTATAACCTCTCCAACATTCCCCATAACCTTCCTCTGTTCCTCAGCTATGGTGGCCGAGACTCGCTCTCTGATATTCGGGACGTGGAGCTTTTACTTGATATTCTTAAGCTTCATGATGTGGGCAAGCTGACTGTTCAGTACATAAAAGACTATGCACATGCAGACTTCATCATGGGGTTGAATGCCAAGGACATTGTGTACAATCAAGTTACTGCCTTTTTCCAGCAGCAACAATGATATTAAAACTGAGATTGAAGTTGAGTTGAAATCAGCTGCAACTTGCAAACCATATGGCTCCGTTTCGATTGAGGATTTGACAACAAGGCTAAATGACTAGATGTATACGGGCCATCATGAGCACCTTAAGCTCTAGTTTGTAGTAAAATGTATCCAGAAATTTTGAACAATATATGTCGGTTTTAAAGTTGATGAGCAAAATATTTTAATGAATCAAACAATCAATGTCATGACATTGATGATGACGAGCACAAGCCATAGTGAATAGACTTTCTTCATTTGGTCCTTGTCTTAGTCCGTTCTGATGGTTCTGACATTTGTTTTGATTTAAAATTTGAGTCCCAAGGGCAAGCTGCTGGCCTTTTCGAGTGAATATGATCACCGCCAGGGTAGCTTTGTTTCAACGCCAAGCTTCCTCCACGACCTTTTGCCCACCAACTAGTTTTGCTTTGCGGACAAACCAAACTCTCTCAAGTCTTAACATAATCGCATTTCACAAACTCAGCCCTGTTTCTCTGCAGAATTACACAAATGCATGATCTAGGTTGCGGTATACTGCCTCTTGCTTCTCGGGGCAATTTGATAATTTGGAGGGTCCTTGATGTTCATCTTATGAAAATGAAACTTCCCAAGTTATCAAGATTACAAATATTGTTTTTAATAATTTATAATAATAACAATATTAATAAACCAAACAGAACTCCCCTGTATATATATAGTTGTAATAGGCATGGGAAAGCTCAGACTCAGACATTGAAAGGAGTTAGAAGCAAAGAAGTCTAGAGAGAGAGAGAGAGAGCATAAGAATATACAGAATGGGGCGCAGGAACACAATTTTGTTGGTGTTGGTTTTTGTAGGTTTGATCACAAAGAAGGGCTTCGCAGCACAACTCACAGTTGGAGGAAGCCAAGGTTGGGACGAGTCCACAGACTTCAACTCCTGGGCATCTGCCCAAAAATTCAAGGTTGGCGATCAACTTGGTAAGTAAACAAACCCTCTTAATCTAATTAATTGTTAGTGTGGATTTGATTAGCATAATAATTCCATAACCAATGTGATTAATATGGTGGACAGTTTTCAAGTACTCTTCGGGGCTGCACAGCGTGGTGGAGCTACCAAATGAGAGTGCCTACAAGAGCTGTGACCTTGGCGGTGCATTAGACTCCAAGAATAGCGGCAATGACGTGGTGAAGTTGAGCAAGGCTGGTACACGATATTTTGCTTGTGGCACTTTAGGCCACTGTGGCCAAGGCATGAAGGTGAAGATCACTACTGTCGATGGAAATGCACCTTCTTCTCCGGCATCGGCATCGTCGTCATCTTCTGATGCTTCTCCTGCTTCAACTTCCCTGCATTCCATTACTTCATTCGTTGTGCTTGCTGCGTTATCTGCAACCGTTGTTCTTCTTTCTGTGTTTTGAACTTCGTTTGAGGGTATTTGCGCTATTGGGTCTACTTATTACCACCGTGGACGTATCATTTTATTTGGATTTTGGAGATAAATTATAGCCAGTGCTGAGTTTGTGATTCAAACTCAGAACTTGATATTTTTGGTTTTATTTCGTTGTGACTGAAATTTGAAGGAAGAGCAGAATAAAAGTGGTAGGGATTGCTATATATATATATAACCCTGGCCTGATTTTTGTACAATGGTATGAATCAACCCTCATCTCCTGCTGGATTTTTCCTTCTAATTTTTCTTCTATTGATTGCAGAAAAATTACATATCCTATATGGTTTCAACTCCACTCTCCACATATCCGACCTTAATCTCCCTTAGACAATTTGATCAAGAAAAAAGGCCCCCTTTTTGGTCCGAACAAAATTATGATTTCATGGAATATGGTTATTAATTTTGGACATTCCATAATTATGAAAAGAGATACAACTTTGTATGACCAACATTTTGTTTTTGTTTTTTTTTTCTTTTGATGAGGCATAACCAGTGGCGATTCCAGGATTTGAAAGCCGATCAGGCAAAACTTATATACTAAACTCGATGGTAGGAGTGAATTTCATTAATAAACATAAAAAGATTTTCATAGTGAGGGTGACATAATGAGTCTTACCCTCAAATGCATCTATATCTACAAATACAAAAACTAATTTCTGAAATTTTTGAAACAACTGTCTTTGTGCGAGACAAAAAAAAAAAAAGGTAGGCTTGGGGTTTGTGTGAGACAAAAAAAATTAATAATCATAAGTAGTGTAGGTAATATTTTTTTAATAAAAAGAGAAAAGGAAAAGGAAGAAAAAAGAAAGAGAGAGAGAGAGAGAGGAGAGAAGATAAGTACCCCCTCCCCAATGTAATGTATCTATTGCTAATTCTCAACCAACAAAAACAAGAAAAAAAAAAAGAAGCATATATGTTTTCCACTCTTCACTCGAGTTCAAATCCCTTCATCACCCGCTAGTTAGATTTGATTAAAATAGTATATAAATATATAATATATATATATATATATATATATATATATACAGAAATTCTCTTATACGGACATCCGGACGTTATTATCGTGCGGATGCCATGTAATTTTGTACTATCCCTCTCTGTTTTCCTGCCTGTTTACAATAGGATCCGCATGATAATAACGTGAGGACATCCGGATAAGAGAATAATTGTATATATATATATAAAGCGAAAAACAGAGAATGATGAAACATTCAAAAGTAACTAGTATCAATTATATAAAAAATAAAAACCAAAAACAGTTAGGGCGATGTCACCGTTTTGGCGCATGAATTTCACACGAAAAAGAATATAATAAAAAATGGATAAGGCATATTCCTCCATTGCCAATCCAAAATCAGAAAATTCAAAACAATATTTAATTTTATATCAGAAAAAGGACAAACCCAAAAATAAAGCGTGAATTATCCCCGCTCTCGTATGGAGTCACCACTTTGGCCAACACTTTACCCCTTACGGGCCGACCCGGTGTGAGCGGGGATTAGTCTGAGTTGTAGTTAAGGTTTAAAGGTGCCACCCATAATTGGGGCCCATCCAGGACCACCTCGTGATTCAGAACAAAAAAATAATAATAATAAAGCGTGAATCTTAGGCGCCCGAACAAATCGTGACAAAGCGGCAGTGTCTATTCTGTCCAGCGCTGAGCTCTTTTGATTTTTGAAGGCAGTCGAAGTGTCGTGCTGTAACAAATTCAGTCCGAAACAGACAACCAGAGACTGACAGTGAGAGTGAAAACCATGCCGGAGGAGACGACCACCATAGACTACGTGATGGAGGCAGCGTCAGGGCCCCACTTCTCGGGACTCCGACTTGACGGCCTCCTCTCATCTCCACCTGCATCGTCTTCCTCTCCTGCTTCCGCTGCTTCAAACCCAGCTGACCCCAACGCCACCAAGCAGCCCTTCGTCATTGGTACTATTAACTCTCTCATTCGTATTTCTTCACATTTTCACAGAACATCCAATCAATTTGCATTTGTTTCAGTCACATCTCTGCCGCAACTACATTTTCTTTCAATTTGATTGTTGTTGCGGTGATTGATTAGGTGTTTCGGGAGGTACGGCTTCGGGTAAGACCACGGTTTGCGACATGATCATCCAACAGCTTCACGATCATCGGGTCGTCCTTGTCAATCAGGTTAGGGTTTGGTGTCCATTATGCTTACCTTGCTTTTCTGCCTGCAAAATTCCGTCATTAGTTGATTTTACTTTATGCTTAATAAAATTCTCTGATTAGTTTCATTTGGCCGTGTCGTAGGATTCATTTTACCGTGGTTTGACACCTGAGGAATCTGAACGGGTGCATGAGTATAATTTTGATCATCCTGGTAATCATTTATTATAAAAAGTCAAATTTACTTTCCTATTCTTGATGTCTGCTGCCAAGAAATTAGGCTGTGTGCTGTTCTATCTGTACTGTGCAACTCTGGTAGTTATGGAGTGACAGATAAAGTTTTGTTGGGGTTTTTCTTTAGCCTATGGACATTATTTGTAAAATTTTATTGATTATGTATGGCTTGCATTTTGTAGATGCTTTTGACACCGAGCAACTTTTAGAGTGCGTTCAAAAGCTAAAATGTGGCCAATCTGTCCAAGTTCCGATTTATGATTTTAAGATCCATCGACGAAGTTCTGATACTTTCCGGCAGGTACTCAAATCATTTATGTGTTTTTATTCCTTTTTTTTTTGTTAGGAGTATCTAGCTTGTTTGGCATGTAGAATTAGTGTACTGGTAACATTGTACTATTTATTATTATTATTCCTATATTACTTTATTAACTATCATTATTATTAGTATTTTTACCATTTTTACTCTTCTCAAGGTTCGTTTTGACTTCTAATTGTCGTTTTCTTCCCTTTTAATCATTTTGTTTACTGCTTTTTCAGGTGAATGCTTCCGATGTAATAATTTTGGAGGGAATTCTGGTATTCCATGATCAACGTGTCCGAAATCTGATGAACATGAAGATTTTTGTCGATACAGGTTTGATTTTCTCTTTCTAGTTTTTTGTCATTGTCATTATTTTTATTGTCTTGTTATGTTCCTTTATGGTCATCTCATCTTCCTACATTTCCATGATTGTTTTGCTTTGCATGGCATGTTAGTTTGAGTGCTATTTATGGACATTATGCCTTCTTGTATGGGTCTAGCAATTCCTCTGTAATCAAATGTATATGTTACGACAAAGAAATAGAAATAGATATTGATCAAAGAAATCCAGAGAAAGCAAGGAATTTCAGGGCTGGTTGCGTGTTCTTATATTGCCTATTAAGATTCAGTTGCCAATTAGCAATTTATGCTGTTATAAACCATAGGCGTTAGGCACTTGGGTGGCGAATAATGTATTCTACTTTTTGCCGGTCCATATAGAATGGCTTCAGTTTTTAAAAATTTATATAAACTCAAACTGCTTATAGGTTATTATCAAACATTCGTTCTTTAAGAGTGCTTCTATTCCCATCCAACTTTATGGGTTGGCCAGTCTCTGTATGCGCATGAGGAGCAGGTCATAACCTTTTTTAGATTTGCTCTCTCTCACTCCGTGAATATTTGTTATCTTGTTTTTGTCCAGATGCTGATGTAAGGCTTGCTCGTAGAATAAGACGAGACACAGTTGAGAGGGGGAGGGACATAAACTCTGTTCTTGAAATGGTAAGACCCCATGCTTGAACAGTCTCCTTGCCCACAATTGAATCATCATAATTTTCTGTGGAGTTGAGTAAGAACATAGGGTGGCTCTTTTATGGTTTAATTGTCTTGTAATTCCGCTGAGATTTTATTGTTTCAATTCTTAAAATCACATTGGTAGCATTATTTTAATTGTGCAGTATGCCAAGTTTGTCAAGCCTGCTTTTGATGATTTTGTTCACCCATCAAAGAAGTATGCTGATGTGATCATTCCCCGTGGTGGTGATAATCATGTAGCCATTGATTTGATTGTGCAACATATTCACACAAAGCTTGGTCAGCATGACCTCTGCAAAATTTATCCCAATATGTATGTTATTCAGTCAACATTTCAGGTATGCCTTTTGTTTTATTTGTGATTTGGTGTTATAGACATATTCTTCACCTTCTTTCTTTTGGGGGCATTAAGAATTTGGTAGTCTTGGCTATGGTTGTTGATCCTAAGACTCTCAAGTACAAATTATTTATTGTATGTTGAATTCAATTATTGGTCTTGTTTTTCGTTGAGCTGTGGCCCAAAAATTCTACTACTAAATGCCAGTAACTAGAATAACTGTACAACTCTGAGTGCAGAAAACAGTGAGATTGTGGATTATACAAAGCAGCGTCGGATGAGTTGGGTTGGGTATGTGTCTGGTAGGTGAAGGCTAAAGATAGTTATGTCAACTTGGTTTCTGTTTCTGGGCTTATGGCATATCAGTGAGAGAACTTTCCAAACCCCTTTTCTGGGCACCTTCTATGTCCACCTCCAACCAAATATTTAAATTTCAGCCCTGAAAAGTGTGATCAATCAGATCTCATGGTTGACTGGCCCAAGTTTATTTGAATATATAGGTCACTTGCATTACGATGGACCCTGTAACCTGAAAGGTTGTCCCAACAGTTTGCAATCCGATGACTGTTTCTTCACTTTCATCTCTTTGTAGTCCTGAATCGAGTTTTTCTCATGTTACAGATTAGAGGTATGCATACACTGATTCGAGACCGAGAAATATCAAAGCATGACTTTGTATTTTATTCAGATCGGCTAATTCGTCTGGTATTTTCCATTTCATGCTTTGTCAAGTTTCATTAACCTACCAGAGTTCAGCTTTTATGTTCTTATACTTTGATGTGGCCACTAGGTTGTGGAGCATGGCCTTGGCCATTTGCCATTCACAGAGAAGCAAGTAGTAACTCCAACAGGTATGTTGATTACATGTCTTTACCCTCTTCTTTCCTTCTCCATACTCGATTCAGAACTTTGTTCGTTTTGGGTTGGGAGGATTTTGGATTTTCCGTTGGAGGGGGAGGTGCGTTGCTAGTTGAATGATTGGACTGTGAAGCTCACATAAACATGGATCCAATATTTATTTAAGTAAAGAATATTATGTCTTTGAAATTTTGTATTTATTCTATTTCAGCATCAGTATATACTGGGGTTGATTTCTGCAAGAAATTGTGTGGGGTTTCAATTGTTCGAAGGTGAGCTTTAAATCAGGTATTGATTTTAAAAGTTTTATTTATCCGGCAGGCAAAATATGGGTTGTCGGGTCTTAACAATCTTTCCATGTTTATTATGTAAGTGGTGAGAGCATGGAAAATGCATTACGTGCATGCTGCAAAGGAATAAAAATTGGAAAGATTCTGATTCACCGTGATGGAGACAATGGGAAACAGGTAACCTTATAACTGTTTTTGAAGTAGGAGAAAATTTACGAAGAGCTAACCCCTCCCTCTCAAACTTAATAAAAATTGTGTATAACTGAGTTACTACAACTTAAGCAGCTTATATACGAGAAGCTTCCCAAGGATATTTCAGAACGCCATGTCCTGCTTCTAGACCCCGTCCTTGCTACAGGTAATCCCATTGGTTTCCTTTGAAGTTCTGTTGTCCTTCTTTGGTACCCGCATATATTGAGAAAAATGTAGTTGGTGATGGAAGAAAACTTTTGGACTCTAGTGTTTTCTTATTCTCATTGCTCAAGATGCACAGGAGTGATAGAAAGATAACATCATTTGTTTATTATGTCTTATGCCATTCCCGCCAAAGAGTATGTTGTGAGACATACTGCACAATGTGGAAATTAAAATGGCAGGGCATGTTGGCTTTTGCTAGCTAGAAATTGGAGTCCGTTTTTTATTTTTATAATTTGGGCACTGGACTCCGTTTTTTTTTCATGTATACATTAGTTACTGTAAGAATTTCAAATTAAAAACAAGAATAGGCTTGGTTTATCAAATTCCTGACCCATCCTGCTGAGAAGGGCATTCTTTTGAACTTTTGCTTGCTGGTGAGTGAAAAGTGACAATCCACGTTAATGGCTTGTAGGTAACTCTGCTAACCAGGCTATTGAACTACTCATACAGAAAGGAGTTCCTGAAGCACATATAATATTCTTAAACCTTATCTCTGTGAGTTTCTCTCGACGCCGACCGATTGTTTTTGTGTACAATGTCAACATTTGTTTGATTCTTTTTACCATTGCTTCCCTCTGCCTTAGGCCCCTGAAGGAATCCATTGTGTTTCCAAACGGTTTCCATCGTTAAAGATTGTCACTTCAGAGATTGATGTTGCACTGAATGAAGAATTCCGTGTGATTCCAGGAATGGGTGAATTTGGTGATCGGTACTTTGGCACTGATGATTGATCGCAGAAATAAGTGCATATTGTAGATTGTGATCCTAAAATATTTGCGCTCCTGTGGCCTTGAAATAGATGGTTATACAGAAACACCAAGGAGATTGGCTTATGCATCTTTTGTTACCGGAACTATGTAGTGTGTGTTGGCGCTATTTCCAAATTCTATAGTTCGACTGTTTCTACCTATATGATGTTCCTGTGATGGATGGAGGAAAATTATAAACAGTTTCATGTTTAATTAATATAATATAATGCCCTCGTGTAAAATCTGTAAAATTTGGGAATCTTTAAAAAAAACAAATGTAGCAGGACCTCTTCTTCCATTTTGACGACCACGTCTAATAGTTTCTTTGAACATCTAGATGGAGCAGACCAAGTATTATTCTTGGGGTACTAAATTGGGGTTCTTAAATATCCCTTTGACTGAAATGCAACATTCAACCTAAAAGTCATTTTTCAACTAGACGAGCGTGGTTGAAGTGTTGATGGGGTCGAAAATATATATTAAGGCTCTCTCAGACTATTGACTTGGGAGTCTTCTAATAATTGACTTTTTTATTTATCAGACTTGGTATAAATCTGAGTCACATCTTTCCCTTGTTGTGAGGGCACATAGTTTCGAAAATTCAAAGAGAAGAAAAACTCAATTTTCTTTCTCCATCCTCCCTACTACTACGTACAGGACATTTGTTCTCTTTAAATCTTGCAGACTCGTATCTTCACTCCTGCAGATCATCCCTCCCATTACATGCTTGCATAACAAGTATGGGTCACAGCAGTGCTTCCATCCAACTTGTTTCACTAATTTTACTGTCAGGAATTCTATACCTTGAAACCATTAAACTTGGTTTCTGCAGTGCTGCTGATCATCATAACGTGAAATGCATGGATATAGAGAGGAAAGCCCTTCTCAAGCTCAAACAAGGCCTTACAGATCCTTCGGACCGGCTTTCGTCTTGGGTGGGAGAAGATTGCTGCAAATGGAGTGGTGTAGGCTGCAACAACATAACTGGACGTGTCAACAGGCTCGATCTTCGCAATCGCTATAAAATAGGTGGGTTGGATGGTGATGGAGTAGCAGAGAATGCATTTGGTGGTGAGATCAACTCTTCTTTGCTTGTTTTGAAAGATTTGGTTTACTTGGATTTGAGCATGAATAACTTTGGAGGTGTCCAGCTTCCAAGTTTCATTGGATCACTAGAGAAACTGATATACCTCAATCTCTCTGGTGCATCGTTTGGTGGAATCATTCCCTCCAATTTTGGAAACCTCTCAAGATTGGTTTATCTTGATCTCAGTAATTACCTTTTTGAACCAGTTGAGAATGATCTACACTGGCTAAGGCTTGCAACTTTTTCTTCCTTAAAGTACCTTAACTTAGAAGGAGTTGACCTTTCCAAGGCTGCATCATATTGGCTTCCTACTGTTAATATGCTCCCTTCCCTTGTTGAATTGCATTTGCCCTTTTGTAGACTTTCCATCCTTCCTCTCACTCTTCCTTCCATCAATTTCACATCCCTTTTGGTTCTTGATCTCTCTGGCAACGATTTCAGCTCCACGATACCTCCCTGGATGTTTAATCTGACTAAACTAGTCCACCTTCACCTAAAGTCCAACAAACTCCATGGAGAACTTGCAGAAACATTTGGTAGTTTGACGTCTCTCCAGACGCTTGATTTATCAGAGAATTCAAACATTGGAGGTCAGTTGCCAAGAAACTTGGGAACACTATGCAGTTTGCAGACGCTAAGACTTTCTATCAACAAAATTACTGGTGAAATTACTAATTTCATTGATACGTTGTCTGCATGCACAAACATCACCTTAGAGACATTGGATTTGGGATTTAACAGACTGACAGGAAAACTGCCTGATTCTTTGGGATACCTTAAAAGCTTAAGATACCTCGCATTGTGGGACAACTCATTTCACGGTTCAATCCCGAAATCGATTGGAAACTTAACATCTTTGGAGGAGTTTTACCTTGCAAGAAATCAAATGGGTGGGATCATCCCAGAAAGTCTTGGGCAGCTCTCCTCGCTGGTTGCACTAGATATCTCTGAAAACACATGGGAAGGTGTCATAACAGAAGCTCATTTGGAGAAACTTCGAGGCTTAACCGATGTATCAATTGAAAAAGCTTCGCCAAACATTTCCTTAGTTTTCGACATACCTTCTGATTGGATACCTCCTTTCAAATTGAGATACTTGAACATTAGATCATGCAAACTGGGTCCCAAATTTCCTACATGGCTCAGAAATCAGACTGAGCTGACCATGGTGGTACTCAATAATGCTAAGATTTCAAACACCATACCAGATTGGTTTTGGCAGTTGGATTTGGAATTGAGTAAACTAGATGTCGCTTATAATCAGCTAAGTGGCAGGGTGCCCAACTCATTAAGATTCAGCTATCCTTCCACCGTTGATTTGAGTTCAAACAGGTTTGAGGGCCCCCTACCACTCTGGTCATCAAACATCACCATGTTGTATCTTAGAGATAATCTGTTTTCAGGACCAATTCCTCCTAAAATTGGTGAAGTGATGCTCTTTCTGTCAGATCTAGACATTTCTAGGAACTCTTTGAGTGGAAGAATTCCCCTGTCCCTTAGTAATATGAGCCAATTAACAACCATGGTTATCTCAAACAACCACTTGTCTGGTCAGATTCCTCACTTTTGGAACAAATT
Organism: Prunus avium; assembly: GCF_965620075.1. Lineage (NCBI taxonomy): Eukaryota > Viridiplantae > Streptophyta > Magnoliopsida > Rosales > Rosaceae > Prunus > Prunus avium. The sequence continues at coordinate 40,337,838 of NC_142286.1, forward strand.
ACCATTATTGTATATTGTAGATGTGTCAAACAACAGTCTCTCCGGTTCAATCCCAAGGTCCTTAGGCTCTCTTACTTCACTCAACTTCTTGATCCTCTCTAGCAACAATTTTTCAGGTGAAGTCCCTTCCTTGAGAAACTGCACTGACATGAAGAGTCTTGATCTTGGTGACAACAAGTTTTCTGGACCAATTCCGGCTTCCATAGGAGAAAACATGCTCTCTTTGTTGATTTTAAGCTTGAGGCTCAACTCGTTTACTGGAAACATACCTTCACAGTTATGTGGCCTTTCCAATCTCCACATACTGGACCTCTCACACAACAATCTCTTTGGAAAAATTCCACAGTGCATAGGTAATTTGACTGGCTTCAAATCTGAGTTCACAGACAAAGATACAAGCAGTTATCAGGGAAAACTGGAGGTGGTGTCAAAAGGAAGAGTGCTTGTATATGACTCCATCCTTTACCTTGTTAATAGTGTTGATCTCTCAGACAATAACTTGTCAGGAGAGATGCCCGTGGGGCTGACAAGACTTTTAAAGTTGGGCACCTTGAATTTGTCCATGAATCATTTGACAGGAAATATCCCAGAAAAGATCGGAAACTTGGAGCGGATAGAAACTATTGATCTATCAACAAACAAACTTTCAGGTTCAATTCCACAGAGCATGGTTTCTTTAACATTTTTGAATCATCTCAACCTGTCATACAATAACTTGTCTGGGAGAATTCCAACAGGCAACCAGTTTCAGACCCTGGTTGATCCATCAATTTACGAGGGCAATGCCGCTCTTTGCGGGTATCCATTACCCAGTTGCCAAGACGACAATGGAGAAGCACCTCAAGTTCCAAGTGGAGATGGAGAGGATGATGATGACAGTAAATTTAAAAAGCTAGGGTTCATCATCAGCATAGTGATAGGTTTCTTTGTAGGGTTCTGGGGAGTTTGTGGGACTTTGGTCATCAAGAAGTCCTGGAGATATGCCTATTTCCACTTCCTTGACAAAGTGAAAGATGCTCTCCTTCGTTTTGTATCATCCATTGGAACTTCTCTGCACAAAAGCTCATAGACCACCACAGAAGAAACTGCAAATGTAAAAGCACATGTTTGCAAACAAATAAAGCAATGGTTTTTTTTTTTTTTGGTCTGAAGAAAATAAAGCAATGTTTAGTATTGTCCTATGTTGTTGTTTTTTAATTCTTTTTTTTTTTATAGAGAAACATAAATAGATATTTATAAATAAACCCAATCCTAGACATGTATTTATAAAAAAACCCAAATACTATTTAAACATAGAAATACACCCAAAATCAACCCCACAATCAACAATTGTATATTTTTTGGGTGTGTTTATAAATGGGTTTTGAGTGTGTGTAATGATGGATTTTGGGTGTGTTTATAAAGTGTTTTGGGTGTTGGGTTTTTTTATAATTTCAACCCCCATTTTGGGTGTTTTAGTGAAACTCCCAAACATAAAATAGAAACGCTGTTTATCTCGTTATCGTACGTAAACAACACATCCAAAACCGCACGTCAACACCAACACCACATTAAAAACCGCGAGTTTAATTACCGTGTTTCACGCTATTCTATCTACCGTTGAGACATTTTTCTCAGCCCTCTTTATTTGTTTATTATCCATTCCCGCCACAGAGCAACGGCGGAGCAATGCCTCTGTGCTTCCTCTCCGTACGTCCTCCTCCGCCTCCACTCATTACCTGCCACGTTTCCCCAAGCGCAGTGCGCGCTCCGCCTTCTGCTTCAGCTCCAGCAGCTCCTTCTCGCTCGTTAAGCCCCAACGCAAACCCTCCGCCCTCGCTAACCTGCGCCCTCCACTGCCCACACTTCGAATCGTAACTCTTTTCGACAACACCCTTTCAGTTTACTTTTTTTTTTTTTCCCACAATAATTATTATCTTTGCTTTAACTTTTTTATTTATTTTAAATTTGTTGCCTGGATATTCAGGTGCTCCGGGTGTACCCACGAGTTCAATCTCCACCGTCCGGTCATCATTGACGAGGCTACGGAGTTCTTCAAGGCCGTTGGAGTCTCAGATTTTACATTCGACAGTTGCAAACTGGTATTACTTAACAATTTGCCCCCTTAATTTCGTAAAGTGTAGGCCTTTTTTATAGAAAAAAATAAAAAATTATCTTCCTGGTATTACTTAGGGTTTTGAGTCTTGATATTATTTGGTGTGGTGCTAGTGGGGATGGAGGTGTCGTGCAAAATTAGCCGTTCGTGGTTCATCAGAAAACCCTCTGATTGGGCTTTATCAGGAGGGCACTCATAATGTAGTAGATATTCCTCAATGCAAAGGTCCCAAATTCCCAATCCTACTAACTTTTTAAATCATTGGATTAATTTTCAATTGTTTCTTTTGCAGTTTTTAATTTTGTTTAGTTTGTATTTTCTTTTTTCTGTTTTTTCAGCTCATCATCCAAGTATTAATGCCGCGGTGGAGCTGCTTAAACAAGGTCCTTTTCAGTTATTAAAACTCAATGTTACCTGTTATATTTTGTTTTCTTCTTTGTTTATTTGTTTCTTTTTCCGGTTTTTGAGTGTTGAATTATTTTTGTACTTCTTTATATAATTTTCAGGTATTACTGAACTAAGCATTGAGCCATATGATGAAGATGAGGGAACGGGTGATTTACGTTATGTGCAGGTGAGATTCAAGATAATGAAGGTGTACATGGAAAATATGCTAGTAAGTTGTAATTTTCTGGTAACTCAATTAATGGTGGTGTGCAGATGGCCGTGACAACACATGATACATCTCTTCCTGCCTCCGAAAGATATAAAAATGGTTAGTAGCTGAATTCATTATAATTATGTGAGTTTTAGAATCAGATTTTCTGTAATACGCAAAAATTGATCTTAAATCTAACTAATGTTTAAGTTATACTTCCTTCTAGGTAAAGTGCAGGTAGCTTTAGTATGGAACTCAAGAAATGAAAATTCCCCGAATTCAGAAAAACTGAATGCCTTGGCTAATGTGAGCTAGCTACTTCATTTTATTTTGCTGTTGTAAATCTTATCTTTTAAAGAATTATATTTGAAATCTATGGTCTGTATACTTGTTTCCAGTTTATATGGAGAAATGGCGGGACAAGAAGCAAAGTCAATCTGGTTCACTCTGTATGGGCCAACTTTCAGACATCAACAAACAATGTGAGTCCAAAGGGTTATTTTTAGTCATTTTATTACATGATCTTGAATTTACATATGTTTACCTGGTGATGCAGATAATTTTTGGGAATAGATGGAGACATCTTTTAGGAGAAAGAGACTTCTGGGAACATGTTGGAGGAATTGATATCTCCTTGGCTCCATCCAGTTTTGGCCAAGCAAACACACGGGTATTTTAATCTTATTTTCTAACTACTGAAATGCATAAATTTTATTTTCATTAACATCAACTTCCATCACACTGTGAGCTTAGAAATTAAAGCCATATAAACCACTGTAAATGTAAGGGTAGAAGAAGAAAAAAGAAAAACAAAAGACCCTTAGAATGCACATATATTATGATATAGTTGTTATTCAGGGTATAATTGGATCCTGAAGGAATCAGAATTTGAAACATGTAAAAGAAGGAATCTTCGGTTTAACATCTAACCATCCTGACTGGAACCTGTTTTCTGAAACTTGATTATGGAAAATCATACCTTCTTAATTTTACATTTCTTGAAAAAGTTTCTACTCTATATCACCTGGTCTAATGCTACTTCATCCCAGGCTTTTGATACCTTGCTTCGGAAGTTACAAAGGTATGTCCCTCAAGGATCATCTGTTGCTGACTTGTATGCAGGAGCTGGTGTAATTGGATTATCATTAGCTGTGACAAGAAAATGCAGGCAAGAATTGGGATAATTTGAATGTATAAAACCTCAAAAGTTCAGTCTTTATTTTTAAATATAAGACATTCTGATATGGAATTATTATTGTTTTCTAGGTCTGTTAAATGCATCGAGATTAACAAAGAATCAAAACTATCCTTTGAGAAGACAGTTGACCGCCTGCCAAACTTAGTAGATAGCAGTATCAGCTGGCATCTTGCAGATACTTCTAAAGTTGGTAACCCCTTGAAATTTTTTATGTATATATCTTAAATTTTTACCTCATAGTAGAGATCTCTGTTTTCTTCAGGTTTAGATGTTAAATATGGCGATAATTTGTTAAAGAGAAAGTATGAGAATAAATTTTAAATTATTATTTAGTATGTGAATTCTTCCGAATTTCATGTTTATATTATAATGTATACAAAGCAATTTTCAAGGTTTCTCCGTTATTGTTCCTTTATGATTTCTGCTGAATAGTTGGGTTTGTAATATTTCTCACATATAAACTAGGAACCTCTTTCTTGGATCATGGGATCAGATGTACTTGTTGTGGATCCTCCTAGAAAGGGACTGGATGCATCTCTTGTTGATGCATTGCGGAGTATATCTTCAGCCGAGTATAAAGCTAAGTCATCCTCAGAGAGGTTAGACCCTTTCTACATTCAAAATATTGAAGTCAAGGACCTCACTGGTGGTCCTAGTGGAAAGTAATTAGTTCCAATAATTTATATGTCAACTCAGTTCAAGCTCAAAAGAAAAGGATGAGAAGAGACCATGGATGCTCCGTGCAAGAGAAGCTTCAGTTCATATTGGAAGCAAAATAACTTCAGAGGATAGCAAAACATTGCCTCGAACCCTTATTTATATTAGTTGTGGATGGGAAAGCTTCAAAGAGGTATAAATTGGTTGCTACAAAGTTCCATGAAATAATTATATTCTGCTCTGATTATCCAATCCCGTCTTGGTCTGGTTTGACTGTCACCATTTTTTACCTCTACGTAATTTGGGATTGATTTTTCAACAGGATTGCGAGTTGTTATTGTCTAGCAAGGCATGGAAGTTGGAAAAAGCCCACGGATATAATTTTTTCCCTGGAACCCAGAGGTATATATCAGTTTCTATTCTTTAACCCCCTTGTTTCCAACGTATGATGCATCTTATTACAATTAAATTGCATGGATATGCATATATACTATAGTTTCTTTCAAGATTTCCCGCATTTCATTCAGACGTTGTATTGCTAATTCCATCATCTTTGCATTTAATACATCTTTTTGCTTTCCAGTTTCTTTTTTGCTAAGTTTTCCATGACAAGTTTTTATTTATTTTTTCCATGATTGCAGCATCGAGGTTTTAGCTGTGTTCAAGAGGGGCCAAGGTGTCAGCCTAAAGAAAAAGAAATTAGGAAAGAAGAAGAAGAAACGCTTGTGAAGAATTTTCAATGTTGTATTTTGCTGGGGTTATTACTAGAAGAAGAGTAGGATAATCTATCTAGTAGAGTGAGAAAATAACAAAACCAATACCTCTGTGTTGTTTTCCCTTTTGAAGAAAGGAATTTTGTTCATCATCAACTGAGACATGTGTGATATGAATAGTTACAAGTGAATGAAATTGCAGATTGTTGTGTTACCTGACTCCTTTGGAATTGGATGAAAGAATAAATAATTGAGTAAAAAATAATAATAAAGAAAGCGATGTCTTGCATCAGGAAAGCTGCTAGTTCCGTTGGTTGAGGAGAAGACGTTTTCAGTTCCCCTTCTCTCTGCTCGTGGTTTTCGTGAGATGTGGAAAGGCATTCAAAATGTTGTAGGCTATTAAATCCTGCCTGGTTAAGATCCCAACCACGGGAGGCACCTATAAATGGAGCACACGTTGAGGTTAGTGATATTGGCCTTTCCAAATTTTAGTGTATAACGAACGACCATCTTGAATAAATTTGCTAAATGTACTGAATAAATATGCTTAGGTGTAAGTAAGTTGTAACTCTAGTTAACAAGTGCATGGTGTTTAGTAAAATGAGAATGCTTGATCAAATTACCCCAGCTGCTTCATACTTTGGCACAATGAGCAAATGGCGGAGTCCCAGTTGTCTGAAAAGCACCATAGCTTTTGCTACTGACATGCTTTCCATCACTGTATAAGGTGTTGTATTGGTGAGGGGATGCAGATCTACATACATCTCCATTTCTTCACTTGTCACAGCCACCTCCTCGATCTTTCCTTCCCTCTCAGCCAACTCAACCCAGGTAAATTTCTCTCTCACTTCCCACTCCTCTGTTCTTCTTTTCTCTCTTTGAAACCATTTCTTCTTCAGCACATGAACAAGGTGAGCTCGAAGGATTAGTCCATGTACTTCTGTTGCCCCAACGGCCAATCCTACTGGTGGCACCACTCCATCATCTATAACAGGGAAACCATTGTGTGTGGTGTTTCTCAGGACCTCCACAATACTTTCCACCGTTTCAATTCCACGAAGGGTGACTACTGGCAGCTTGGCATCAGCAAGCTCACCTACGGTCAGATTCCTCATCCATGGTTCTGGATGTGCATCCAAGAAAGGCAAACCTTTTAAATGCAGTATAATCTCATAGATGCTTGGGTTGAAGCTGTCTCCTACTGTTTTGGCAATTAGGAGGACAATCATTGTTATGGGTAGTAAGAGGAGGTTGTTGGTGAGCTCAAGAAATATGACACATAGTGAAACTGTCATCCTCATTGATCCTGCCATTAGAGAAGCTGCACCAAGAACAGCAAAAAGCCCCTGGTCAATGTTCGTATAGGATTTCATGGCGATACCAAGCATGCGGCCATAAGCTGACCCCATAAGGATGATGGGGAGGAACAGTCCAGATGGCACAGCAATTCCAAATGTAAACAATGCTAAGATGCAATAAAGTGCGAAGAAGATTAGGAGGGAGATAGGATGGTATTCGGTGGATGTGGTAGTCGAGAAGATGTTTCGAACTGCATCATCATTAGTGGCAAGGAGAAGAGTAGCCAGGTCATTGTAGTGGCCATCTGGGCAGTTGAATTTTTTGAAGTTTCCAGACCCTGCATTGGTGGGGCAGACAGACTCTGCAAGAGAGGAATCACAGGGTGTGCATTCGACGAGGAAAGGGAGACCATATAAGCATGCAGAGGTAAAGAGTGATACACTGAGACTGAGGAGGACCTTGTGAACTTTACCCTTCCTGCCAAGAGAGTAATTCAAGAAGTAATTATTACTATCAAGTTGACATCACATTGTGTTAGTTGTCAAACATGGAATAACCATTTCTCTCAGATTACAAAAAGCACGGTCAGCTGAGTATATTCTGGTGTTGGCTTAGCTTTGCAAGGTTACTTTACATCCTAAAATCCGTTTATGTTTATGACTACAAGATTGAAGTTTGGATTAGGTTGCTTACTGATTTATGAGATTGTATAGTCTGAGGATCTTGTGGAGAAGAAAGTTGTACAGGCTTCCCAATACTCCACCAATAATGCCAATTACAACTACGGGGATGATATCCATCATATGGTACGTCACAGTAACAGTGCTTACATCGAACATGATAAGCCCTCCTTTTCCAAAAAGCCCACATCCCCCGGAATTGCATATTTCAATGAAAGTTCTAAGCACCACGACCACAATGGCTGTGCTGAAGAAAGTTCTCCAGAGAAGGGCACTCCTCCACCATGTTGCCACCTCTTCAAGAGCAAACAGTACGCCACCCACAGGGGCTCGGAAAGCTGCACATACCCCAGAGGCAGCGCCACAAGTAATGAGATCCCGGCGGTCACGGTCATTATTGAAGTAGCGGAGCCAGCGCCATTTGATACGGTGATTGTCAGGTCCCCCTTGGCCTAGTAAGGAAGCAATGCAGCTTCCAATGTGCACTAGAGGTCCTTCTTTTCCAAGATCTAGGCCTGCAGAGACAGCCCCAATGCTTCCGATTATCTGCAACATGAAAGTTTATCATGCCACTTAGCTTTATACATAGAAGAAATTAAGTAAAATCTCTCGTGTACTGTGTTAAGCAGTTTTATTATTTAGCTTTCTTTTCTTTTTCAATATCGTAACTGATTCTAATTTTAAGAGTAGTTTAATAGAGCAGTCACTTACTGAAATTATCTTGAGACATTTTCAATTTTAAAAAGCCAACCCACCTTGACAATCATTGTTGTAGCACCAAACATATTGGGAGTGTCCACTCCGTTTAGATAAGCTTTGATTTCAGGTATACCAGGTCCGGCCGCAGTGGGTGCAAAACACACGCAGAGAACGGAAGCAACAGTGGTCAGTAGGAGATTGGCCCCAGCTAAATAGATGAACCCCATGAGGTACCTACACCACATAATTCCCACACATTGTTTTTGTTGTCACAGAGAATTGAACAGACTATAATATGAGATTTTGATTGACGTAGGTGAATATAACATTGAGAGTGTGGTTAGGAATGCAACAAACCTTTCTTTCTCTATGAAACTAACTGCGGCAAGAAGCTTGTAGCCAGCAATATTCTCAACTGCAAGGTTAATGAGGGTGGCAATTATACCAGTTAAAAGTCCAACAAGGAAGGCGAGAATCCATTTCAAGAATATATACTGCAAGACTTGGACTTTGGATCTGCTTCTCCAGTCATGCTTAAAGAGATCATTCTCGTTGATCCTGCATCAAACCAACTCCAATTCAATGTGAGGATGAAGAGAATAAGGATTTAGCATTTGGGAGTTGCTTTCAAGTGAAACTTGAAATGGGATGTGTGTTAGTTCTTACTCATAGTCCAAGCTCTCTATGTAGGAGACTTTTGCTCCAACTATAGCCAGTGGACTGGAAGAGAGTGTCCGGTTTCTCCGGAGGAGTGGTTGACTCAGTGAAATGCTTTCTGGATCTCTTTCTTCCCCATCATTAGATTCTCCTTGCATGTTGAGAGGAATTGCAGCTGATTCTGCTGCACATTGGTTTGAATTTTCCTCCATCGAGCTAATGGAAGTTGCAGAGAGAGAGAGAGAGAGAGACAGCTACTCTTACTTGCTACGAATGTTAGATTGGCGAGAAGCTGTCATGCAGTCTATCCGTATATCTTTATAAATAAATACACTGTACACACATATATTGACACTAGTTCGTTTTTGTACATACATGACAATAGTGGCATTACTCTATATAATACATATACGATGGCATCTCTCGTCCAGTAATAAAAGGCCAAGACTTATCGTCCTGTATATGTTTTTTTGGCTACCTATCTGAATCCTTACTAGTAAATACTAAATGATAGGTTAGGAAGCTTGGACGTTTTGTAATGATGATTCAAGTAAAGTCACATAACACATTGCTATCAATTGTTATTATCAATGATATGATCATCCATTTTTCTTGAATTGAAGAATATTTGTGGATTGTTTTATAATAATCTGCACAAATGAGTTGCATTTGAATCTACGCAATTGATTTTGGGGCACATGATTGATAGCTACGGATTTGACATGACTCGTGCATTTCTCTAAAACTTTGGACAAGTTTCACACAAATTATTATGTTGTCAACGTCTGGCGAATCAGCAATCTGCCACCTCGTTCTCTAGACAGATAGGCACAAAATGCGAGAGCCACTTGGGGTAGAGCACGTGTCAACATCTGATCATCATCAGATCGCAGAGATCAACGGTGCGCTTGAGATGTGGCCTTTGGGGTGATTCAAAAGCCAGTTTATCCATTGTATTGTATGTATCATTAATATAATATGTGATTTGCATTTGTATAAGTTGTTGTCGGACCCATGGACAATAACAATTTGGTATTCTTCATGTTCCGCCGAGTTGGACCAGCAATGTTCCGGAATACGCAGGTTGCCATGCCATGTGTAGCTGGATGTGGATGCCTTCTTCACCACCCATCCTATTGAAATTTGTAGCTTGCTCTTCTTTTTTCGGGCGTAGTCCAATGATTTGCAGACCAGTGGATCTCAAATTCAAACGCTTATGACACCTTAATAATGTATGTGAGAGAAATCTCACCTTTTTTTTTATTTTATAATTTAGAATATTACTTATATTATAAATAAATAAATAATCATTTTAGTTTTTTGCGTGATCTAAAATAATCGAGGCCCTGGTTTTCGAAAGCAGATCCAGATCAACAACAAAGTAAATGAGCTTGGCCCACTTGGCCAATAGTCAGATTCTGGATCTTCATGTGTTTACCAAAGGCACGGATGTCTACATAACGTAAACTACAGAAACAGCTATATATCATGTTGAGAGCCTCTATAATCAACTTGTGGCTGTAGTTTAGTGGTAAGAATTCCACGTTGTGGCCGTGGAGACCTGGGCTCGAATCCCAGCAGCCACACAACTACCATTTTCCTTTTTTCCAATTTGGTGTTATGTTAAGGTGTACTATTGGTATTTTTGGTAGCTCATCCCATATCTCAAAGTATTTGAACCAGCTTGGATTTTTCAATTAATTTGTTGGAGTTTCTTTATAGATGATGTCGAGTTCCACACAATTAATCAAAACATCATGTCCTTAGCAAAAATATATATAGATGATGTCAATTACAGTTCAAGTCTACACTCTTCAAAAACATTGAGACAAGTACACTCAAACCATGACTTCTTTTAATTATAAATATATGTAGAACAACTCCGTTCAAATTTTTTCAACATTCTCCTTTAATAATCGGAGAGTCGCAAACCAAATTAAACCCCTTAACAACTCCCAAATATTGGAGAAGAAGGGAAAAACCAAACTTCATAACCCACATTTTATATGTAGTGGGAATCATATATGTAATATTAAAACGCCAACCCTAAATCCACGGCATTTTAAATTCAATAGCTGATCACATGATGGTGCATTGGGTGTCCGGATCATAAAACGGGTGAATCTCCATCCGCGGGGGTGGCTGTGGAAAACTCAGTGGTTGCGCCGTCTGCTCATAGTAATTAGGGTAGTACCGTTGATGATGGTAGGGATCTGTTGCTATATGGGAGGAATTACCTGTTCCATTGGGATTATAATATCCGTAATCATGATTATTATAATAACCCTGCCCATAACCATGTCCATTTCTGTAATTAGCAACAGGCTTTGCCGTGTAGAACTGATGCTTATATCCTGAGTCAATCCTAAGCAGCTCTGCATGCTTCCCTGATTTTGATAATAACTTGAGAAGGGTGTCCGGCTCGATTGTGCCCGAAACATGCGCAATCCCGGCTTGTGCATCAATGGTGTAAGACACCCCTAATAACAAATCAGACGATTAATTTAGTGATTAAGATTCAAGAACAACGAGATTAACACAAAAGCAATTGTGCAAATCAGGCGATTAATATACGTACGTACCCTTGATTTTGCTCAAAACTTTGGTCATGGTCTTATGCCATCCAGGGGTGCTGGTATCCAATTTCAATTGACAACTCTACAAAATCATTTTGACAAAAAAGATTTTTAAAAAAAACTTGGAAATTAAGAACAGGGAGGGAGATAAACGACACTAACCATGAAACCAGTATTGCCATCGGACTCCGACATGATGAGAGAGAAAACTAAATTATGGTCGTAAACGAGTTGAGGAAAGTGTCTGCTTCTTGGTGTGTGCACTTTTCTGGTTTAAAACAGAGCTAACGTTGGGTGTTTAAATAGAGAATTAGTAGGTCGGGCCTCTAGAAAATATGGGGAATGATTTGTCGGGAATGTTTTGCATTAATTATGATCACTAATTAACCAATCAATCAAACACATTTCAAATTCAACCGGTGATTTCAAACTATTTCTCTTCTTTTTGTTATCCCTCATGAGATTCAACCAGGCGAAGATCTCTGAGAAGAAAATTTTCCATTTGGAGGATCACTCCATATTTCTGCATGCTAAAAAAACTCTAGGATTTGGAGATATCTCATTCTCACTCCCACAAAAAATATAAGGTAGGTTTTCTAGGAACCCTACCATCAATGCACCAAATGAGAAAATTGGTTTAGGAAAATGTCTAAAATGTAAGGGATCCACTTCCTATATAAGGTTAATATATATAGTATTTATTAGGTCCGTCTAATTCTCCGCAACAGTATAAGGTTAATATATAAAATATTATTTTAGGTAAAGATTTGCAAGAATGGATTTCTATTTGTCAGTTACTCATTTTTTCTTTAATAAAATACCATCCGCCTTTCTCTAAAAATAAATTAGTGTAGGACAATGTTTTCGATCCCCAGTTACACTTGCAAGTTTGAATCCGAGTCCTTTCCTAAGGATTGATAACACTTTTATGCCAAGTTTTATTGTAAATTATGTAATGCTTAATAACGTTTTCTCTTTGAATATATCTCTGTGAGTGAGATCATAATTTATAAATAAAAAACGAGATTAATGAAATGATTTTATCAGTCACAATAAGACTAACGATGAGGCATTTGACATGCAAGCCAACTGCGGTGAAAGTATTGAAAGTGAGGTCCATGATCCCAAGCTTACCCTAGATTTGCATAATATTGTCTTCATGAAGAGCCCTTCACAAAATGCATAATGGGTAAGAATTTGCCTATACATAATTAATTCACCTAATAAATGTTTTTACGCAGGATTTTATGGTTGGATCAGCTTCATATATGAATTTATTGAGACCTTAGTATATCTTTTGGTGAAAAGATTAAAAACTAAATAAATTAAATTGAGACCTTAGTATTTTATTTTTAATCAAACCTCAAGGACTCATTTATTAAGAAACAAATAAGACGGGGCACGGAACCTAATTCCGACTCATACAATCAATCATAAGGGCGTCTTGAATAAAATTAGGGGCACCTCTACCCAAATAGACGGCTTCTCTTCACACAACCAGGTCTAGCCGGTCTATGCACAACGCAATTGGCTTCTCCAGGAATAAACTGAAACAAGACTCCGGCACCTGAAGCAATAGGGTCTTAATATCTTCATAGATTCTTGAATCTTCCCAGTATAGACATATCATAGCCTCCTCTTTGTTTAGCTGACACCACCACAGAGGAGTCAAGTGAGACCTTAGTATTTAGCATCAAAATATATACAAGAAAGGAACTATTCTAGTGCTCCATTTCCATACACATGTCTTCGCATCCCATCCCAAAAAATGCAAAACTTGGAAGCAGCACCAAACTAGTCTTCTGTGTGAGGGAATTCATTTGACTTGAAATTAGAAGAAATAACAAAAAAAATACCCAAAAAAGTGAAGACTTTGTAAGATTCAAATATAATGTCCATTACGATTCTACATTATTCTCCTCAAAAAACCGGAGAAATCGCAAAATATGAACTCGGACATGCCCTTAAAAATTGGGAAGAAGGGAAAAACAAAAATTCCAAACACAAGTAGTAGAAACCAAAAAACCAAGCATCCTATAATCTATGTAACATTTTGCGTTTTAAATTAAGGTCATTATTGAGTGATCAGAGAATGGAGCATTGGGAGTCTTCCGGCCGCGGCCGCGGCCGATGGTAGTGGTGTACGTGGTGGGCTGTTGTTGTTGCAAGGGTTCTATCTTGAGTGCGATCGTAATTAGTCCCATTACCATTTCCATGTGTGTTGTAAGTGTCAACAACAGGTTTGACACCAGAGAAGTGATAATGTTGTCCAGAATGAACTCTCAGCAGCTGTGCATGCTTCCCTGCTTTGGCAAATAACGTCAGAAGGGTGCTCGGATCCACCGTCCCCGAAACACATGCTATTCCGGCTTGTGCATCAATGGTATAAGATACTCCTTCATTAATTATAATCAAAATTGAATTAAGTCATAAAAAACAATAGTATTAGTATTTTTTTTTTATACAAGCGATAGTCTAAACTACTCTAATGTATAATGTATGAGGAGGTGGACTCAAACTTTGGGGGCAAAATCACTGCCCTGACCAACTGACCTAACTCACATATGCATCTTTTTATCCATATAGTATATAGGAAACAAGCATGCTTACCACTGACATTCTTCAAAACTTTGATCATGGTCTTATGCCATCCAGGGGAACGGGTATCCAATTTCAATTCACAAGTCTACAAAACCATTTTGACAAAAAAAATTAAAACAAATAACTTGGAAATTAAGAACAGGGAGATAAACGACACTAACCATGAAACCAGTATTGCCATTGGACTCCGACATGATGAGAGAAAACTAAACTTTGGTCGTAAAAGAGTGTAGAAAAAGTGTCTGTTTCTTGGTGTGCACTTTTCTGGTTTAAAAACAGAGCTAGCGTTGGGTGTTTAAATAGAAAATTAGTAGGTCGTTCCTTCCTCTAGAAAATTAGTGAAATGATCACTAATTAACCAATCAATCAAACACTTTTTAACCGGTGATTTCAAACTATTAATGTTAGTTTTATGGTAAATCTGTTCTCTTCTTTGTCTTAACCAGGCGAAGATCTCTGGGAAGACAATTTTCCATTTGGAGGATCTCTCCATATTTCTCCAGACAAAAAATCTCTAGGATTTGGAGATATCTCATTCTCATGGCTAACAAGTTGCTACATTTATGACTCTACAAGATCCCACAACACCATTTTCTTCACAATTTTGCGTTAGATTTGAAATGTGAGCATCAATTGTTTTAGCTTGGTGACCTTATCCATGATCTGCTATAATTAATATTTCTCGAGCGATTCTTGGGTCTCACCACTTGTATACATCTATGTGTCTAACTCTCGGGAACGTTACGTGAGGAAAATGTTTGTATACAACTAGGGTTAAGGTAGATTTTCTCGGAACCCCACCATCAATGCACCAAGTGAGAAAATTGGTATAGGACAATGTCTAAATTGTAATGAATCCACTTCCTATATAAGGTTACTATAGTATTTATTAGGTCCATCTAATTCTCCGCATCAGAGAGACAGTTTTAAAAGCTTACTCTTCTTTTTTAATATAAATGATTATTTTAGGTAAAGATTTGCAAGAATGGATTTCTATTCCACCCTTAACTCCGGCATTATTGAGTACGGAAAAATTCTATGGGATCTCCACCGTCGACTGAGAGATATGAAACAATATCGGTATCTTCCTCTAATAGCTTTTTCAGCTCTAGTGCTCCTATGCATACTTTTGAAAAATTCTTCTCAACCAATTGGAACCACCCACGACGCATCGCTTCTCAAATTTCAACCGGTATATGCTTCTTATTAATTATTTCTCTTTCATTAATCCGTGTACGTGATATAATATTGGTGGATGAATGATATGAATGAGTTTGTTACTAGAACCCAGAAAGCGCAGAGTTGGTGGAAGTTTTGAGGAAAGCATCGATGGCAGACAGAACGATCATACTTACCATTGTTGAGGAGGTCTGGACTGGTCCTGGCTCTGTTCTTGATCTCTTCCTAGAGAGCTTTCGGATTGGCCAATGTTGAGAGTATTTGTCCCACATTGAAAAGTTAAGGGACCTAGCCTGGGTTTATAAGGAGTTGGGCTACTCACCCCATTGCCAATTAGTTTTGGGGTGGAACCTCAACTTTCTTCATGGTATCAGAGCAAGGCTTCACGTGTTGGGCCCAACGGCCACACGTGCTCCCGCCACCAAATATGTATTGTCCACGTGTTAGGCTTGAAAGTTCGCCACATGTGCGAGGGCGTGTTGAGAGTATTTGTCCCATATTGAAAAATTAAGGGACCTTATAAGGAGTTGGGCTACTTCCCCCAATACCAATTGGTTTTGGGGTGGAACCTCAACTTTCTTCAGCCAAGAGACCAAATGGCTCTTGAATCACTT
This sequence comes from Prunus avium, assembly GCF_965620075.1. Lineage (NCBI taxonomy): Eukaryota > Viridiplantae > Streptophyta > Magnoliopsida > Rosales > Rosaceae > Prunus > Prunus avium. The sequence continues at coordinate 40,353,404 of NC_142286.1, forward strand.
GATCATTGTCACTGTAGGCAGGCAAGCATTTCAGTACTGCAAGTCCCTGCATCCCCATTGCTTCCAGCTCACAGTCGGGATAGACATGACCTGCTACATAAAGTGCTTCAACTAGGCTACAATCTTGTTTTCACAGTAAGGTTTCTTGTTCCTTGTGTGATGGTTGAAATCAAGATTGGTCATGCAGATCGTAATTGAAACTTAACTTGGCAGCAGGAGGTGGATGTTATGTGGTTCAGAAACCCAATACCACACTTCAACCCCCAAGATGAAGTCACAATTCCATGTGATCTCGAACCGAAAGATGGAAGCAATAAACAGGATAGGGGGCTCTTTTATGTGAAATCGAATTATATATCAGTCGAATTCTTCAATTACTTGAAATTGGTCGGGGTCCTATACCCAACACTCCTTCTGAATCTCTCTGTGAGATTGCAACAGAACAGGAGATTATGGAAATGCTTGGAATGCACATAAAATTTCTTGATAAAGCTTACTTTGGTGGATTTTGTCAGCCACTTAAGAGCAATAGTGAAGTTTATACCATGCAATCAAACTGCTGTGAAAAGATTGAAAGTAAGGTCTATGATCTAAAGCTTGTCCTAGATGATTGGAGCAACTTCACGGACAATCATCAAATAATAGCTTGGGGACATTGTCTTCATGGAGAGCCCCAGACAAATGCATCCAATAAGAATTTGCTTATTGCTGCTACATTCAGTTTACTTGCAGAGAATTAATCATGATCAAAATTCTGGATTCAATTCTTACATGCAATGAGGGATTCCATTATTTTCACAATTAGGTCAAGGGAGCAGGGATCAGTATTTATCAAGTATTTCTCCATAATGCTAGGCTTTTATGGTTGAGCTTCATATACATTTCAGTAAAAAGAGAAAATTAAAAAAGGTGAGAAACTTTATGTAAAACTGAGAATGAAGGCTACAGCATTTATCTATTTGAACTTTTCTAGTGCTCCATACACATGTTTTCATGTCACATACCAAGTACTTCAGAACTTGGAAGCAGCAACAGAGAGTTCTTGAATTTATCTTTTATTTAAGCTTCAATGGTGGAAGATTGCAATTTGGCATATACATGGGGGAAAAGGCGGCAACACAATTAGCCAGATAAAAGCATCGCAATTAACACAAATTATCCGCATACAGAAGCACGAATGAAGAATCATAACATTATAAAAATTACGATAGAAAACAGATTTTGCTTGAAGTCAATCGAAGAACTGAATACAACTCTTATGCAACTTACATGGACCAAAGCCTCTCTACATCAAGGGTAGATATTCCTACAAATCAAAGGATGCACAGAATGTGGTCAATAGGGTATGTCTCCTTGAGGTAGATCCCAGTTATCGCCGTCATCATCGCTCTTCTTGGTTTCAGGGACTTCTGGCTTCTGCTGAAAAGGTCTTGAAAAGGGACGCCGGCTGATAAAAGACACGAGCATTCAATAATCATTTTCAACGGGGGAGAACTAACCAAAACAAGTCATTCAAGTCTGTTTGTGATTTGTTAGTCATATGTTTTACACACAGAACGATTGGATTGTTAGGGATTAAAGAACCCACATTCAACAATTACAAAACACATTTTACATTGTTTCACAGAGCAAAGATATGACATGTTCTTCTCAGCTACAATGCATAAGTTCAAATCTTTTTTTCTCTCGATTTCAAAGGTTGAACATTTGTATCTTAATTTAAATTCAATTATCTAAACTAAAGCTACCAAACAATCATAAAAAATGAGAATAATCAACTTCCCTTCCACTCTTTCCTATTTCCTCAATTTCCCGAGCAACCAAAAAAAGAAATGTGACGAAAAGCAGGAAAAAGCCCAGAAGTAAAAGAGACCTTCTTTTGTTGCGCTTAGCAGCGTCACGCGTCCTGCGCTTCTTCTCGTCTTGCTTGTTCTCAAAGTACCTCCTCCTCTTAGTTTCTTGAATAAGACCGGCCCTCATGACCTCTCTCCTGAACCTGTTGATCAGCCTCTCCTCGGGTTCGTTGTCGTCCACAATAACTTGCACATTGTAGGCCGACTTAAAGAAGAGGGTGTTGGCATAAGCCAGAGAGGGGCATATCACAGACTCTACAGAAGAAGAAGAAGAAGAAGAAGAAGAAGGGCCATAAGCAGAGGGACCCACTTGAGCCATCAGTGGGGCCACCCCATCTCCGGTCTTCTGGGTCTGTAAAATAGGGAGCTGGGTCGGTGGGGTTTTGGGTTGTGATGGTAGCTTTGAGGGATTGAGGAAGGAGAACAAGTTGCAGAGAGAGGATGAGGCAGCCATGGATTACTTTGTTGATTGGAGTGATAAGAATTGTCGACCTTCTGATTTTGGTGTTATCTTCTTTTCCGGTTTTTTTTAACTCTTTTTTTTTTTTTTTTTGAGAGGGATAGGATAGACAGAGTGGTCAGTGTGAGATTAGCTTGATAGAGTTGGGCCTGTCGATTTTTATAATACATCAATGTGTTTGATGGACTTCAAACTTGGACCAAAAGTCCTAGTCAATCACTTGGGAGTTAGACCTGATATTGTAGAGGCCCAGTTCAAAAAAGTGACCGTAATGTTTTGTGCCTTACCTTTTTTTTCTCATATAAGCGATATTGGGGGAAAAGGGAATTAAACCTAGGACCTCTAATGCATATATAAATATTCTTAACCACTAAGTCCCTTACATTTCGTGCCTTAAGTTGAGTTGGAAGTTGTAATGTTGTCATAGTAAATAGGATGAGTTTAGGTTTTTGTTTGATTGATAAATTAATTTTTTGTATGAAATAGTAGAACCTGCCTGGGTTGGAGCCTAGCTTGGCTCCCATTTCTGGTCATACTGAATGGTCATCATTTATGGGAAGTGATTATAGTGGCCAATCCAATAACAATATAGAAAGATTTAGGCACTCTTCTTCTTTTCCACTGTTCTTCTTTCTGTCATGTTATTGTCAAGGGCAAGGTTTATCATTTTTTTATCTGGAAATAATATATTGAACCTTTTGTTTTGTCCCAGCTTCTTCTGATACTATGAGCTTGTACAGTATGCTTACAAACTGCCATATATGTCGATTTCAAAAAAGAAAAGAAACAAATCTTGGGAGATTAGAAAGAAAATGAAGGCCAGTATGGAGGAGACTGTTTGTTGCAGCCGTTGCCTCTGCACAGCATCAGAAGGTCTTTGTAGTTGCGCTGCGTCGGTCTGTCTGTTCTCCATCTCCCAACCTATAGCCGATATACTAGACTCTATAATATTATTATTAATAACCTTCGAATGATATATATATATATATATATATATATATATATATATATATATATATATATATATATAGATGTTGATGCTTTAATTCTCATTTTTCTAATGATTGGCATATATTATGGATTATGGAGGCCACGTTAGTAAGTATTTGGTGCTCTTAAAAAAAGCAAAATCTGACGGTTGCTTTTCAAAGAGACATCCCTTCCCCAGTATGCACTGAGCTCAATGCTGAGCTATTTGTGTTTTGTGATGCAACAATGGAAGGAATGCATGAATGAATAACGAATTAATATCTTACTCTTTTTTTTTTCTTCCTTGTTGACAAAGCGATATTCTAAACAACTCTAATATATGGAGAGGGAGATTGAACTTGGGTGTACAAGGCGGCGGGAACATACTTAGTTACAAAAAATGATAATTAACTTCGTCAAGCAACCAATCACTTTAATATATCTTACTTAGTTACAAGCCCGCGTTACAAGAGTCGAGAAAGATTGAATCAAGCAACTAGCAGAGTTTGAACCCACTTATTACTCATCTGTCATGTTCGAAGCAATTCATGCCACGTGCATCCCCCAACTGTTGGTATAAAAGAAATCCTCTTTTTACTGTTTGATTAACTTAATCTCTAGTTGAAGAGGTTACATAGTGCTAATTATAGGTTAAACCAATGAAAAGTGTAACTAGTGTTGTGTTAATAGGAACTGGGTAGGTTGCTGATGATTATGGCTTTCCTTTTCTTTCTTTTTCACTAAAAAACCAAGGGCTGAAAGCTGATTAGGCTTTCCTCTGCTTGGTTTGCTTTTTCTCATATTTATATATGTTTATGATAACAATACAACCTTTGGAACAAAAATGCTAACCTATGCGATTATGACTCTGAAACTGTATTATAATAGGAAAGGTAAATCCCATGGCACTAATCAGTGGAGAGACAACACAAAACCTTTGATTAAAGAATAGATGGAGTTGCAGAAGAAGAAAAGAGCACCTAAACCTAAACAGAAATTATTAATATTATTAATATCGAAATGGACATCCACTTTGATAGGTTTGTTTGGGGCCTGGCAGACTCGCAGAGTGACAGTGGCATCTTCTTCTCAGCAACTGGTGGGGGTTAATTAAATTAAAATAATAATAAGATAGGAAATAGTAGTACTAATTAGCTTTATCGATACTCTTGATGTGTACAATCCGACTAGGACTGATGTAATGGTCCTATAAATATTCCAATTAATGTTCTTCTTTCTTGGGTTGCCTAATTACAAATCTTAATTAATTATTATTTGGTTTAATTGCTCATTGATGTAGATTCTTGATCAACGTCTCGAAATTTATACAATTAATTAAAACTAAAAACAGTGTAAGAGAATGATTATGGAGAGCACATCAGCATATATCTGGGTACGATCCTTATGGTTCATCTTAATCACTTAAATCCTGAAAGCAATAAAGCAATAAACGTAGCTGTAGCTGATTCTAAAAGTAGCTCCTCACATTCATTCATACCATGCTACAATAAGGAGTGCATGAACCCCCTACTTTTTCAACTGCAAATAGCAAACACCAAGGTGACTTTATGGGAAAGAATAAATAACTACTTATTTTATTTTTATTTTTTTAATAGTAATTTAAATCATAAATCTCGACAATATATTCGGTCCCAAATTCCTTTATTTTATTTTATTGTAGAACAAGTACTTAAAGATGACATTGCGTGTAACCCCACCAGTGTTCGAGTCCCGTTACCAACAGTCTTTATTGGTGCACGATCTGTAATTTCCTATATAAATTCATACCGATGGCAGCTGATAGTTGGGTGTCACCCGTAAGTCATCCCGGTTCGAGATTGTGAGTCTACCTTGACACTAGTGGTTAGAGTATCCAATCTCCCTAACCCCAAAACAAGTCTTCCGTGTATTCCTTAATTAGTATTCAAATATGTATATCATATATCATATTTGAAGTTGTCTGATGAAATTTAAAGAGTAAAATAAGAAAGAGTTCAGAGTATCGAAGTGAACAATTTAACAATAAACATCATTAGAGCAATGCCTACTTATGCAAGTATGAGTAGCACATGTGAGTGAATCTGAAGGCGCCTTTTAGTTCCACGGCTTAGCTAAGAACTCATCAGGGCGGGCATATATTTTTCATTTCAACGAATCATTTATGTGTGTGTGAATGATTGTAGCTAACACATGTTTAACGACTAATAATCACTTAATGCAAATGAGTCATAATAACGCATCAATGACTGACAAACTCTCATTTATATTCGTGAACAACTATCGCTAACACACATTAAAGACCTTAGCTAGCACATGTTTAATTAGAAGCGCGTGAACGACTAACATATAATGCTATATTTCCAACCTTAAAAAAGAGAAATGACCGGCATTCCTACTCAACCAGGATAGAAAAATAACCAAACAATAAAAACTCTCTCTCTCTCTCTCCAAAATCTTGGTGGTGGTAGTGTGCCTTTGACAGTGATGATAATAAAAATAATATTCTTGGTGTATTTTAATCCCTGCAACAATGAGCTCACTGAACTAAGCTTTAAGCTCAGCAAATGGGAAGCCTTCAACTTCAAGTGGAACTATTTCTCCATTGCCACCACAACAGTACTACTAGTAATACTACAAGGGTACTTGCTCTTCCACTCTCATCAATATTCTTCTCTGTGCTTTAATGGCCTCCCTTCCATTTCTCTATCTTCTCTCCCCTCTTCTGCTTCAAACTCTTGGTTTTCTTCTGTTGCAACCCCCCTTCCTCACAAATTTAAAGTTTGTGCCTTAGAGACTAATTTTGCAGACCACCTTTAATTTCTTTCTTCTTCTTCTTCTTCGATTTTCACCTGCTTAGTCTATAACCGGGTCTTTACTTCTTGCTTTGACTTTGACTCCCTGGTACTCTCTCTCTCTCTCTCTCTCTCTCTCTCTCTCTCTCTTCCTATTTTATTTTATTAAATTTTTCATTGGCTACGATCTCTCTGCATTTATGTAGTTGTTGTATCTGTTCTTAATTTCCATTCTGCTAAACTTAAGCTACTTTTTTGTATGTGTATGTATTGTATTTCGACTTAAATTTTCATGTGGGGGTAATTATATTAAAATGATATCATGATATGTATATCTAGTTATCTTCTTAGTGTTTGATGTTACCTCTGCACAAGTGGATTTTGACCTACTGCTCATATAGCTAGGTAATTATAGTTTATGTTTGTGAGGCAGTTCTGTTTCAAGTCAATTCTTCAACTTTGATCTATTCCAAGCATAACAACTGTAATTGATTAATTGGGGTCTCATTTTCTTGTATCTGTGAATTTGGTATCTTTCCAAGCACCCCTAAAAGAAGCTAGTTTTTCTGGCCTCAGAGAATCAGATTCTGCTTCCTTAAGAAAATTATTGTCGATAGCGTTGTTTCTTCTAGTTAAGTCAGTATCAGCCCACTCATTGTTGTCGTCTCTGTCTCTCTCTCTCTGTCTCTCTCTGTCTCTCTGTCTCTCTCTGTCTCTCTCCATATGTTTTGGTCCTGTCATTCGAGTTGTATTGCTTTCTTATGCATAAATGTTTAATTGATGATATGATTAGTGCATGCGGTACAGCAGTTGCTGATGATCATTTCTTTGATCTTATTCTCCAGAATCACAGAGAATTTCAAGGTTTGAAGGAAGGGTTTCTGATCAATGTCGAACGCAAAACAAATGGTGGGCACTGAAGAAGAAAGCAGGGAGTTTTTTAATGTTGTGAGTTGTAAGAAATGGGTACGTGCTAGTAATGTTGGAGATCACTCCACTACTAGTTTTGGGGTTAGTTCACATACTACCCCACCAGAAAAGGTTAGGATACTATGTGAGACTAATCCTAGAGTTGAGGGCCTGAGCTACCACGGATTGCCTTCCAAGCAGTACAGGCTTGATGTTGGTGGTTCCGGTTCCTTTGGAACTGTACCATTTAAACCCCAGGATGCAGATTATGCTATTCCTCCCCTCATTGATGAGGTGGAGGCTTTGATCTTGGCCAGGGTGCCTAGATCAAAGTACCATAACTTTTGTTCTGTAAACAAGCGCATCTTGGCGCTTTTGAAGAGTGGTGAGCTCTACAAGATTAGGACTGAACTTGGGATTAAAGAGCCTTCAGTTTTTGTGTCACATTATGGGGAGGATACATGGTGGGAATTTGATAGGCAATTCAGGTCTTGCAGGAAGCTCCCAATCTTACCGTCTGATACATGCTTCACAACGGGCGATAGGGAGTCTCTTTGTATAGGGACCCATCTGATTGTGTCTGGGAAAGAGATGGAGGGTGTTGTTGTTTGGAGGTATGACATGGAAGCAAACCAGTGGTCCAAGGGTCCTTGTATGATCAATCCAAGATGTATGTTTGCCTCTGCCTCATGTGGTTCCTATGGGTATGTAGCCGGTGGAGTTGGAATTGCAAGTGGATGGAAAGCCATGAATTCTGCTGAGAGATACAATCCAAACACTAAATCTTGGGAACCCCTTCCAGATATGAAGAGAAAGCGGAGGAATTGCTCTGGCTGTTACTTGGACAACAAGTTTTATGTGATTGGAGGGAAAGACTGGGATGGAAATGATCTTAAGTGTGCTGAAGCCTTGGATGTGGAGAAGAACACATGGGATCTCATCCCAGACATGCTGGAAGCTGATTGGGCAAATCTAAATAACCCATCACCACCTCTTATTGCAGTACTGGCCAACCAGCTCTATTCTCTTGAAACTTCCACAAATGAGCTCAAGGTGTATTTGAAGAAAAGCAAGTCATGGAAGAAGTTGGGAGTTGTCCCAGTGAGAGCTGATGCTACTTCTGGATGGGGCATAGCGTTTAAGTCCCTGGGAGATGAGTTGCTTGTCATCCAATCTTCATCAAATGAGTTGGCCGGCCCTGCCTGCATATTCACTTGCTCACCTGATCCAAATGCTGAGGAATTGCAATGGCAAGCTCTTGAACATGGCCACACCAGCCCTACCCGCTTCATTGTTAATTGCTCTGTGATGGCTGCTTGAACAAGCGTTGAAGCTTATATTTTCCTTAAGTAGAATCTATCTTCCCGTCTGGTATGGTGCATTTAAATAAGGCTTTGCCATGATGACCAGAAGCTAGTGAGTGTGTCTGAGGTTCATCTTATTTTCCAGTGTCTATTGTATTACTATTATCATTAGGTGTGTGCCTCCCAAGTCTGAACCTTGTGATATATAATATAACACTTGGGGTAATCTAATGGAGCTTTCTGATTTTACCTTTTCTTGTATCTCCAGCACAATAACATGGTTAACCTTTATATTATCCATCATATGAGCAATGATCAACTAATATAAGCCTAGTATTTGACGCTTAACAATTAACATGGGTTCAAAGATTGACAAAACCGACAGTTTCTATGACCTACCAAAGAAGATTACTAGGAACGCTAGGGTTTTTTAATTGACATGACGACATTCATTAATTGACTTGGCATAACACATCAATTGCCACATAAGGTGGTCAGCTTGTGTGTCTAAATAGCATTACTCTGAAAAAAAATGGAATCAGAATGTCATTAATTAGTGTTAATAGCAAAGTTGAACTGCTTTTCATAAAGAAAATAAATTCCAAGCATCATGAAAGCAAAGCAATTACTTGTTTACCGCAAAAGTACCACTGAGCTATTAACAAAGCTGATGATGGCATGGTTATGTATGAGTATCCATCACATAAAGAGCATTTAGTGTTAACTTTGCAAGCACAGAAGCATTGGTGGGTGGGGAGTTGTGGTGATATAAAAAGCATGTTGACTTGACTGAAAAAAGCATTTCTTTTTGGGGGAAAGAAAGAAAAAGGAATAATATAGGAACCAGAAGAAGCTCTCAAGACTAAGATAGAATAGAACATCTTTGTTGTCATCCTCACGAGTCACATGTGTCTAGTCTGACCTTCCCAAGAGAGAGAGAGAGAGAGAGAGAGAGAGAGAGAGAGAGAGAGAGAGAGGAGAGTTGCCTAGTCTGACCTTCTCAAGAAAACCAAACTCTCATTAATTAATTAGCTTCAATTTTCGGAATCACTACAAATTCCCAACAGAAAATTATTCTACTCAGAAAAAGAAAGGCTTAAAGTCTCACCCAGACAATGAAAAGCAAAATTGTTGAACAAATATTCAGTGACAGAATTCTCAACTACAAATAACAGATATCTGAAAACTGAGACATTCTAAGAAAAGATAGAGTGGATGATCTAGGATATGAATGACCATAAACTCTTTAAACCAAACAACTCAAGAAGAAGCACCGCTGTGTAGTGCTTGGCCTTTCCTTGATTTCCTGGGAGCCAATTGAGTTTCAGGCTGCAAAATAGGCGCAATCAGCAGAAATTCAAATTTGATAAACAAACCAGTAACATCATCCACCACATTAAATTAATTCAGGAAATTCCATCGAACTCATTTTTTAGGAAAGCATGACAAATGGTGATTCTTTTCAATCTGAAAAACAAGATGACATCAGTCAATCAGCTTTTGATTAGTTTATTCAGATTGCAGCCATCTGCTGCATCTCTTTTGTTGAGCAGATGTAGCAAAAACAAGACTGGAAATGGGGCTAAACTATAGGACTCTTGCGACCAGAGGGCTTTGTTGCTAGGACACATACATCCTAAGCTTTGATATATTTCAAATGTGAAACTTACCATCTGGAAATGCTTCGCCATTTATCCTAGATACTAAAATGAGCATTCTAATGTTTTCAACTAATGGTCTACTTTTCTTTTCAGAGTTATGCTGTGCCACCAACTTTGGAGTTCAAATTCTGTATATTAAGATGAAGGGATCCTATTCACATTGAACTATTCTCATAATAATAATCAATGAAGCTGCCTGCACAATTCACATATCTAAGTAATGCCACACATGACACATATGTTAGATGTACAGGCTGGATTGCACTAATCTCAAATTTTGGTTTTCCTTTATAACTGACCCTTTAGTAATCAGACAATGAAGCTGTAGATTACCTCTTTCTTCACTGGCTCTTCTTTCTCTGACAAAACCAACTCGATATGGCAGGGAGATGACATATAAGCTGCAAAAGATAGATTAAAATAATGTCCAGACGTACATTATTAAAGAACAGTCACACAGAGAAAGTAACCACTCAAATCAGAAAAAGAAAAAGAAAAAGAAAAGCAAGCGCACGATTTATTCTTCCATGAGCACGATATGTGCGGCGTCTCTGTTTCTGAGCCTGGTTTACCTGGATGTGAGAGACATAAAGTGAATCCACATCCAGCCCTTTCACCTACATAAAAGGAAAACAGATAAGTTTGTGCTCGCAGCTAAAATATAAAAGAACGATCAAAGATAAGAAAACCAGGGCAGCAAAGGAGAATCATTTACTTCAGCATTGCTCTCAGCATTCTTGAGCAAATCAAGAATGAAATTAGCAGACTTAACCGGCCAGCGTCCTTGACCATTCGACTGGCGGTTCTTCGCCTGAGCAGTACGACCAACACCACGGCAAAAGCGGCGGAAGGGAATGGCTTGCTTGTGGGCCAAAACATCTTCCAAGTAACTTTTGGCCTTTCCCAACTGCATTTTCCGGATGGCATGGGCTGTCTCTCTTGTGTTCTAAAACAGATTAACAAATCCAAATTATAACAATCAAGTCAGTCTAAGCATACCACAAGCTAAATTCATTGCTACTCTTAAGCAAAAAAAATTGTATCTTAATGTCAACAAAGAAAAAAAAAGATTCATCAGACTCTTCAACCTTAAAATGCAAAAAACCCACATGTGGAAATTTACGGTTGAAATTAGTTCTCAATCAGAAAAACTAAAACTTGCACTTAATCCACAGATCATACCTTGAAATGAACTCTTAGATCCGAGCCCCTGGCCTTGCAGGCTGTAGTAAAATGTACAAAATAGTTATAAATAAATAAAATTAATACGAATGAAACTTACAACCAAAATTTAGAATATACGATTGGGTAAATTAAAACAAAAAAATGCTTACACTTGGTTGGATTATCAGGCTCCCTCGAGTACTTTACCTACATCATTCAAGTTAAAAAACTGATCAAGATTAATTAATAAATTCGTAATTTTTCAATACAAAAACTTGTATTTGCGTGTGCGAGAGATCTACCATTGCTGTTGATCGGCGGCAGAAGGAGGAGCAGTCTGCGAGTTGGGGGAGGTCGGGGGCGAATTGGAGCGAAACTCAAATACCCTCTAGGGTTTAATGCTTTAACGCGAAAACCAGTTAAAAGGCGTGGGCTGGGCTTTTGGGTTTTGAGGAAGGCCCGTCAATGCAATTGGACACGTGTCGTTCAACCTTTCGCTCAACTTGAAAAAAAACAAAAAGAAAAAAAACCAATTGTTAATATAGGACAAGGAAAATAGGAGAAGAAAAAATAGAGCGAAATCAAACATAGCATAGCGCAAGTGTCGCAGCTCACTCGTCTGGTGACATCGTGTGTCAGGTGGAGGAAAGCAAACCAGCTTTGCTATACTCTGGAAAGCTCTGGCCTTCTTCTACTACTCTGTAAGAATTGCTTAAATCCCTTCATTTTCTTCTCTCTCTCTTTATTTCCTCATAAATTTCTTGGTATTCTCTGCTACCAATTATACTGAAATTGTTTTCCTTGTTATCTGTTTATACAAGAAGATGTATCTCTGATTCAATATTTTTGTTGAAACCCTCCTGTAGAATTATGTTTTTTGGTTCTTCATGTCAACGTATGGTCTGATTGCCATTTCTTGAATTAGGGTTTTGTTCTCCTACAAATTTGGGCATTTCATGGATTTGTCACCTCTGCCTTCTGCTCTGTTACTTGGAAATGACTCTTAGAGGTTTGAATTTGAGCGGGTTTCAGTTTTATCTATGTTCTTTTGCTGGGTTTTAAGATCTTGGTGGAAATGGCTTTAAGTTATATTTGTATAACGTATATGTACTGTCTTCTTTGTGGGTTTTTGATGTTATGACGGCTTTTTGAGGTTATGTGTATGGGAAGTTAGAATTTTGCTGGCTTTAGATCTTTTTTCTGTTTAGAGTCAGCTATGTCTATGAACAATAATAATCCACCTAAGAATCTCGGAGCCTCTTCATCGCCCTTTGGCAATGCCGGGATGGTAGCCCAATCTATGCCAACAAACCCTACATTTCCACAATCACAAGCTCAAGCACAAATCGGAGCTGGTTTCCAAGCTCAATTCCAGCTGTCCCAAGCTCAGGCTATTGCCCATGCTCAGTCAAAAGCTCAAGCACATGCCCAAGCTCAAGCTCAACAGGCTCACGCCCAATTCCAAGCTCAGTTACACGCTCAGGCGCTATCCCTTAACCAGAACCAAGCAGCTGGCATTGGGAATTTAGGGTCTTCACCCTCCTTTTCCACACCTGGAAATGCAAGTCTCAAGCGTTTCCCTCAAAAACCTCCAGTGCGCCCTCCTAGTGTTTCTCCTACAAACATGATGTCACCTATGAGAACCATGGAACTCACACCTGCTGCTCGTAAAAAGAAGCAGAAACTTCCTGATAAACAGCTACAAGACAAAGTAGCCACCATTCTGCCTGAATCTGCTTTGTACACCCAGCTGCTCGAGTTTGAGGCTCGTGTTGATGCTGCTCTTGCGAGAAAGAAAGTTGACATCCAAGAGGCCCTTAAAAGCCCTCCTTGCATTCAGAAAACGCTGCGCATTTATGTTTTTAATACTTTTGCTAATCAGATTCGCACAATTCCAAAAAAGCCAAATGCTGAGCCCCCTACTTGGACTCTGAAGATAGTTGGGAGGATCTTGGAGGATGGTGTTGATCCTGATCAGCCTGGAGTGGTCCAGAAATCAAATCCCTTCTATCCGAAGTTCTCATCTTTCTTCAAGAGAGTAACCATTTCTTTGGACCAGAGACTATATCCTGAGAATCATATCATTATGTGGGAAAATGCTAGATCGCCTGCACCACATGAGGGATTTGAGGTGAAGAGAAAAGGGGACAAAGAATTTACTGTGAATATACGCTTGGAAATGAATTATGCACCAGAGAAGTTTAAGCTTTCGCAACCCTTGATGGAAGTTCTTGGTATTGAGGTCGAAACCCGTCCTAGAATAATAGCTTCAATCTGGCACTATGTGAAGGCTAGGAAATTGCAGAACCAAAATGACCCCTCTTTCTTTAACTGTGATCCACCTCTTCAGAAAGTATTCGGGGAAGAAAAGATGAAATTCACCATGGTGTCGCAGAAGATATCTCAGCATTTGTTCCCCCCGCAACCTATACATTTGGAACATAAGATAAAGCTTTCAGGGAATAGTCCGGCTGGAACTGCATGTTATGATGTGTTGGTTGACGTGCCCTTTCCAATTCAAAGGGAATTGTCTGCTCTTTTGGCCAACTCAGAGAAGAACAAAGAGATTGATACCTGTGATGAAGCAATATGTGCAGCTATAAGAAAAATCCATGAGCATCGTCGCAGGCGAGCTTTTTTCCTTGGGTTTAGCCAATCACCTGTAGAATTTATCAATGCATTGATAGAATCTCAAAACAAAGATTTAAAGCTTGTGGCTGGAGTAGCGAGCCGCAGTGCTGAGAAAGAGCGACGATCAGATTTCTTCCACCAACCATGGTAAGCTTATCACTTTTGTCATAATTTATTGTTTGCACTTTATCTGCATTTCAAAGGTTTATCGTTGCTGTATCTAGGTACACACATTCATACAGACAAATATTTGCTGGTCATGATTGACTTGATGGAAACAAAGCTTTGGATTCACTATTTAGATAATTATGCTAAATTGTTCCTTCCAATATAACCCCTTGCTGGGTATTATTGTGATGTTGGATGTTCCTTTCATTTATTTGGTTAGATGATGCATTAATTGATTCGCCCCCCCTAGATCATTGCCGGTAATCATTAAGGTTGTTGCATCACTAACGTGTGTTCACGGTCAAAGATCACAGATATCTGGTTTACTATATTTCATTTGGTTAACATACTCATAGAACTTTAACATGTGGTTAACAAAATTGAACTACTTATTGAATCTTGTTTTGGTGATTCTTACAGGGTTGAAGATGCTGTTATTCGCTATTTGAACCGTAAGCCAGTTGCAGGAAGTGATGCTCCTGGAAGCATGTGAAAGGAGACTGTTGAGCTCTTGATGGGGGTGCCAACCTTTGTATTCTTTAGCAGACGTAGGAGGATATACGATTGCCTTTTCTATTGATTGTAGGATGGGGAGGATGCTGGTCGCGCATTGAACTTAGGCAAAATATATATAGCTTGTTTTGTTTAACCTTTAAATTTTCCATGTACTTGCTCTGCTGATTATGGTTAATGTACAAACATGTTAGACACAGTTTTATTTATCTATGCTCCATTTTAACTTACAAATTATGTTTGCTGCTTGAGAATCCTCCTTTCTTTTGTTTCGTTTTCTGTTTAATGTCTGAAAGTGAAATCAATTTAACAATGGGATTCTTAAAAGCTTTAAATTCTGCTTGATATTCTATTTTCCCTAGCCTTGTTAACAGACTTAAAGCAAAACGCAAAGCAGCACACAAGTCTAATAAAGCAAAATTGTGTCCTGAACTGCAAATATTTTTTCGGATACATACGACAACAAAACTTGCGAATAGGAAGAATATATGAAGTCGCTTCTACCCCACTAGATGACAGAACAAACAAGCGCATATTTGACTTCTCAGGTTTGATTTCCGTTCACAAATTTGCAACATCTTGCAAGTTTCATCCAAAAAAAAAAAAAAAAGGCGCGAATGCAAAAGGGAAAATGGCGGGAAAGGAGGAAGCGAAGCGTGGTGGAGGGTGGAGCGAAGAGGTATGCTGGAGAAAGCAAGTCGACGATAACCTAAGCAGGCTCCATTCTCTTCTCTTCGGAGCCGAACTCGCCGTCGAGAGGCACGACTTCTCCTCAGCTCAGGTCCTCGGGCTTCGTCTCCTCGGCTTCCTCGACTCCCAGTCTCACTCTCAACTCGACCATGCCTTCGTCCGCCCCATTCGCCGCGAAACCGTCTCCAAGCTCGACGCCGCTCGCCGAGCTCTCATTCCTCATTCTGATCGGTGCGCCTCTCTCTCACAGAGCTTGATTTTTCCTCTGAACCTAAACTTCGAGAACCCTAGCTTTTAGCATTTGTGTGTGTTTGGAATTCTTTTATTTTTGTTTTAGCTTGATTGAGAAGCTTGGAAATGTGGTTGAGGTTGAACATTATGTGCATTTCTTGAAGAATTTTGGAGAAATAGAATTAACTTAAATTTGAATTGTGACTCAAACGATCTTGCAATTATTTCTAGACTCTTCCTCAAGTTAAGTTACCAGATATGAATTAGGTTTTAAATTGAATGAATTCAAAGTTGGAAAGTGATCTGCTCATATGGCTCGACGCATTCTCATATTGAATTTCCAAGTGTTCGGAGCGTAGATTAGTAGCTGTAATTATTTCACAACTAGGTTCAGATTTCTCCTTCAGATGCTAATACTTTGAGTACCATGTGCCAGCAAAGCCTTTGAGCAAGCAAAGAAAGCTCCGGGGTATGTTTTTGGCACCAACGGAGATATTGACATTGAGAAGGTTAAGCAGTCAAAGTACTTTCAGGCTCTTCTTCATCAGTCTAATAATGGAAGGGTTGTAAATGATTTGGTATTACTTGCCTCTGATCTTGCTTGTTGAAAATATTTTCCGTATTTTATTTTTGTGATTTTATTAGGATTAGGCGTGATAACCAAAATTTCTGTCTGTCCTAGGGTGATCAACTGGAGAGTCAGGACAAGTTGACTTGCAAGTTATCAAAACCTCTGGCACAAAGAAAGTTGACATCGTTGTACAAAAACAACTTCATGATGGAAAGTAATGGCAAATCCAAGAGTTCTTGGGGCTCTAGAAGTAACAGCTCTGATGATTGCACTATTGTAGAAAAGCTTCACTCTTATAACAACCGTAATGGCGGTCACAGTGCCTTATCTTTTCAAAAAGTTGAAGAGGAAGAAAAAGCTTATGGGAACACCTTGAGGGCTAAACGTGCACACAAGGAGTTTACTAGCCCCATTATTGATAATGCAAAGTCCCCATCAAGCAATGAAGATGTTAACGCTGATGGTTCTAGCCATAGCTTTGTTACTGCCAAAGCCAAATTGGTATCTATCGTATTTCTGACAACCATTCCTCTTATTAATGTTTATTTCCATAAGGGTTTGGAACTTCTAGTAAATCATTTTTTACCTAACCTGATCTTACTGGAGCTCAAATTTCCATTCTTTTTTAATTTTTATTCCTTATTTACACTTTGTCCACATGTGGCAATTTTGATCAGTTTGTTTCTTCTTTGGCTAGGAAATGGATGCAAGACAAAGAAGAGGGTTAGCGGGTTCACCAAATGCTTGTGTCTCCCCTCAAAGTGATAACAATGCTACTAATAAGGGATATAGTACGAGATCATATGGCTATTCACGCCGCGGTGCCCGTGGTAATTTTGTTCCACCTATTAAATCTAATGAGGGCAATGTTGGGAATATGACTTCACGAGTAGCTGGAAAGTCAGATGATACATTAGGTGACTCAACTAAGAAATGGTGAGTGGTGTAACTT
Organism: Prunus avium; assembly: GCF_965620075.1. Classification (NCBI taxonomy): domain Eukaryota; kingdom Viridiplantae; phylum Streptophyta; class Magnoliopsida; order Rosales; family Rosaceae; genus Prunus; species Prunus avium. Next base: position 40,370,272 of record NC_142286.1, read on the forward strand.
TGACACTGATTGTGTGAAATATGTATGCTTGTCCTAAATACTTTAATGTTTCAATTTCAGTTTGGAAATGCTCTGTGGTCCTGATGGAGAGCTTCCAGAAAAATTGAGGAACTTGGAACCTCGTCTTCTTGAACATGTTAGTAATGAGATCATGGACAAGGATCCAAATGTTCGATGGAATGATATTGGTAATATGTGATTCTTTAATCTTTCTACATTTACAATTTTTGCACAAATATCTGAAGCCATTCTGATTTTCACTGTTGCGTGGCAATGTTTTAGCTGGTTTGGAGCACGCTAAAAAATGTGTGACCGAGATGGTCATATGGCCGCTATTACGTCCTGACATTTTTAAAGGTTGTCGTTCTCCTGGAAAAGGTCTTCTTCTCTTTGGTCCACCAGTAAGTGTTGAATCCTTTAAAGTAGGGGGAGTAAAAGCGTTTCCGATCAATGAACAATCATAACCCTTGGCCTGTTTTAGGGAACAGGAAAAACAATGATTGGGAAAGCCATAGCTGGAGAGGCAAAGGCAACCTTTTTCTACATATCTGCCAGTTCATTAACAAGCAAATGGGTATGCATTTTTTCTGTTTGTTTTGGTTCTGTGATGGTTCACTGGCATATGTTCTCTGATTTCTTTTTGGTTTTCCCTGGGCTTTCGAAAAATATCGACTGATATGAAAAGATATATGGCACAAGATAAGTTCAGTATTCTCCTAATTATATATGCTTGAAACATATTTATATTTGAAAATTTTAACTGGTGACTGTAGATTGGTGAGGGTGAAAAGCTAGTGCGGGCCCTTTTTGGAGTTGCGAGTTGTCGTCAGCCAGCTGTAATTTTTGTTGATGAAATTGATTCACTTCTCTCACAGGTAAGGTTTGCTCTAGCTGTTAAATATAATCTTGGAAATGGTATAGCTGTCTCTATGTATGCCGTACACTTCTCTCATGGTATTATACTTTGTTTTACCGAATGTATTCAGATGATACTAATTCTGTATGGTTGCAGCGTAAGTCAGAAGGTGAGCATGAATCAAGTAGACGACTTAAAACACAGTTCCTCATTGAAATGGAAGGCTTTGACAGTGGCAGTGAGCAAATTCTTCTTATAGGTGATTGTTGAATCCTCTGAATCTCAGTTATCTCTAATTAGAATGCTGTTAATGAATTTTATCATATCTAATTTAGACTTTATCCTTGATGTCACCGTTTTAACGAGTTCACTGTTTCTTCTACAAAATGGATACATCTATCTCCTAGGAGCAACGAATCGACCCCAAGAACTGGATGAAGCAGCACGGAGGCGACTTACCAAGAGGCTTTATATTCCCTTGCCTTCATCAGGTACCAACTTACAGTATGTTTGATTAGACTAACATTCTTAATACTGAATTTATGGCTAACCAGCTATTACCGTATTGAAGAAGCAAGAGCCTGGATCGTGCAGAATATCTTAGACAAGGATGGACTATTCAAACTTTCAAGGGAGGATATTGATAGCATATGCAATTTAACTGAAGGTAGATTATCTCCATGCAGTTGAAAAGACCCAATCCCATCGTCTTCTCTATTGTAAATTGACTGTCTGAAGCTCTTGTTGTTTCGTTTGCCAGGGTACTCAGGATCAGACATGAAAAACTTAGTGAAGGATGCCTCTATGGGTCCACTAAGAGAGGCTCTGAAACAAGGCATAGAAATAACAAAGCTGAAAAAGGAGGATATGCGGGCAGTCACTGTTCAGGTTAAAATTTCACTCTCCACAGCTCACCATGTTTGTTGTTTCCTTAGGTTTATTTTTCTTTGCATAATAATTAAATATGTTTGTTTTGTTTTTTTAGGACTTCGAGAGTGCATTGCAAGAGGTAAGGCCCTCTGTTTCGTTGAATGAGCTTGGTACGTATGAGGAATGGAACAAGCAATTTGGAAGCTTGTCATTGTAGGAATCTGTCTGTATATTTCTGAAACAAGACAGAACAGGAAAAACAAAAGCACCAGTCAATTATTGTTTCCAACTTACAACAATTGAAAGCTTCCCGGACATACCCTAGCATAGCAACAATAATAGGCAAATAGCAGTTGCTTTAAATAGAAACTTGTACCTACCAATTGCATTAGATTCTCACTTGTTCTGAAGAAAGACATATTATTTTGTATATAAATGAAACGTGTAAGGTGATTTCTGATTTCTGATTGCTTTATGCTGACCAGACTAGAAGGAGGAGTATTTTTAAACAGGGCTCGTTTGTTTTCTTCCTTTAAGACAAAGACCTTGACATCAATGATTCAATGGCATGTGAACTTATCTTCCCAAACGCGCATGTGGGGTATTCTAATTAACCTGGTTTTTTTAAAAAAGAAACTCTAACTGCTGACTGGGTTAAGTCTACTTGCACGAGTTATGTTGTCCACTTCACTTGAGTAGCACATGATTTGGGATTATTTTTGACATCTAAGATTAAAAATGATGTTGACGATCATCATGATTTGCGTACTCAATCAGATAGGTGCAGAGTTTACTATATGCTTTATGTACATAATCATATCTTTGTGTTTACATTAAGAATGGCGCATAATGGCATGTTACACTGTCCAATAAATCTCAAATCATACAATATTACCATTGACTCCTACTAATTTAATATATATTCTATTTTTTATCTGAGTGATCATCCCCTCTCTTGCGGACTAGAACCTTCAGCCCGCCGGCCATGTGAGCTGTCAGGCGCGGCACGAAAACCGGCTCAACGGACTCAACCGGTCTGATCTCAAACCGCCTGAGAATGGAAGCCACCACATATTTCATCTGAATAAAAGCCATGTCCTTCCCCAGACAAACCCTTGGACCTGCCTGAAACGTCGGTAACTTGTATGGGGACACCTTTTTCAATGCTGATCTTTCCTTTTCCGGTTCAAGAAACCACCTATCCGGTCTGAATTCCAGTCGGTCCTTCCCCCACAGTGCTTCCATTCTGCCCATCCCATAGGGAAAATAGGTCACTCTATCTCCTGCCCGGACATGTGTACCGTCTGGCAGCAAGTCATCAGCTATGGCATGCTTCGAGTCCCAGGCTACGGGCGGATAAAGCCTCATGGACTCGCAAAGGCATGCCTTCAACAATCTCAAATCCAACGATTCAAAATCTAGTATTCTTTCTCCGGCAGCGTCGATCTCTTTCACCACATCTTCCTCCACACCTGGTTGGCGGGAAAGCAACCAGAAGAGCCACGTCATTGCTGCTGAAGTTGTGTCCCTCCCCGCCATGATAAAGCTTATGACCATGTCCCTCGTCACCTCCTCCTCATGTCCCGCCATTATTAGCCGACTCAGGAGGTCTTCCTGACGAGTATCCGCCACGCCTTCTTCCATCTTTTTCTTCCTGTTTTCAATTACATTCATGACATAGGCATGAACCTCTTCAACTGCTGCTCTAAGTCTTTGCTCTGAACCAACTCCGAGCCACCTCTTAATCTTCCAAATTATGAACATGGGCGCTGCTGCACGCCTTGCGCATATGTCTGAGGCTGTGTCGAAAGCTCTTGCAAGTGGTGGACTGGGTAGAGAGGGATCCAAGCAGCACCGATCAACCCCCAAAAAGACCTTACAAATCACATTGAATCCAAATCTTCTCAGCAATTCCTGCAAGTCCACAACTTGGGCTGTCATGGCCAGCGACTCCATGAGTGGCAACAATCCCTTTTCCACTTCTTCCTCCAAGGTGTTCATGATGTATTCACGCAAAGACTTGGTGCTGAACTCGTGGCTAGCCAACTTGCGTTGGGTTCGCCAAAGCTCACCATCCACATTGAATATGCCACATCCCAGAAAATCTCCAAGAATTTCAGTGAAGGGTTTGCCTTTTGGGAAGTTGTTGAAGTTGGTTTTGAGCATGTACTCAACACTTTCCGGGTTGGCCGTGACGACGGTGCGTCGTGCACCAAACCGGTGCACCACGATGGTGTTGGTGGCTGATTGTGCTAGGAGGTCAGTGTACCAGTCCAAGAGGCGGTTGCGGTTGTTGCAGAAGGAAAGCAAGCAGCCAATGATTGGATAGCTTGGCGGGCCTTGGCAAGAAAGCTCATAGGCTCGCCGGAATTCACAAAAAATCACGTGAAAAACATAGAGAAGAATCAGTGATAAGAAAACAAAGGATATATTAGGGTGTGTGAAGAGCCACATGGATATTCCCATCTTGACTTGAACTCAAAATGAGCTCTCAGAGGCTGTTGGTTTTTTAGTTTTAAGCGCTTTCAGACCAAGCAAAAACTAGCTTCCAGCAACCACAATGTTTTATAGGGTGTGAATTGGCCCTTTTTTTATTTTATTTTTTAAAATTGTTTGGTACTCTTAGAGTGTGAATTGCCCATTTTTTTATTTGTATGCATTTCAATAATAAAGTGCACAGTCGTCGGTGCATGTGTAAACCAATGATGGACGAATTACTATATCCCAAAAAACTTTTGATGGGTTAAAAATTTATTTAGAGTTGTATAATAAAGGTCTCCCAACTTTCCGTTGGTACAAGCTCCCATCAAACGACCAATTGTGTGATGAATTCCCATTTATGTAATAACTCGTAAAGAAATTATTATATAGTACTGGAATACAGCCACGTGGTATAATCCTTTTACGTAAAGTTAACAAAAAGGTGAAATTCTTAACATGTCAAGATTCGAGAGTTAAAATTACGTTTGTATTTCATGTGAGTTTGTATAAGAGAAATTATCCTGTTTTGCGGGGGTAAATTTATGGACAGGAGATGCTGCAATCTATATTATCATCACCGAAGGACACTTGAGACTCAGGCGTCCCCTACTCAAATCAAATCATGTTGTATGCAAATACTCTTCTAGTGCCCAATTGATATTTTCATCTTTTACCTCTACTCAGTAAGGCCATTAAGCGGAATGTGACGCATCTCTGCATATCAAACAGGTTTTGTTTTGACTATAAAAAACAGAGACCCAAAAGAAGAGGCTCACGTGGGTATGTTGTCCAAAATGTGATGGAAATGGAATGATGCGATTAATCATCCATCCTGGCACAATTTAAGGGAGTTTTACGTCCCAATTGAATACATTATTGTGTTTACGACATTTAACACGTGATGGAAAGGTGATAAAATGATGCAAGCACAAAGACAGACAGGTTACCATGCATGATCAGGCATTGTATTATTGCATATGTTTGATTGCATCAGATCGACAGTTCACCAAGATTATTGTGCAACGTTTTTGTGCATTGCAAATTTCATTTTCGAAATATCAAAGAGCCTTCCTTCCTGCCTGTCTAGTGCCTGCTGTCTTGCATCTTATCTACGTAACAGTGTCGCCATACGTACACATATATATATATATATGTAATGAGATTATGGCCATCCAACAGCTGGAGTTTGTTATCAACTTCATGAGGCAGCAGTACCCTTATATCGAAAAGCTGTATAAACAACGACACTTATGCACTAGCTAGGATTACTATTATTAGAGAGAGAGAGAGAGAGAGAGAGAGAGAGAGAGAGAGAGAGACAGTGTGGCCTAGAAAGGAAATGCAAACATGTCTGCTTCTTGCATCAAATCCATCCCTACCCCCACCCCCACCCCCCGCACCTCTCAACCCCACGGTGTGTCACTTTTCTTCTCATGTTTTTATTTTGGGGTTGTACAGAGAGAGAGAGAGAGTGCGTGTGTGTGGCCTAGAAAGGAAATGCAAACCTGTCTGCTTCTTGCATCAAATCCACCCCTACCCACACCTCTCAACCCCACGGTGTGTCATTTTTCTTCTCATGTTTTTATTCTGGGGTTGTACAGAGAGAGAGAGAGAGAGAGAGAGAGAGAGAGAGATTCAGACAGGTGTCTCTTTGTGTTTAATATGGACGATCCAAATTATATACGCTATCCTCCTCTCCTCCCTTCCACACAGTAGGAATCTATATGTTCCTTTCGTAGCCGACAACACTTTAAGAGGTCTCCACTCTCCCAGCTTACACAAACGTGATCAAATTCACCCATTTTTTACTTTTTTATTATTATTTTATTTATAACTAATTTTTTGGATTATGATTCGTCATATGCACACACACTACTACATTAGTATGTGCTGTGGCCCTGCGAGTGTGGGTCAGGCCAACTGATCATTCTGTTTTTGAGCTAAGAAGTCTGAATGATTCAAGCTAGACTAGAGAGTGGAAAAGCAAGCATCTTGTAATCAAGTGATTAAGACCAGTTATCCATACTTGAAATCTTCCTAGGTGTCGACATTTTGATTTTTAATTTTCATTATAGTCTGATGAATGGATTAATATAAGGAAAAAAAAACACACCCCACCGAAACCAAGTCATGGAATAACTCCCTCTTTATATTAAGAAACTTTTTTTCCACAGAGTGTAATTGTTTAATGGCTCATTTCACATCATGTACTGTGTACTGTTATGTTATGGCAGACACACACCGTGCCACAGAGAAGAAAGAAAAGACCAAAAGTGAGAATGCAGGACCGGCTTAGGTAAGCTTGAAACTTCAAAGTACTCTACGAAAGTGACGGAGGAAATGGCTGGTTCATCCAAAGTGGGCTGCATTTGGAAGCTCATGGAAAATTTGAAATGGAAAATTGATGGCTGATGGAGAAAGGAAACATTGGGAATGATTGGTGATGAGTAAACTGATAATAATTCCATTTGATTTTATCTGTCTTTAATAATTTAACATTCGTTCACACCCGAGTCAATTTTCTGGCTCTTGCTCTTCTCGTCTCTTTCCCACGAAGCATGTAACACATATAATTAATAAGACCTTAAATTGAGACTCTGTCAAAGCAAAACTTTGATTAATCAGATCATGTTGCAACAAAATAACTTAACGACTGCAACTAACCACCCAGAAATGAAAAACAAATCGTTTTCAGCTCCCACAATCATCCTAATTTACTAACACGTCCGGAGGATAAGATTAGCGTTGCTGGCTTACTCGGACCGGATTCGAGGATTGATTTCTGCCATGGGAATATCCATTTTTAAATTCAAGACGCATGGCCGAAACTTAGAGATGACCAGCACAAACTAAAATATTCAAGGCAAATAACACTCTGCATAATTAGAAAAAGCTTCAACAACCCTCTCAGGTCCAAACATCAAGAAGTGCATGCTAAAAGCATTTTTATTACTTGGCACATGGAAAGCATAAGGTCTGTCAATGTTGCACACAAGAAAGCAGCAGCCTCGGATGGATCAATTATTTCCTTTCTCGTGTTTGGTCTACAAATTCGAGTGACCAACTTGAACCTGCACGCGATGCCATGAAGTGTTCAGTATCCCTCTCAAGTTCCAAATGTCTTCCACTTTTTCAGGTTGGACATTTGCTGCTGAATCCACCTGCCCATCAATGAAACAGAGGAACATGAGAAAGTGCCTACTATCGGCAAGGATATGAACATAATTTGTTTCACTGGTTGGTTCTGTATAAAAAGAAATTGCAGATATGATAATAAGATTCAACATCAATGATCCATTGATACAGCTGCAGTAGGAGCACTAGTGCATTTAGAATACTCTTGGTGAACACTCTCGAGTCAACACATGTCAACAAAACAAAGCAAATGACAGGGACAAGAAGTTTTCAAGTTCAAACACGTGAATAGAACTGGAGTAAAAAAATCATACAAGTCTATCAAAAGCTTCTTATGTTCACACAGTAATTCTGCAACTCAGCCAAAAAGAAAGTAGTATTTTCGGAGACCAAATGCATAATCATAATGAAAAACTTTGAAACATGTGGATAATATTTGTTGTGTATAAAAAACTTTACATCCATATGCTTTTTTTATTTGTTAAGCATATAATAAAATGTCATGGAAGATAGTCAGATGTTGGTTATTTATAATTAAGAATAAATACGATTCTGTAAGCTAGAGACAAGCGCATAAGCTTACTCAAGAAGGGAAAAAGCTAATCAAGTAGACTAGTAAAAGACAGCAAACATCGGATCTGATGCATGATGCATGAAGCACTAGGGATAGGTGGGGAAACAAAACCCTTGAGCCATATATCATAATTAAATCACACAAGGGAATACTTTTAAACACTGCTTCCATGATTCTACTAATTATTTAAAAGAGAGTTCATTGAGCTCTGAAACCTGACTAGGTCATGGGTCATACCGATTATTTTATGACATCCCACCTACTGCCCACGCAAGTACAAAATTACAAATTCCTCCACCATAAAATATATGTTTTTAGTTTTTAGTTGGAAATAAGGACCACAAAGGGAATGGTCTCTGGGCTGACAGTCCAACCACTGATCAAACTGGCCAAACCCTTCGATTGGTAATGGTTCCCAGAAATGGGCTAGTTGATAGTCCAGGTGAACCATTAGTCTGGATGGAGCATAAAATGTTTGAGACCAAACTTTGCCAACCTTGTAAGCTCTTTATGTAATATCTGATATGGGCTATTTTATATGGTATGCATCCTAATGATTTTCAGGACTAGATATTAATGGTCAATATGAGCTTCCTAGTTCACAAAATCTAATCGTGGTAAATAATCTATTATCAGAACAAACTAAACATACTGCTTTCGCAACAATCTCAGTGCTCTGTTGGACATCAGCGGTGGCCTCGAAAAGCACCCATGCCCATTTCTCACTGCTTGTGTGCTCTGCAATGTATGGGATTCCCGTCCTCTGATATCTAGAAGCTTCTATCCAGGTTTTTCCACCATCAACAGACACATCTACTCTCTCGATGCCACGACCACCTCCTGATGCCGCATACCCTGTAATTTTTACCTGCACAATGTATGTTTTAAAAGGATTGTCCAATAAATCATTGAGGGACCAATCCCCACCATCTCAGTTACTGTGGCAGCATATCAATGGTCTAGAATCTGATCAAGAAATGAAGGGGAAGGAATCATATCTTAACAAAAAATTCACATCATTTGACAACAAAGGTTGGAAGGGGGGGGTGCAAAGCCATGAATGGTAGAAACGAACTACATAATCATTGGGGTCACTTCATGACGAAACAGAATAACATGAAAATCCCAGCCTATTCAATTGATTAAGGGGACTTTGACCATTGGCATGCATGGTGCAACAGAACTGGTTGGATTGGGGCTAACAATTGAGATATTTGTGCATGCCATAATCCCCAAGTAAAATAAACATATCCACTGAAATTGCCATATGATTATGAACTAACCTTCCCAGGCTTTACAGCAATCACATCCTCTAAAGAACAAATTGCACACTGTGAATCAGCAAACACATAAGTTAGTCAATTAAGAATATATAAAAACCTGCAAGACAAAACTGAGTACTGAACTTGTATTTGTAGGAATTTTGTTTCCTTTTCTAGGCTAAGGAAATGTTGCACCTGTGATAATCTAAAGAAGGGTTATGGTTACCACAATTTTATAGACGCAACATTTAGCACAAGAAGCACCAAGTATTCTAGCAGGAGTAGCAAATGTTCATACCTGGACTGGAAAATCCATTTGTGGCCTCCTGGTAGACCAATTAATGTTATCCCAGTTCACCGAAGGAGGAAACATTTTGTAGTCTTTTTGCATAAAGAAACCCTACACGATTGTGAAGGAAATTTGAATCACATAAAACTGTGAAAGGAGAAAACAAACAAAAGAATAACCGAAAAGAATCAGTTGAAGAATCCATTTCTAACCTGACATTCCTCAGTAATTACATTAATAGAGTCAAGCCATTTAACAGAACGGGCACCGATAACACCCGGGACAATCGCACGCAATGGATACCCATGATCCCGATTAAGAGTCTTTGACATGATCAAAGAATATGAACCCAACATTAATATATATGAATTTCATGTGCCAAAAACTGCCTATTAGGCTGAAAGAAACAATGTCAAAAACAAATGCCAGACACACATGCAACAGGTACATATACAAACTATAGAGAATATTTTGAACTACACGATCAGTTAACCACATTTAACATTAAACACAAACGCTGACAACTTATTTCGGAACTCAAAACTCACAATCTGCCAGGTCCGATTTTGAGGAAGAACGAAGATACCAGTTAAATCAAAACAATAATTTGAGACATTAGCAACAAACCAGAAGCATGTGACTACCAGCGTGGTTGAATGACACAATGACAGAACTTTAAGATAGACAAGCAAACCATCCACTCTGCTAAACTTACCTTTCCGTTCATCTCATAAGCAAGTAAAACATCTGCTTCTGGATTTGTGGCCTGAATTAGTGGAATTGATGCCTTGTAGGGGCCCCCATTTTCCTCCTAAATTTGTAGTCATTACTCTAACAATTAGAATGAGTATATAGTTTCTTTTTGCAAAGCGAATCTATGTAGTCTTTTGATCAAACAAAAAAAAAGCCACAAAACAACAGAAAAGGCTTCAGATGAAAAAGTAAGTAAATATCCAAGTTTTTACCTTACACTTATCAACGCTTACAAATTCAACATGTTTTCCACCTGATTTAGTGGCACCTGTCAACTTGGGTATTCCGACGAGTTCAAGAACATCAGCCAGTTTTGCACCACCCCATACAGCTGTAATGAATTCAAATAATTATAACAGTTACGTACTTATATTAGCTAGGACATCTCTGACACTATATTCATAGAAAAATAGATAACAAAGATACATATGCATATTAAATCTAGTTGGAAATCCATAAAGAACAATAGGTTGAACTCTAAAGTTTGTGCTAATTCATACATAAAGAGAGAGATTGAAGGCCGAAACTCATTCACAAAAGAGCAACGAACCATTTCCTATAGCAGAAACATCCCACCCAACTCCCTTGACGGTCCGGGTTTTGCTCATAGCCGTCCTTCTATTACCTGCACACTGTGTAGCCCACATATACCAACCAAATCCCATCACAGTCTAACAAAAGCATATATTGGTGAAAACCCAAATGCATAAGAAATAGCATAACGTACCTGTAGAGTGGCAGTGACATTATACTTGGGAAGCGCCCTGTTATTATTTTAATAACGCACAGTTTAAAAACTCAGTTTCATTATAATAAGCATACATACACATACACTGATAGATAGACATATACATATACACACAGATACACACGAAAGTGGCAAGAAGTGACCAGATATCTTTCATGAAGAGGTGTTTGGGATTTTCTATTGATCCGGAGATGTAAACTGAGTAACTGCTTGGGAAAAGAGGTTGCAGAATGAGTTAGAATCCCTGAAACTGAAAAGAGAAATGAAGAATTTGAAAGCTTTGGTTGATTATATGGACCTGTGGATGTCGTCCACTACTGGAATAGGACCGTGGTTCCTCTTGTAGAAGAAATCCACGGGAGTCACGTACGACGAAACCAAAGCTGAACGCGGTGGCTCCGCATTGAAAGGTTCCTGCAGTTGATTGATTGATTTTGAATATATCTTCATATAGAATCAAAGAAATGAAATTGAATAAAATTGAATTGGATTGCAGAAGAAGAAGAAGAAGAAAAGGCTGGCCTTGGCATTGATTTGGAGGCTGGGATGTCGAGGTGGCTCCCGCGAGTAATCTGAAGGCCCTCTCACGCCAGGCATTCTTCTTCAACCTTCCTTGATGATGAGTTTTTTTCCAAATTTACAGTGTGAGATAGAAGAAAGAGTTGTGATTTCTGGTTCTGATTCTGATTCTGATTCGGCAGAAATGGAGGAGCAAGCTAAGCTCCTTGGGGCTAACGAGTGGCAAATGGTCCTTTTCTGGGAATGATGGTCTTCGGGAATTGTGACGTTCTACAAGTGAGTGTACTTGTTTGTTTGGACTTTGGTGCTTGCCGCTTGCTGTGTCCTGTGTTGGGCCCCGGAGGTCCAAAACCTTTCTTTTCTTATTCTTCTTTTTTATTTTTTATTTTTGCTCAAAAACCATCGGCACGTTCTGTTTCCATACTAATCCAATGGGCGTAATTTTGTATTCGAGCTTGGACCTTTTTCTTCACATTAATTGGGTCAATTTGTAGAGGCAAACATAGGCATAAAAGAGGATCCAAATCTCATTTTCAAGCAACCAAAGAACTAGGACCCACCAATAATTTGCAGGTGGAGAATAAATGCCAAGTAGATCATGATAGAGAATCTAACACGAAAAAATCAGTTAATTGTCAAACAAAAAACGTTCATATTGTTCTTATGGGTATGATTTTGACATCAAACTGCATGTCGTGTGTAATACAAGTGGATGTCGTCGATTATTTACTTAAAATTATTATTTGTTATGTTATGGTCTGCCATATTAAACCCCTAGCTGCTTCCGAGACATTGGCTTTTGTTGAGTAGGTTTCTCACTTTCGCACAGAATAGGAGTCCGCTGTGTTCCCATTGTGGTGATTTTGCCATCTGAAGCTGAACCTGAATGCGGAGAATGAGAAGCAGGCATTGCTTGATGATCTGAAGTTGAGCCTGAGTGCAGAGGATGCGAAGCAGGCATTGCGTGATGATCTGAAGCTGAGCTCGAATGTGGACGATTGGAAGCAGGCATTGCTTGATGATCAAATAATGGGGCTGAAGGTAGAGGATTGGAAGCAGGCATTGCTTGATGATCAGATGCTGAGCTTGAATGTGGAGGATGGGGAACAGGCAATCCTGGACCAGCTGAAACACGATGAAAAGGAATGAGCGCGTTCAAAAGGAGAAGGAAAACTAAAGTTGAGCAAAATGCTGGAAGGTGGGAAATGGTGGAGGCCATGTTTGCTCCGAAGAAATTAAGGATTTGTGTGTGTTAACTGAATGTGGACACAGTATTTATAGGGCAGTAGCCAACTTCATGCAAATCATGCCTCCGGGATTTCGGCTCTAAGAATTACAACCAAACACGAAACTTTTTGTAACTCTCACTCTTTTCTTGTTTTCAGCTTTCTTGTGCTTTAATTCCAAATTTTCAGTACAAAAATTGCTGCAAGCACTTCTCATACCAGTCAAAATTAGACTACTACTTCGGGATATGCATGCAGCACAGCGTGCCTGCTGATCATTTTGTGTGTGTGTGGAGGCATGCCAAATAACTCTGCAAAATATAAATTTGTAATGCAATATATACAGTGTAATTACCAAATTAAGTTTCTGTTGTACATGGAGAAAAAGCGTGAATCAATATTTATAAACAAACTGATTCTCTACGTATCACCATGACTTTAAAAACCTATACGTTTTTTATATTTGCACAAGATTGACAAGCCAAAGTACTCAACTTACGAGTTACGACCCGTGCATCCTCAATCTGCAGAATTTAGTTACAGCAAGGCTTTTACAGCAGAAAAAACTCTTAGCATATCCTCTTTGTCTCTGTAGCTCTTTGCCGTGAGACGCAGGGCTGCCTAAATGAAACGTAAAATGAGCATCTTCATATATCATAACAAACAATAAGGAAAGCGTGAATAAAACAACCAAAAATGAAGTCTAGTCAAAGCATAATATGCATAAGATGCATGGTTAATATTGTACCTAGCAACCTATGTTTTTTTTCTTCTCTCTTTTTGGTGGAAGGAGCAACTATTCTACCCATTCATGATAGCAGAACAAGGATAGAATTGATACATGAAATAGCTATGTTCCATAAGACCATGGATAAAGAGCAATGATTTTTCTTCTGTGTAAAATAAGCACAGGTTTCCTGAGGAAAAATTATACGTAATAAAAAGAGTACAATTCTGTGAGACTACATCTTCGAAAAGCAAGTACACTTGTAAATGAAACATAGAAAAGAGGTGACACCTTTTCACAGTGCTTTGGTTTTTGACTATCTTCCTGGTGTTCTTAAAACTTTCTTTGCACCAGTGATCTGTGTTGCACGTTTCAGAAGAGTTGTGTAGTCTTGACTTCTTGACCATTCATCAATTTCACGAGCACGTAGAACGGGCAGAGGATGTGAAAGTTGTCTCGTTTGAGCATTTCTGGATAGCCATGAGTTAAAACAGGCAACCCTAGGATGTGCATAACCAAACAAAGGGTGCTATACGTATGCTGCCACGTACCTTATATACCACCCTACTGGGCTTGAAGAAGCTTTGTCATAGGAGCGAGCTTGTTCCAAAAATGCATCCACATTTAGTTGATCAGCCAGAGAAGGGCAGCCCCCAGCTAATTTCATTAGAACAGAGATGACCACCTCTTGTGGGCACATAAAAGTAGATCTCAGAAAATCTATATAACCAATATGAAACAGCAAGTTTATTGGAAAACAAGTAGCTACATGAGGTTGTATACCTTTGGGTCTTGTGCAACAAGAAGGGCTGCACGATCACAAGTTAGCTCTGCTGCTCGAAGCCAACGAAATAACTGTTCTTCTAAACTCTGAGCAATCATCCCACCAAGCCCTATGAATAACACAAGTATTCAAAACAATACCTATGCATCTCTTCAGGAAGACTCTTGCGGGATGCAAATTATTATGGATCAACTATGACTATGACAATAAAGGCAAATGGCGCTCAATTAACACAATCAAATACAACCAAAGTAACCAAATTACCTTAACTAAGAATAAAAGAATCAGGCACCTTACCAGGTATGGTATAAGCTCCAAGGGTAAGAATATTTGCAAATGTAAGCCATACACCATGGTCGCATTTGAGATGACCCAACTCATGAGCCAAAACAGCCTAATTTCAAGTTAAACAGCGGATATTAAAACCTGCATCATTTGAAGACAGTACTCCTACAAGATCTAACAAGTGTGGGTTACATACATACATTAAGTGTGTGTATTGAGTGTTTACGCGTGTACAGATAGACAGATAGAACGTGGTAATGTTCCAATCTTACTACAGACCCTAGATAATGCATGTATTTAAAGCACACACCCATGTCCAATTATTATATATGTATGCTGTATGCGGGGAAAAACCCAGAGAGAAACAGTTATGAAACTAATTTATGAATGAAGTTGAACATCAAAGCCAACTTCCAAAAGAAAAAACATCAGCAGAAAACCTTGACTGAGAGAATTGATCACCTGTAACTCTTCTCGAGTCAAAAGCTCCACAAGGCTAGTATGAACAACAACAAATGGCTTTTTACCACTTATTGCTAAAGTATATGCATTTGGTACAGGACTTTGACGAACATATAGATCAGGAGCATCAATATTGAGGATTTCCGCGGCCTCAACCATCAATTGATGTAGACCAGAAAGCTGATAAAACAAAAATAATACAAAATTATTGCATAAGCTTTTCTTTTTTGCTTTTCCCAAAGACAAGTTTTCCACTGGCAAGAGATGATAAACTGAACTAACCTGATCTTTAGAAACAAGAAGGGATGTTCCAATATTCTCAAGAAGCATGACTTGCTCTGCAACGGATCCTGCAACAGCCATAAAAACAAATTCAGAAAGAAAAAAAACCCAAGTCTTTAGCAAACACAATTTGACACAAGTTTAATTGTACACCAAATTAGAGGCCTATTACCTAGAAGAATCTTTCCAAGCTCATTCAATCCTGGAATCGCCCTCAAAATCAGCGTGTTCTGCGTAATACGGAAATAAAATTCCAACCATGTAGAAAGCATTACGTGCATAGAAGAAACATTAGGTAACTGCCAAATAGCAATGTTCGAAAAATCGCTAGGCTGTGGGAGGGCCGCAGGCAGGGTCCTAGCGCCTAGAGGAGTAATCGGGGCCTAGGTGTTTCTTTTTTTCTATTTGAATTATTTTATAAATTATAAATTTATACCAAAATCATGCAAAATAAAAGGATATATAAATTATAAAGTACCATAATTGATTTTTTTTTTTAAACATGGGAAAAAAAAGTTAAGCATAAAGCATATAATAGTACTACAAAGAAAAATACTTGAAATGAAAGGCTAAGCCTCTCAGTCTGCATATCCCTCCAAGACTCTCTCGGTATCGGACTCAAACTCAATATCTCGTCACTCTCAGAGGAGAGAGAGGCAGCGTGGTTTTCTTTAAAGTCAGGAAAAGAAAAATTATAAATATAAAAAAAGGACGCCGCCTAGGCGGCCGCCTAGCGCCTAGGCCGATTTTTCGAACACGGGCAAATAGCTAATCCTAATACAAATTAATTAGCAACGGCAAGAATTATGCATCGTTAACATTTCTACTTTCTGTAGAGGAAAACTGAGAGTGAGTCAATAAGGACTTGAATCAACTGACTTAGGCTGTTAAGCTGTGGCTTTTGTTTTCACAGTATTTTCTTATTTTTCTCGAGAAACAAACGCCACTGACCATACAAAATATTATTCTTCACAGAGTAAACAACTAATCACACCTGTTTATCGAGAGGGTGCCGAAAGTCATCGGCATCGAGGTTGCGAAAGACAACCGAGGAAGCTCTGCAGACGACAGCTCTATCTCTCCGATACTTCTTGACGGAGCCGAATTCAACAGTAGGTGAACCAAACCTCAAATGATCAGAAGCTATGGAGCTAAAACTGATAGAATTAGGGTTCTGCGTCAGGCACAGAGAAGAGAGGGACACGGAAGCCATGGAAGCGCACAGACAGAGCCTCTGAACTGAGAGTAACAGTAGAGGCGTATAATATTAAAGCCTAAACTCCATTTTCTGCTTCTTAGGTCTAATTTGACCGAACATGCGTCCTCCAGCCCTGAAGCGTTTGTACGTTTGTGTCCACAGCCGTTCTTATGGTGACCGTTTGGCGCCATTTCGCTTTCAGTTGACCGGAGTTGGTATTTTTTTGTAGCGGGTAGGGGCAAAGAGGACAATAACTCATAAGGCCCAAAAAGATCAAATATATCGGCCCAAACCAAGCCATCTGGTTGGACCGTACAGTCTTAAAAAAAAAGAGTGGGCTGAAGCGGCCCAATTTAACCTACTCCGTTTCACCACCGGAGACGACGTCGTTTAATTACAGTGTTTTACCAGTTTCATGTTCATCAATCGATCTTCGTCATCAATCTACTTTCCTCTTCAAGTCGCAGAGTGTTCGAACAAAGTCGTAGATTTCTGGGTCCGTGATAGATACAGCCATGTTAGTTCCCTAACCTAAGCTAGCTAGGGTTTTGTTTACATTGATAAACCCATGTTAATTCCCTAACCTAACCTAAGCTAACTAATTTAATGAATATTATGTTAAGGTTTACAACAGTCAGCTATGTTCTTTTGATGTTTTCTTTTGCATAGTGTGTTAAAAGACTGGAATTTTAATAGAATTTCCTCCATCTTTTGTTCTTAAAAAAAAAGGAGGAAATCGGTGAATCGTCCGCCGACGCCGGATGTTATGGAGAATCAAGGAAAAGAGCCCACTCTTCAAGAGCTTATCAACATCGAGGTTTGTTTTTTCCATCTTCTTTTTTTCTTTTTTACTGAAAGTCTCAGATTATTCCTTTCTCCTTTGTTTGCTGAGTTAGCTTAGCGTTTTCCGGTTGGTGGTTGAATTTTCAGTTGATTGAGAGCGGTGAAAAAGAGAGATTAATGGAGCTTCTGAGGGAAAGGCTAATAGAATGTGGGTGGAAGGATGAAATGAAAGCTCTTTGCAGGTATTATACTACTTTTTTTTCTTTTCTTTTTTTCTGTTTTGAGGTCACCAATATTGCCCAGTTACTTTCTTTACACCTAAACTCCTTGACCCACATCTGCTTCTAAACCACGACCAATGAGAATGATATGGCATTGTTATGATTGGAGAGGTTTATGGTGCAAAATGACTTTTGTCCGATATCAATTACAATTCTGTGATCAATTCATAACGAGTGTATGGAAATTCAGTAAAAATAAATTTCGTTATTTAGTAATTCCGAGGGGGAGTTATATTTTATGATGTTTGTGGGGACCCTCGAAATGAATGAGGAACCTGAAGATGCAGAACAATTGGAAGTCTCTTTGCACACCCTCACTGGATTTATGATGCCACAAAACTATGGCCCTTGTTATTAAAAATCAAATAAATCCAGTTACAGTGGTGATCAATTTGGCAAGCACTCATAACTTTACGTAGACTCTTTTGCCATACACTTGAGGAAGATTGTTTTGAGCTCATGGTGGCTAATGAAACTAAGCTCACTTGCACAAGACGGTTCTGAGGGTTGCTGGTTATTCTACAAAACTACTAATTCAGGCTGATTTCGATGTTCTTCCTCTGGGAGATTGCGGTATGGTTTTAGGGGCTCGATGGTTTCGTAACCTGGGATCTTGTCTTTGGGATTTCAGCAGCTTCATGATGGAATCCTCTATCAATGGGCAACGCTGCATAGTATATGGGAAAATGAAGGAACCAAATGGCTAACTAAGCTATTGGTGTATGATTATATAGTTGTATTAAAAAACTAAGTGTTCTAGTTATGATGTTTGCGAATAGAATTGGATGCTAAGATAGCCTCAGCCATGAGTTATAAAATTGAATAGTGCAAAGTTGTTTCTATATGTTGAACATAAGGTTTATATGCACTCAACCAAGTGTTTACCATCAAGGTTGCTAATTGGACATCTTTCAACCCATGTGTATCTTTTTTATGTTAGGGCGTTTATAAAGAAAAAAGGGAGGAACAATGTTACTGTGGATGACCTTGTACATGTAATCACCCCAAAGGGCAGAGGTAAATCTTTCTTTTTTCTTCCCTTCTGATTGTCTACATGATTGCATGTTTTTCTTGGAATTTTATGATTACTTTGCTCTAAATATCACCTTCTTGGAAAACTTGACATGAAGGATGGTTTGGGAGGAGAGTTGGGCATCGCCGTAAAATGCGCTGGTAGTGTCCACAAGGGAGCAGGAAGTGTCTAGATGATAATTTTAATGAAGTCAGGCGGGTGGTTGGTGTTGGTTAGAGTGGTAGTCTCATACTATGTGGTATGGGTAGGTTAGGAAGCTGCATGCATGCAATTGTGGGTTATGTCAGAGCCAAGGGGTGGTGGTTTTCTGGACCTTGGTGATGGTGGTTGTATGTGCTGATGGTGTGGCTGTTTTCTTTTCGTATTGATCATTAGGGACAGAAAACCCCCTCTAGTGTAGTCTGAAAACTCGCAAAATTAGTTTAAATGATGTTTCATCTCTCCATGTTCATTATTATTTGACCTTTAAGGTAGCACTGAAATCAATCTAATAGGGTGGATTCTTGGCTTCGCTAATACTAGAAATATCTAGAGTACTAACTTTAATCTCCACTGGTTTTACATTATATGTACAGAATACATTTGTAGACCATGGCTTTCTGTTTGTTTTTATTCTTGCAACTTTGATGGATCTCATTCTAATGCTATCCTGTGTAAGTGAGACTCGGCTTCACTTGGACAAATGGGATAAGGTGTCATCCCATTTGTCCCAATGAAACTGACCAACTTGATGATACGAGCAGTCAAGGGAAGGAACTCTTAGAATGAAAAGAGATTCAGTTACCTGGATTTGATTTGACATAATCTCACCCACGTTCATGTAATGCAGTTGTTGATCCCCTGTTTGCCAATAAATCCTCACTTCTCCCTACCTATAAATGAATGAATCTTACTGTTTGAATTTGTTATTCCCTTTTGCATTGTATTGCTCTAACAATTGTAAATTTGTCAACTCTTTTCCCCCACAGCCTCCATTCCCGATTCCATAAAAGCGGAGCTTCTGCAAAGAATTCGCACATTTCTCGTATCAGCAGCTCTTTGATGCGCCATGCTAACTGTGACAATAGTAGGAATATGATGATGAAGCCTTTGCTGAATGAAACTCATTTGAAAACTAGTTCAGCATTGCAAAGTGCCAACATCTATTCAGTTGCTTGGAGGGTGGGGGCAACTGTTATTTCTGGGAATTAAAGCTGCACGCATGAGAATTGTATCATTGTTTATGGAAAGCAACTTAACTCACATTTTTCCCATGTAATAATATTTATATATATTACAATTGTTCTTGTGGTTTGTCTTTTTTTTTTTTTTTTCTAAAGTGATCACTTCATAAGAAATTTATAGTGTCGTGTATTTTTATTTTGCTCTCTTTTTGGGATTTTAGGTTGAACTGCGGTATGTCACACAGCTCATGCATGTTGAAAGAACATCGAGCATTCTTCTTCTTCCCTTTTTGTCTGTTCAATAAAACTAAGAAAAACCAGCACACGAACATCTCCGTGGGCGGTTGCATATAAAAATAAATTTGTTTTTGGTTTCTTGCATATAAAGACTCACGCGTACTTTATATATTTTAAAGATTTCTCTCATGGGATGGGAGAGAGGGGTTTGGGAAATTAAAAATAAGTTTCCTCTTGTGCTACCCTGCTTTAAAATAAAATAATAATTTATTCTCAATTAATACCGATACACAATGGGAAAGAATCGGGATTTCGGGCATCCCAAATATTTTGTGTGCTGATTAATCAATTTGTAAAAGAAATTTTTGGAAAGAAAAAAGAAACAATCAATCACTATGATTTTGTTTCCTTATTCGTGACCAGACGAGGAGAGCTCAATCCCTCCCGTATAAAGGAGATATCCATAAACCTCCTTTCTTTTCATCATCCCATGATCTAAACCTAATATAAAGAACCATAAACCTCCCTCTTTTTTTATCTGCATTGAATTTAAATCTACATAGTGAGAAGAAGCCATCGAAACTAAGGTTCTTCCTTCTTGCACCATTATTTAGTTTCAACACTTGTGTTCTTACTTCTTATTCTGTATACGTTGATTTATGTTCGCATTGTTGTGTTCATGAATTAGTTTGTCTGTCATTGATATATTCTGATTAACTGATAAGAACGAAGACTTATCGGTTATGCTTATGGTATGTGTTCTAAAAAGAAAACGCCTTTTAGTTTGATAGACCTAGCAAATATTAATATGTACGGGGAGGGGGTTTGAACTCGGCCATGTAATATGTTCTAACATGATGATCTTATCTTGCTGTTTTTTTCTTAGAACAAGAACATAGACATGGGTCGACGTAAGACAAAGCTAGCTTTGGAGCTGATTCGGGACGATAAAGCTCGCAAGGTTACTTTTCGAAAGAGAAAGAATGGATTGTTTAAGAAAGCTTTTGAGTTAACCACCCTTTGTGATGTGAAGGTGTGTACAATCGTTTATGAGAAGAAATCCGAGGGCAAACTGGCCCCTCCTCAAACCTTCCCTGAGAAATTTGAAGAGGTGAAGGAAATCATTGATAAGTACAAGTCCAATTCATCAAAGATCAAGAAAGTTCAGAACTTGGCTGACTTTTATGCCACCCAGACAATGCAAGTTAAGAAAGAGATTGTGAAACTACGCAACAAGAGTTATGAAGAGAAGTATCCTACATGGGACGATCGTCTTAATGAGTATTCATTGGACCAAATGCATGAGCTTTTAAACAATTTAGAGGCCAAAATTCAAGCTGCCAACAAGATACACGACATGATGATCATCGATTCAAAGAAACCTGAAATACAAGATTATATACCCCAAATGGTGAGTGAGTGCCCTTTAATTGTCAACTCTCTCTAACTCTTTTTCTTGAACATACATTCTCACTAATGTGGTCAACTGGCCTAACCCACGTGTTCTTATTTTGGTGCTAATAATTAACATGCTCCTTTTTCTTTGACATAATGTGCAGGCCTTGGTTCAAAGCAACCTAGACCCTCCATTTCTTTCAATGGTTGATGATCAGAACCCTACTAATTATGGTTCAATGGGGATGAGCGAAAGTGGCTGGGATCAATCTGCAACTGCAAGCACTTCATGGGCCAATAACAACATTCAGTACGCTCCATCAAATGTTTCGGATTATAAGGGCACGACATCTATCTGGGATTATGACCTGTTTGGAATTGATGCAGTTCCTCTGCAATATGGAAATATGGAGGAGAAGCCGACATTCTATAATAATCCCATGCAACCACCATATATGTACGACCCGATATTGTCCAGTGCTGCTACTGCTGCTACTACATCTCAAGTTCAACAACAACAACAAAGCTTTGAACATCCTCTCGACGTGCCTCCGATAAATGTTGCATATGATGAACCGCTTTCTCTATCCTTGCAACCAAGTTATACGGATTGTCCAGTCTCAGTCTCGGCAGCTTCTTTTTCATTTGAATATCAACAGTTTGCTACTCAATCTCAATCTCAATCTCAATCTCAATCTTATGTTGATGATCAAGTGCGCATGTTGTACGACAGCATGTTCCAATTGAAACAGAACAACGTATCCACGTATAAATAGGCCTCAGGGTACTTGGGGGTATTTGGGTTTTAATGTTCGTTCAACTTTTATTCAGTATAGGCTAGACAAGGAGTTCTGGCTATTTTGAAACTCGGGCTCTCTTTTTTGATAGAGATACTATATATAGAAGCTTTGGCTTGCTTGAAGATACGTACTTGTGGATCTTTTAGGCGTCACCCTATTTGAATTCTATAAATATCACTAACTAGTTTTATTAATAATATTATTATTTCTCTTCTCAAGTTCAATTCGGGGGGCAAATTGTCATCCCAAAAGCAAAATTTGCTTTTTGGTGCTTTTGCATCGGATGCTTTTTCTCTTGTTTACATTGGATCCCTTGGCTTATCATAATTATGCACCATTTTTTCGATTTTCCCGCAAAAGCCCTTACAAGTATACCAATATCTATGTTGTTGCCCTAGAATTGATAGAAATCACAAAAGCAAGCCGGATTTGAGCTTTTTAATATATGAGTAAAGAAGAAGATGGTAGAAGCTCTCCAAATTGACCAAACCAACACAAGGAACAACCCAAATAGATTAGAGACGCATCGCATCAAGGACTTGACCTTCAGAGGTTTTACCACTCCTACATTACATTACAGAGCAGTCATTTCTCTTTTACATCTTGCGACTTCATTTTTCATCATCATAAAACCCGAGCTCTCAAATGTTGTACAACTTAAACAAGTATCTTCACAAGAGACACACTCACTTATTCAGCAGGCTCACTCATGCTAAGCACTATATAACTCCACAAGATAAAGTAAATACCAGACTTAACCCCCAAGCTTGCGCTCCATGGAAAAGCTGTTGAAAGCACACAGCTGACATGCACCACAAAAAACCTACTACATCAGCATCTTGCTGCCAACATTTAGCTTATGCTGCAGAGCCCGCTTGTTCGCATAGGTCCAATAGATCCAGGGTCTGAAAAATCATCAAATAGGTTTGTATGAAGCCAGTAAAATTTAACTGAAACAAGAAAACAATGCAACCAGTGACTTAGGTGCCATACCTCAGGAATTGACAGCTCAAGACGAAACTTGGGGCCATCATAGTGGTGCAAGACTGGCCTGAAGGAATCTTCTTCCAAAGCCTTGCAGAGTTTCCTAACGCGGATCCTTACCTAATAATTATTTACAACGGAAGGGGAGAGTCTCCATCAATAAATTGGATAAATGGCTCTCAAACACAAAGACGAAAAGAAGATAAATGCCAAAAACCAAAAGAATAAAGCTTTCTTTATCATTACAAATTCTACCTGAGCAGGAAATCTCGACTCGCCTTTACATTTCTTGTCTTCCCAAGCAGTTGGATCAATGTTTGAACCACCAAAGCTTGCTGCCTGCACAAAAGCAATTGAAAAAGGATCAAATAATAAGCTAAGATGATAGTCCAAGTCAGCATACATTCTATACCACCAAGATTATTGCAGCCAAAACATATGAATGAATACAATATATAGGAAGTTTGAGAACAAACCTCGAAAATGCCATGCAGTTGGTGTGTTGTATAGTTGTAGAGAAACAAAGGCAAGCCTGGTGTTATTGCCCGAACAGAATCCCTATACCTTGGAGGTAAACCTAGCATATAGATATAAAGATTAACACATACACAAATTTCTCAATGTGTCAAAGAAGGAATATAAACTATATAATTTATAAGCATAATCTGCATTTATTGGTAACTCCATTAATTAAGTTGCATGGGTAGAGGGATATGTACAAACATCATAAACCATTTCATCCAATGTATTTTATTCCTAGTTATAACTTTTATGCATTCAAACCCCTTTAGGTATTCCTCAACACTGGCATAAACTTAAGGATCCCTTTACATGAACTATTATCTCTGTAAAGACTGCAAATGCAGAGAATGCAAGCTAAGAATCAGTCATTTTAACCTATACCTTAAGTTATAACCCACAAATCTAAAACATTTATTTAAAAAACTAAAAAAATTACAAATCTAAAACAGATTCTTAAGGAAGATAAGAATAAATGAAATTTACCAAATAATTGTCGCTTTAAATCTTCCTGCATTGTGTCATTGTTACACACAAAGATGTAACCTCCAAGCACCTCATTTCTCGGGAGCGTCTCGGTTGCTGGCAATGTCTTGAACCTTTTTTCAACTGTATTTGCAGAGTCGTTGTTGATATTGCTGTTGTTGATTTCTTTGTTGCTGTACTTGTTACCAGTCATGTTTCCCACAACACTTGCATTGTTTTTCTGGTAAACTGCATTCATGTTATAAATACCATTCCTAAAGGAACTTTTGCTCACATTTTCATTTACTTTAGAGTCCAAGCTCAGCATGTTAAAGTTAAGGCTTTCAAATTTGTTATCTTCCTGGAACCCAAATTTATCCCTTGCCCTTGTCTCAGCTGGGCCCTTTGAAAGATCGAGGTTATTCATACGCTCGCCCTTTACCCTTGTCTGCTCAGCCAACTTTGAAGCGGCCATAAACCATTTTTGATCTTCTGCGACTTTCGACTGTCCTCGAAGCTCATCACCCAATTGCCAAAAGCTGTTCATGCTGTCCATCTTGCAAAATATACTCAGATTGACAGGTCCTACAAAACAGTTTTTCAGAAACCAGAAAAAGAACATTTTTTTTATGAGGAGGAGAAAGGGAAATTAACTTAACAGCTCAAAGAATAAAAAATGGTTTTGAGAACAGAAAAATCAGTTAAACCCAAAAAAGTTAAAGCATATAGTAAATATGTATAATAATGCAAAGCATGCTCATCTAATTTTAGAAAAGCACAAAGGCAGTGATAACGGAACAAATGCTGATAGGAACTTTGATTAAACAGCATTAAAGGAAGATTCTATAAATTAAGAAAGGATAAGTGGACAACATTCATAATTGGCTCACATAAGTAGCATATACTGAAAAGATGAACTCTATTGGTTCAATGCTGAGTTGCATGGAAGAGGATAAGGAAATCATGAGTATGTTCATAAAAGAAAGAGTCATGTTACCATCACATAAATGCACACAAGAAAAAAGAAGTGGATGAAAATAAGGTTCACGAGATAAATTGGCAGATAAGGTAACACTAACTTTCGCAAGTAAATAAACATGCTGTTTTACCATTTTATAAGTGCAATATAACTATTAATCAATAGAAAAGTACAAATATTTTTAAAAAAATTCTATAAATATGATTTTGAGATACTCATGTCAATGTACAGCATGATTTAGAACTGACCCAGACACCTGAAGAATCTAAATATTTGAGTTTCATATTTTTCTTTCTGCATTTACTCCATTTTCCAACCAACCAACCAAGTAAAAGAAAAAAATTACACCGACTGAAAAGTCAACCAAATGACAGAAAATAAAAAAAATTGGAACAACGCAAGTTCCAACTACCAACATTACTCCAAATCCGAAGCTGAAAATGAACTAATCAGCTGCAAAAATACATAAATCCAAAAGGTTTCCTACACATCAACGTATATGTAACAAATTCAAAGATCCAAAACACGCATTTGAGATTAAAACAATAAGAAGGGTAGAGCAACAGAAATTGAGTAGGAGAAGATGCAATTCGCAAAATGTGACAAGTAATTACCAATTAACAAAGAGAAGAAGCACACAAAAGCTTCAATTACTAGCTTAAAGTAGAAAAGTGAAGGGCTTAAGGCCTTGATTTTGTGTAGTAAGAGTGAATTTTTGAAGCTTTAGAGAACCCTAGATTTGGGGATCAGAAGCTCGCCTTACCTTTTATCTGCTTTGCCCTGTGAACCCGGAAGACACGACAGAGGAGGAGAGCAGCTGGATCTTTATTGTTATATATATGGTAAAGTTTACCGGAAATGCCCTTGCAGATTTGGTGAATCACATCCGTTGCCACTCCGGGTTTTCATTTTGAATCTCTTTTTTTGTGGTCACAAAGTAGTCGCGATTTAATTAACGGGTTTACTTGATAAAGTAATTATCTAGAATGAATTGACCATTAAATGCTTGAACAATTTCACTAACCACAATGATACTTCAAGTTACGTCTTTCTAATTGTAAAAGACCATTCCAAATTACCCACACACAAAAAATACTATTCCAAATTACTCAAATTATCTACAAACTTTTCTATAGAGTAAATAACCTGTGTTAGGTTCAAGCGATAAGACTTCAATGCTAGAGAAATGCTCATCTAAATTCATACCAATTTAAACAACAAAAACCCACAAAAGATAGTCTAAAAAACTCTAAATTAATAGAATATACGGAGCGGAGGACTTTAATTTACATATAAGTCAGTGAACTCACTACCTTAATCAATGTGAGCACCCTTGTTAAATACCAACATTTGCCTTTTCTTTTTTCTTTTTTCTTTTTTTGTTGGAAGAAATTGTGGGATTGCATTTACAATTTATCTCAAAAAACCACTAGCCACAAAAGGACCAATACAGACTAGTAAAATGGGTATTCAATAACGAAGAAATCAAACATCAAAATTAAGATAATTTGGGGCTCATCCACTAACGATTATGTAAGATTGAAAAAATTTACAAAATGGTGGTAGAGATTCAACATCGAAATACAGGTGGAGATCCGATGTCAAGACGCATTCACATGTGATGAGTGGAGGAAAATCATAATAAAACGAAAATAGATAGGGGAAGCCTTATGACTCTGAAATCGGGGGAAGAGAGAAGGAAGAGAGGAAGAAGAATAGCTTCCTCTCCTCAAAGTGAAAAAGACTCTAGAGTGTTTTTTGGAAGAGAATGGACTAAGGTTTCGGGAGCTTTTAAATTGCAAATCAACAACATTTGCCTTGTTTAAATGAAGTCTCTAATTAAAGTGTTGGTCAAATATGAAACAATTAGACACAACAATTAACCTCGAAATTAAGTGAAACACTTTGGGGATGAATCCAATGAGGAACAAAATGACAAAAGAGGGACGTGGTATGTGCAGACGACGTGCACATCCAATTCAGATGAACTACTTCGAATTTACTTCATTTTGTATTTTTCTGTTCAAATGAGTTTGAAATTAGATTCCAATAGTTTTTGGAATGTTGTGATGTGGCTCTGTCTGTCTGTCGGCAAGACTGGCGGGGAGAGTAGCAATACTATCACTACGTGCTTCCTCCGCATATGAGCTTTGTCGTTTTTCCTAATTCATTAGGAAAATAACCATTAAATAAAATTCGCTGACCTGGTCGCATATAAACTACAAGTAGTGTCGACGACTCTCGACTTGTAATAATAATAATCTAGATAATACTTTTCTTTCTACCAAATACCAATAGATAGAATTAATGAAATAATAATAATAATAATAATGATTGGTTAATGTAATTAGGAAGAAGAGTCTCCTATTAAATGTCTGTTGAGCTGCAGACCACAACTTGTTTAAGTGTTTTTTTTAAATGAAGTTGGTGGGAACGGGATTGGGATTGGGATTGGTTGGCATGTGACGTATGGGTTGTTGAATCAACATCAAAACGGGGACACTTTTATTTCATGTGCCTTCCGTACCTTTCTTGTAAAAAAAATATCACCAAAATATCTCTGTCTCTGTCTCTCTCTCTCTCATATGTGTACAGTGGAAGTTGAATAACTATTTGGTCCGTTTGGTTTATGAAAAAATAGACTTCATAATGAGAAATCAATTCATTTCTCATGTTTGGTAAGTCCATGTAGGGGAAATCATTGCTTGACTCATAGGAAAGTAAGGTCATCTCCAGTCATAGGGCTAAATGTAATCCATGGCTACAAATTTAGCCCTTCAAAATATTAATTTTTTAAAGAATAGTGTAAGGCTAAATTTTTCCATCTTCATCCGTGCATGTCTATATTTTAGGGTCCTTCATATTTTATTATTTTGAGAAAAATTATGATACAATTTTTAAACAAAATGAATTTAAAACATTTAAAAAGGATTTAAATAAAAAAATAACTTTTCAATCAATGGTTCTAAACCTCCAATAATCAGAAACCAATTATATATATATATATATATATATATATATATATATTAAACAAAATGAATTTAAGAATATTTTTAAAGGTTATTAAAAATAAAATAAAAAACCTAACGGCTAACTAACATCATTGATGACGTCAACGCGCCTTTAATATTGGCGATTGGATCTGCAGTTACACAAGATGTTTCGAGCTCTTTCCCACACGTGATACTTTTTCTTCTTGGAAAGCACATGAGCTGGGCCCACACAAAAATTTGGCCTAGGCCAAAGCTAGGCTACATTTGGCCTAGTTGGAGGGCTAAAGGGCCAAATGTGGCCCTCCAAATTTGGCCAAAAAATATTTTTGCCCATGTCTGGAGATGGATTTTGCATTATTTTAGGGCTATATTTGGCCTATGGCCCATGGGCTAGAGATAGCCTCAGGGGGAAAGTGAAGCCCTCCTCCCAACTTGGGTTTTGTTTTCCCTCCTTATGGAAAAGTTTGGGAAAATGAGAAAACATTAAATACAAATTTTTCACGATAATTTTGTCCCCATTAACAATTTAGAATTACAATATATCATTAAATGCATTCTTTTTTTTATTTAATTTAATATGGATATAATTGAAAAATTATATAAACTTTGTTTTTCATTCCTACTCAAAACTAGGAAATAAAGTGATATCTTCCGGTTACTTTCTCAACACTACCAACTGTGAGAAAATAATATTCTATTTCCAATCACTTGGGAAATGACATTGGTAGTGATTTCCTCTCAAATCTGTTACGTGAACCAAACGGGGCCTATATGAATAACGCGACGGTGCATAACATATCGCTCTTTTGAGCTTGCTTCTGTTACGTGGGTTTTGTTACTCTTTGTGCATGGGCCTTATGTGAATATTTGGGGGCTTTAGGCTTAATTTGTAAGCAAGTGATGGGCTTGCGCTAATGTTATCAGACATTATGAACTTTAGCGTTGGCCTCAATTTCCCCGTGTGAAGTGTCAATTTGTCATTAAACCCGCATC
This sequence comes from Prunus avium, assembly GCF_965620075.1. Lineage (NCBI taxonomy): Eukaryota > Viridiplantae > Streptophyta > Magnoliopsida > Rosales > Rosaceae > Prunus > Prunus avium. The sequence goes on from NC_142286.1 coordinate 40,399,348, forward strand.
TCCTTAGTTATGGATATGCACATCCAAGCACGGCTGTTGTGATGTGGATTCAAGCTAATGAGCGCTAACGTGATGAATACTGAACACGTATCACCAAACAATACTAACATCTAACTACAATCAACTATATAGCATGATTACTACGAATATGCATTGGAATGATTAGTTTAAGCATTTTTACTATGTTGTATATTGGAATGATTCAAATTTCTACTTGTTCTGTGTGTTATTTACATATGTGTATTAGAATGATTTAAATTCATGAAATAAAAAATTATGTGAGTTACACATTAAAATTCGTAATTAAATACCTTCAAAATCAAGAATTTGATCAATTAGATGCGCAATTGATTCAATTCTAATTTTTTGATTCCTCTATTTAAGTTTCTTGATTCATAACTTCTCCCATTTATGAAATATACAAATATTGACCACTTATATTAAAAACTTATTGTATTAATATATGTGAGTTAGAGCAAGTCCAGCCATAGAGCCAAACCGGGCTAAAGGCCCCCCAGGCAAGCAAAAAACGAGTCCAACGGGAGAGATCTAGCCAGGGCAAGGCATGAGACCCACCAGCCTGGGCAAGCCCACGGGCAAATCTTGCATGGGCTCAAGCCCGAAGGCGCTGATGTCACGCTGACGTCAGCGAGCAAAAAAATTCTAGAAAATCCAAAAAAATTCAATTTTTTTTTATAAAAAAAACCAAAATATTATGGATGTTTTCCCTATAAATACATAACAATTTTATTCACTTTCTAAATTGTTTATATTTTGTTGCATAATCTTTTTCTTTTTCTTGCCCTTGCCCTAGCCTTCCAAGGGTGGAACCAACTAAGGCAAGGCTGCCACTATTCATGTGAATAGTGGCAGCCCTTGCCTTGCCTTAGCCTTGTCTTAGCCTTCATGGGTGGACTTGCTCTTAGTAGCATGAGGTAATGTCTAAGATGTGAGAGTAACAAAAAAAACACACTTCATATTGTGATAAATAGTTAATTTATGATTGTGTCTGAAAGTTTAGCTTCAAAAGGAAGAAAAGAAAAAATAAAAGAGGGACAGAAAAAGAAGAAATCCATTATTCCAGCCGAAATAGAAAACCGCTTAAACCTTGACAGCTAGTCCAGTCCTCTTCTCTGTGGATTCGAAGAGGAGTCGCCTCGCTTTGGAATCTCTCTAAACCTTATTGTCCGCACAGAGCACAAAGAAAAACCCTCCATTTCCATGGATATGCAGCAAAACGACTTCGATCGGATCCTCTTCTTCGAACACGCCCGTAAGACCTCCGAAGCCACCTACACTAAGAACCCTCTCGATGCCGGTGTTCGTATCTCCTCCCTCCTCATCCTTCTCATTCTCCTTTCTGAACCTGGGGATTGCTAGCTTTCGAGCTCTAACTTCTTTCCCTTCTTCGCCTTTTTCCTTTAAACAACTTATATTTAATTTTTCTATTTTGTAATTGCAGAACTTGACGAGATGGGCTGGAGCTCTACTAGAGTTGTCTCAGTTTCAGAATGTCGTAGAGTCAAACAAGATGATTCAAGGTGCCAACTTTCCCCCAAATATTCGTCTATCTCTTGAATGCGAGACTGTAATCTCTCCTCTTTAGCCTTCATATTTGGTATTGTTTAATTGAGTAGTTTGTAAGTTTTAAATTTGTAAATATGGGTTTGTGATTGGTTGCACAGATGCAATTTCAAAGCTGGAGGAGGCATTGTCGATTAATCCTAAGAAACATGATGCTCTTTGGTGCCTGGGAAATGCTCATACTACTCGTGCATTTTTTAATCCGGACCAGAATGAGGCAAATCATGGTTTTAATAAGGCGTCGCACTACTTTCAGCAAGCCCTTGACGAGGTACTTCACCTGCCAAATCTCAAAGAAACTGTATGCTTGTTGTCAAAGTATGTCATTGTTTTTCCAACTTGGATGTATGATGAGTATTTTCTTTTCTTTTTTGCAGGATCCGGGAAATGAAGTCTATCGAAAGTCTTTGGAAGTGGCTGCTAAGGTGCTTTCTAACTTGATCTGGTGAAAATGCTTTTTTGTTGTTGTTGAAATCATGTATTGGCATCCTTAGTTGCGGTAGCATGGGGGACTGCCAATTAGAACCTTGATTTTTAGTGGTTGTCTCCAAGTCTAGTGTGGTGTCAGCTGTTTTTTTGACAAGTCAATTATACTTTATAGTATCTCTGGAACTGTATTTTTCTTACAATTGTATCTGGATTTAACAACCCAAGAATGTGAGACTTGTTGCAAAGTTATTAATGACTGTGTTTATAGGCCCCGCAATTGCACTTGGAATTCCAAAAGCATGGTTTTGGTCAACAGGTGATGGAGGCCGCTGCTGCTGCTGGACCTTCTACTTCATCAGGTGCAAAGGTGATTTTTCTGTCTCATGGGGATGTCATTCAATAGTTCATTGATTGTTGATGAATGATATTGTTAACCTCAGTGCATCGCATTTGCACTCCTTGTGCTTTCATTATGGTTGTTTTCTTGATCTGTTGATGAATTATTGCTTTATCCCCTTGTCCCTCCTCCCTCTACAGGCTACAAAGAAAAGCAAGAGCAGCGATCTCAAGTATGACATATTTGGTTGGATAATCCTTGCTGTCGGAATTGTTGGGTGGTTAGGATTTGCAAAATCCCATCCTCCTCCTCCTCCTCCCCCACATCCGCGCTTTAGTTAGACATAGTTTTTGGCACTCTGGAAGGTGGTTTGGAGATGAATCATTCATCAGCAGGTGGAGATGTACATTTGCAATGGACTCATATCATATGTGGCAGACCATCCATAAGATTAAATAGTTAGCTTTGCCCTAGTGAATATAGTGAGGCTTCGCCAATGTGACTGATGATAGATAACAATTTTGCATATTTCTCATAGTCAAATATTGATGACGGTTGAGCAGCTGGTTTTGTGGATGTTGTGTTGGTTTGTCTTTGCAGATTCAATTCCTTAGTTTCAAATGCCCATCACGACAGAGATGGGGGTAAATCTGGTTATGCCTTTCGCCAGCATGCAATTACTTGTTCTGATGCATGCTTTCTTTCGATCCATCATTTGAATAATTCAAATTTTTTTTTCTTTTGGCTGGATTGGGTGATCACAATTAATTAAGCAAAAATATCACATTTGAGCTCATCTTAAAAAGAAAACTAATCTCCCCGTAGTTTAGATTAGATTAACATAGCATATCGCTCGTATAAAAATAAGAAGAAAAGCAAACTAATTAATGAATAAATTAAGTTTCATGCGTCGGTTGCATTCTTTTCCCCATTTTGAGTCATTTTATGGGGAGGGTGTCATATATGGGTCATAGATGTAAATCTTCATCTTAGCCAACGATTCATCTAAATAGTAACTTCACTTAAGTTTAATGAAATGATCGTGTGACAAATATGAAAGTTAACATCTATGGTCCGTATATGACACTCTCACTATAGAATTTAGCTTCCCGTTTGTGGGCTTTATGTTAAATTGCAGCGGATAACGATCCTAAACTAAAAAGCCCCAGAATTCGGCCCACGAAGCTATGGGCCAATGAGCCTATGAGGCATTGAGGCGTACCGATTCCGAATGTCCACGTGCTGCATCTCCTATATACGGCGCCGTTTCGCCCGAAGAACCCAGAAGTTTCTGTATGGCTGCTGATGTCTGTTAAGATTGGTGCGAGAAACTCCGAAAAACAATGTTAATTAAGGCTCTTTGTAATTTTGCATCTCCAAATTTTTGTACTTTTGTACCTCCAAATCTTTGAGATAATGGCTTACTGTAGTATCCAGACGAAAGTTTACAGTGGCGACTTAGCTTCGTCTTCCAGCTTTTCGCGGTCTTTGGCAGCAGCGCCTGGAACTCTTGGCCTTCATTCAATTTCAAATGCAAGCCGCCGTGTATGCTGTGACGCTCCAAAACGCCGGCGTTTCCAAGTGTTAGCTCTCGCTGTGAAGCGGAGCCCCAAGCGTCTCAAATACGCCACTCCTCGCTTCACCAAGGTCCTCTCTCTCTCTCTCTCTCTCTCTCTCTCTCTCTCTCTCTCTCACTGTTTAAAATGTAAATTAAGCAAAACTTGGGCGTTTGAGCATCCGAAGCTTATGAAATTGATTGACTGATAATATCAGGAGGATGAGCTGCTTTACATTGAAGTTGATCCATCACTATCAGGAGCGGACAGCTGGAAATTGGAACCAGTTGTTCATCTTTTGAAACAGGGCGGTGTTGGTGTTATTCCTACTGACACTGTGTAAGTCACAGCCCAACAAAACAATCTTTCTTGCTCATTTGAATTTGAATTGTAATTGCAATATTGTTGTAGGTATGCAATAGTTTGTGATCTCAGAAACCACTCAGCCATTGAACGCCTTCGTAGGTAAGATCCTCTTCTTTCCTTGTCTACTTTGTTCCTACTCATTTGAAAATATTAATTTACTAGTAAAGAAAAGATGCATTCTTTCTTTCATTGCAGAATCAAGAACGTTGATCCTCAAAAGGCAAGCATCACGGAATCCCTTTACTCATGATCACTTCAATATCATTGCTTCATTAACTCTGTTGTTAATCACTAGATAATTTTGTGATTATTGGGTTTTCTTCCAATTTTCATTTTTGATTTCTGCTTTTTTTTGACATGGCTGTCTGTGTGACTGACTTACTGGTGCAGCCCCTTAGCATCTTATGCCACTCCTTCCACGACATTGATACGTTTACAACAGGGTTCCCTCGTGGCGATGGCCAAGGTCATGCAAATTTATTCCGCGCTGTTAAGCATTGCTTACCTGGCCCTGTAAGTTTCTTCTTTGCTTCTCTTACTATTATTACTTGCCTATAGGAACATTTTTTTGTTTTATTTTTTAAACCTAGTCATCTATAGCATTGACTAAAACTAAACACTACCACCAGTAGACAATGTTTCATTGTATAGCAAGCACATAATACTTATGATGGTCCTCTAGATTCCTAAAATTTGGCCTATAACAGCACTTTTTGTGTAACAGTATACTTTCATCTTAACTGCAACCAAAGAACTGCCTAAACATTGTATAAGGTACGGGACGGCAGAAGCCAAATACACTTTAAGGAAAAATGTCGGTGTTCGTATGCCTGATGAACCCATATGTCAAGCAATACTGGAGAAGATGGGTTCACCATTGATATCCACAAGGTAACTCTGATTTTATTTTGTATACATTGGTATACCTTCTCTTCATTAATGACGTGAAGAACTGTAGGAAGATGGGAAGCTCTTAGCATGATGGAGTTTTAAGCAATCTATATGAGCTTATTCTTCTGTTACAATCCAATTTATTATGGTGTTGTACTGAAAGTTTTCCTGTTGGCAGTGTCAAGTGCCCGAAGGAGAATGAGTGGTTGTTAGATCCTGTCGTTATAGCTGATATATATGGACCTGAGGTATGGGTTTGGCACATGAAGGCTGTTTAGTGTATTCTGAAATTGAGCTCTCCCCTAAATTGTGTGTTCAAATTCATTATAGGGCCTTGATTTTGTCGTTGATGGCGGGGTAAGAGTGGCTGATCCATCAACCGTAGTTGACATGACAGTGATCCCTCCCAAACTCATACGACAAGGAAAGGTAATGGGTCATCCATGAATTATGGTTTCAATACTTTCTCATAACAATATGAGCCTGGCGCTCCTGGAACCTAATGATTTTGGGCTTTCCCTATGGCCTTCTGTTAAACTTATTTCCTAATCTTCATTTTGCAATATTTTGTGGGCCTCTGAACCAGTGATAATAGCTACTGATATCTGGTCTATTTATCTTTATCACTTCTAAAATAGTGATTCTTTTGTATCCAGGGACCTAAATTACACTGGATGGTTGCAGAAGATTAGTACAACGATAAATCAATCATCTTGATAAATCCTGTGGAGAACCGCGTTGAATGTCGCACTGGTTTTTGTAGCTGTCCTGTCCTGTATCTTCTGTATAGCCTTGTAAAGAAGTGGTTGAGTAGAAAATTGAACAGTAGAGTGTGTGAAACCCAAAAGGAGAGCAAACAGTGCTTCCATGTGTCAGCACTAGCTTTCCTTTGGTCAATCCGAGTTGTAAGTACAGAGCAACTACACTGATAATAGTTTGGTTATAGTGGACTGAATTGACTATTTGCGTACCATGTTCATTAGAAACCGGGACGAGCTAAACAATATATTTCAATTTGGTTTTAGCATTTTTAATGTGGCACAACTACAAGTACAAAAAATAAAGACGCCAATGGGTTGGTGAGTGGAAGTAAATGATGTCTGTGAACTTCTTTAAAGAAGCAGTTATGAGACTGTGAACAAGGGCTAAGGTGGTTGCACTGCCCATTTCTATACGTGGTCTTCATTTTAAAGCCGTAATAAACAGAACACTCAACATTTAATTTGCCCTGCAATAAACAACCACCGCTTGCTTTGGCCTCACAGTCCAGCCTTCTTTTATTTGTTTTCCTCCTTCAAGATTTGAGCTTAAATGCGATTTACATGGCCGTCCCTGAAATGGGTTTGTTCAAGTTTCTTGTTCTGGTTACTGTTCTGGTGAATGTACAAAACTCAGCCGAGTCAACGGTCCTCATTCGTTTTGATAGAGTTCCGCCGACACGATCCCGGTATTCTTCTGCAGTTTTCCGGTACTCAGTTTTGACGCTGAATGGCTCCAATGCATGCAACAAAAATACTTGTTCCGTTCACTGTCAGGTACGTCCTGTTCTTCTTTTAACCGCTGCGTTTTTATAAGCTCATAATTAAGTATTAACAACTACTTCAATAATGTTGTTGTAATTATCAGTTTTCTTAAGTAGGAGATAGTGATTAAATCTGTTTAATATGAACAGCTTGATGGCCAAACTCTGAGTCCATGTCCAGCTAAGGTCATGGTATTCAAAAACCTGACCGTCAACCGTGATCACATATTTCTTCTCAACGTCACAACTTGGGATGGAGACAGAAACTCATCAGCTTATTCTTGGTTTATTGGTCAGTGACTTTCTTTCATAGTTGTAAAGTTTTTTACATTTACATTAATTTCTTTTTCTAAAATGCTGAACAGGGGATTTTACTTTGTTTTTTTCATCTATCTGATAGATACAATACCACCAACTGCAATGATTTTTAGCGAAAAGAATTACACAAGTGCGGAAAAAATAGCCATTGATATCACGTTTAATGAAGCTTGCACAGGGAAAGGTGGCTTCAGGTGCCTCAACTCATCAAACTGTGATGTAAGTGGATTTCTATGCTTATGTTTTTACCCATGCATGATGTTATTCAATGACGTTCATAGTATACCATGGAAAACGATGCATAAGGTAAATTGCATGCTTTTTTTTTGTAGGTAATAGTAGATGGTCCTGGCCGTGTACAGCCATCTTCCTTACGCATGATTAAACCTACCATCAGTTATAGCCTTGATGTAGTTCTCTCTCTGGCAAGTATGTACGGGCGTGTCGTAATCAGAATGGCAGATGATTTTTGTACAGATCAGGCGGGAAACAGCTTTACAAGGACAAATGGTTCCACTATAATCATTCACTTTGGTAAGACATAAGTCACATTTGTACTTCAATTATGTTTCTAAACAAAATGTCCTTTTGACTCTCCAAATCTTACAGATTGTTCACATTTCTTATGAATGCCTTAGATAGAAGACCAGTTCTTGCAGATTTGTGGACCTCTGTTCCAGCCTACGAGTTGATGATCAATGGGGTCCCTCGAACTATCCTTGCAACTAACAAAATGGAGGACTTGAACATATTTTTGGACTTCAGCATTCCCATTATAAACACAACAGAGCAGATTCTGAATGCATTGGTTGTGAATTCAGGTAACTTAGTACCTATTCATGGCAGAAATCAAGGAAACCGCCGATTTAAATTCCAGGTAAGCAACTACAGCTTTCATTAGTACTAATAATGCAGTGGCAGGGTTTTTTCTGGAAGCAATTTCCATATTAGCATTGTTATCTATCAAATTATTGTAGCTAATTATTGTGTGTGTGTTTGTGTTAGCATTGTACATTTATGTTGAGTTTTTTTCCTGCTGTAGCTCAGGAATATATCTAGGACTGAAATCATCAAGATTGAGTTACAAGCTGGATTAATAATTGGCAGGACAGGCATTCCTGTGTCACCGATTCCCTCATTTACGTTTCTTTATGGTATTCCACCGCAAATATGTTAGTTCTGCTAGTTTTTTTCGGTAGCTTTATGGAACTAATTGAATTGCTTTTCTCTCAGATTCCATGGAGACTAGTGTAGGGCTGAGCACCAGTTCTCCAAATGTTACTAAGGACCACGATATCAATGTGATTGTTGAGTTTACAAAACCGGTCTTTGGCTTTCAGGCCTCCATGGTACAAGTGGTCGGCGGTAGAATAACAAGGCAGGTGCATATGGTGACTCTTGAAATACCATTAACAATGTTCATTCATAGTCATAGCTCGCTTCATGCACTTGAAAGAATGTCAAAATTTTCTATTTTGCTTCTTGTAGGTTTAGGGAACTTTCAAGAGCTCTGTACTCATTGAATGTTTTGGCAGTCACTGAGCATACGGTGTCAGTTGCCGTCCCTTCAGGGAAGGTATATGATATATCAGGAAATCTTAACATGGCATCTAACCAACTTGAAGTGAAACACTGTATGAATCATTTCTTCCTTTTATTCGGTACTCTTTATATCTATTCATTCTTCACATTGCCTTTCTGCTTGGATTTTTTGGGGATGATACATTAAATTTTACTCTCTAGCCAGATTTGAAACTTGCAAGATAGGAAAGATAGGCAAGAAAGTTAATGGTTATAGCCGATTCTCACTACAGCATCTTATTTAATAAATCATTGGAACTTAATACTTGTCAGAGACTTGGAGAAGAAGATATATATTATTAGAAAACACACACGGATTCACTGGCTTCTTCTGTGCTTGACAAGATGTATATTTTTACACTCACACACACAGATTCACATGGCTGCTTCTCTGCGCAGACTCAACCCCTGCAATATCAATCGCATTGCACTCTTTTGTTACTGTGGGTATGTTAGCGACTTCACTAGCAGCTGCCATTCTTTCAATTTCAACTGCAAATCTTGGAGCAGTGGGCACTCTTGCTTCTGAGAGTTCAAACATTGTTTCTTCTGATTCAACGAATCTACACGTGAGATTTAAATTGTTTAGTAGATACAATATCCAAGTGGATAGCTTTTGCTATATCCCATTTTTCATTCCTTCATTGTGCATCTCCTTTTTAGTTATTAAGATTCAACTAAAATGTCTGTTTATTTTTAACATAGGGGATGTTTGGACACCTTCAAGTTTTTGTTCTCTCAGACTGGCTCTCAGTTAATCAACCAATTGATTATTTAGAGACAACAAAAGGTCTTAGGTGGCTCATACCTCGTCAAAAGCTTCCATGGAAAAAGGATAGCACTTTAGTTTGGCCCTGCCAAGAGAAGCCTGAGAGGAAACTCAGTACCTCTTCAGTACAAGGATCACCACATGAAGGGACAAGAATCAGAGTTGACTTCTATCTCTCCAACTCTTCTTATATGCAGCATGAAGTACCAGTGCCAATTGAGGTGGACCCCAAGCCTGGCTGGCTTCATGGGCAGCATAGCATGCGTCTGACTCCTTATGGACTACCTCTTCATTCCAACGAATACTTCACTTATTTCTTGGTGAGTATCCATTATTTAAGCATTCAATGCTTATTTTCCTCATCCATGAAAACCACTCTAGTGCTAATCCTTAGTCTTACAGAGAGGAGAGCCATTGTCTGCTAGCAATGTCATCAAGGGAATGGAGAACTACAAAGGGTAGCTCCAGAATTGCCTTTACCTTAGTGCTTTTACATTAAAATCAGACGACTCGAAAAGTGACAGGAATATAGGGGCTAACCTAATGTTATCATGCCTAACTAACTTTTAACAGGTGGGAAGATTTACAGATGAACTTGTTTTGGCTTGGTATTGGAGGAGGCAGTTTAGTCATAGCCCATGTGTTGATATTACTTTTCCTAAGATGGAGATTAGGACCACCAGCTCATGGTATACTCTCAGTGCCCAGATTCGAGCTCTTTCTTCTGATTCTCATGCTACCATGTATCACTCAGTCCTCAACATTTGTTATGAAAGGTAAGGAGCCAATTTTGTTCTTTCTAAATCCAATTGTTTTGTTTGCCACTCGACAATGTTTTTGAACTCAAAACTACTCTAATTTACAGGTGGTACAACTGGGGGAATCATTACTGGGGCTTTATTGCTGGCTATCCCTGCAGCTCTTATTTTATCTGTGTGCCTTTTTCAAATAATTGCAATCTTCTATGGCGGTTTTGTTCAGTACAAGGAAGTTAAGCATGTAGCTAGAAAAGAACCATGGACTGCTAAGCTTTGGTATTTTTTGACAGGGAGACCTAGTGCTGGAAAGTGGTTTTATAAGGAAGGGCTACCTTCATCTTTCCTTTCACTATTTGGAATTCTCTTTGAAAGTTTTCAGGGTCCTCCATTATTCATCTTTGTTGATCAAAATGAACCAAACAGCATATCCAAATGGACTGGAAGTGGCCATAGTGGTATTGGGAGAATGCGACCAGTCAGCTTGGAAGACAGCACTGAAGAAATTAAGACCCCATTGTCCAAAAGGCTCTTGGGGTGTGCTAGATCTTCCTATATTATTGTTGATCTTTCGAGACGGGTCTGCTTGGGGATCATATCGGGAGCTTACTCATCAAGGAAATCAAGCCAAAGCCACTTCGCACTGGCCATTACGCTGGTACAGTTCATGTATCTATTTACTCTGAAACCATACATCAAGAGAGGAGTCCATATGGCAGAAAGTGTTTCTCTACTGTGTGAGATGGGCATATTTGCTCTACTTATCAGCATTAATGGCTCAAATCCTGTCAAAGCAAGAAATTTAGGATTTGTAATGCTAACTCTCCTCTTCCTAACCTTTGTCACCCAAATGATAAACGAGTGGCATGCTCTGATGAAATCCCTATTAAGACTCTCACAGCCTCAAAAGAATTCATTCAAGCTTGGATTAAAGTTTGCTGCTAAGGGCCTTGTCCTCCCATTCCTTCCAAGGAAGCAATGGTCTAGAGTCATACCTGCATCCTCCCAACCAAAAACAGGCCTAGCTCCAGTCCTTCCTTTAAGTCCAGACACAAACTTTGAAAGAAGAGATACGAGAGCACCACGCACTGGCCCAATTAGCGCTATGACTGCAACTGTAGTCCCTGTGATCAGTCCTGGATCCTCTGGCCTTGATGTTCTTGAAATGGCAGGTTCCAATAACGTGGAGGCAACCGTCAGTACGCAGAGAGCAGTGGAAGCAAAACGGCAAAAGGGACTTAAACTAGAGCCTAAAAGTGATCTGAAGAAACTAAGGGAGTTGGCAAGGGCAAGTTTTTCAGGTGACTCAATTTTTGAGGAAGCTAGCACTAGCTACTGTTCTCGGATGCAACCTTTATCTGGTGAACCTTCACTTCAAACTCCCCAAGCCTCTACTTCTAGAACTAAACACTAGTATGAAAATTGTAAAGGGTGGGATTGGGTATTTTGCTTAAGTTTACTTCTGCACACAATTTCTTTTCTCCCAAAGTCATATCAGCTTTTAAATTACTGCCAATTCACATCAATTTTCTGTTTATCAATGTTCTTTACAATCTGGCAGACAATTTTATGCTAAGTCAGTAGCCCAAGATTCTCATATCAGTAGACAATTAGCAGAAAGAATTCACACATATTTGAAACAGCAAAATATGATTGAAGATTCAAAGGTACAAAATGCCTGCTGTCCACAAAAAAGTTTACTGATTACAAGGTAAAAATATCACTCGTAAATCTAACAATTACATCTATCACAAGTGGGTTATGAAATGAAAACATACATCGATCAGAGAAGGTAATTAACCAGGGTTTCTTCATGGCCTCTGAGGTGAAAACTATCTGCCCAAAATCTTGATGTGAAAACAGAGACAACTTGTTGTGATCAAGAAAAGGGACGGCAAAGATTGATGCCTCAGTGAAAGTCACCATAATCATGATGAGGCACGCTCTGAGCAACATATGCATTAGTGTAAATGTCATCAACTGGGTCTTGTTGCTTAGGCTCCTGCGATGTCAGTAACCGATTGAGGCCATGCACAACAAGCCACCGATTCTGATACATATCTTCAGACACCACAGCAACTTCATTAAGCGCCGGAACTTCACCAAACTTGATCACATTGATCATGAACCCTTCTTCAAAAGTTGGCAGCATGGTCCCATCATCAAGCCCCACCAAATCTTGCCACAAAAGCATTCTTGGAACGACATGCTGACGGAAGATCAACGAGTAATCGGTGGTGTTCCTCTGGTAATCTTCAATGGCCTCATCGACCGGAGCGAAGATTGTCAGCCTGGTCTTCCTTTTGAACGACACCAGCTGCGCATCAAGAAATGCGGCCATGATTGAATACCCTTTAGACCTCAGCAAATCCGCAACGAAACGGAAAGATTCAGGACCAGGCCGGCGCGATTCGAACTCCGTAACTTCATTAGCACTGGGACCAGGGCTTGGTGATTGAGCACCTGAAACAGAGCTCATCAATGGAGGAGCCGGTGTTGAAGAGGCATCGACCAAGAACGACGAATTGAAGAACTCATCAATTCCGTAAATGACGACCGACCCATCATCCAAAACAGCGTTTGGATCAATCGTGAGGTTGTTGATGGACAAATAGCCTTGGAAATTTGGAGACCCAATGAGGGTCAAGGTGTAATTGGGGAGCAGAGTTGGGATTTTGGTGTTGGGACGAAGATACTTGAGGGTGTTGAGGGAGAGTCTTCTTGGGGAGACGTGGTAGAGAAGAAGAGGGAGAGAGGGTTGCCCCAACCGAATGAAGGCGAGGTCTGGAGGAGCGAAAATGGTGGCGGTGGGAGATTCGAATTCGAGGGAATGGGAGACGAGTTGAAGCTTTAGAGCCATGGAAAGGAAGCCAGAGTTGGAGAGGACCTTGGCTGCTTTCAAGAGGGTTACGGAGGTAGCAAGAGCCGGAGAAGCAGAGAGCGAAAGGAGAGTGATGAGAAGGATCAAGAGAGACGAGGCCGCCATTGGAGACTAGCTTAGCTTGGTTTCAAGGGACGATGTGTTTCTTGGATTGTTTCTTTCTTCTGTGTTTCAGCGATGTGAGAATTAGAAAGAGAATCTGTTTGTTTAGTGTGGGTTTGAAGCAGAGGACTTAAAAAACTCTGGAAAGGCTGAGAGTTATAAGGGCGGGAAATCAAGAAATGAGTTTGTTAGTTCGTTGAGGTGGTTAGAACTTAGAGCCATGACCAAACAAATTCTCTCTCTCTCTCTCTCAACATAAGCTAAGCTCCCTGTTAGCAAATCTTAATTGAGCCCAATCCTCCTTATCACATTGGGCTAAGCAAATGATGGGCCAAAATGAAAACATAAACAAATGAAGGTCCAGCTCCAAACTTAGGCTTAAACTCGGAAGCCCAATTGCGAATAAAGCGTGTGCTCCGCACATGCAAATTGCGTGTATGGGCCATATGGAAGCGTGCCTGTAAATTTGCGAGTGTGGGTTGCACAATTGGTCACGTGTGTTTTTTTTTTTAAACAATGGCATTTCGCAGATACTAGTAGCAATCAATGTTAATTTGTGTTAGAAATGACAATATTGTTAATTTGTAAATTGTATCCATTGCTTTGTTTTATAAAACACATTAAATTATAGTCTTAGAGACAGACAATTTGCATGATTTTATGCAATAACAACTTGCACATGGTTCCCAACTTCCCACCCTCACAGCTTGTGTCCACTATCAACTTGCAACTTACTTAAGTATTTTCTTTTGCGTGGACAATCGGCATTTTATACTATTCTAATGTTTAAAGAGGGGGTTCAAATTCGGGTGTAATGAACGGCACACTACATTGCCCAGCATAATCCACATTTGCAACTTATTTAATTACTTGTTATCTTAATTGTTTTTTCCTTTCTCATCAGATCGGTTATTATATATAAGCAACAAAAAGATATTTTTTATTTTATTTTATAAATGTAATAATAGAGTTAACAATATTGTAAATTTGTCTAATTGGTAATGGCTTTACAGTTTGCATTTTATTTTTGTGGGGGACCAAGTTCTTTTATATGGACCAAACATAGTACAAATTGGAGGCAATCAATAAATTCATTCATTGTATAGATTTAGGAGCCAAATCTTTTTAAGCCGTTCATTTCCAAACTCGCGCCAAGAGGATTCCCGCTACAATATCAAAACTTTGAAATCAAAATAAAAATATCCAGCCAAAGCTTCCCTCGCAAGCTTCTTCCCTTAAAACGTCAATTTTCATTTACCAGAAAAGCCCTTCACCTAATAAAAAATTCAAACCACTATTACTGTCCACACTCGTTATTCTCCTCAAATCCAAGGGTAATTTCTTCACCATGCCCCTCAAATGACCGTTACACCCCTCTCCACCATATGGTCCAAACCGTCCTCATCCACTGGCCGCAAACGCAGACCGTAGAAATCGATTGCGCGCCTACTCATACAAGTTTCCGGAATCCCCAAAGTGCCCTTGTTTGGGTTCATTCTCCCGCAAGCTTTTCACAAATTTGAATCACCCGCTCCCAAAAACCTCAATTCAATATTCAAAAACCCCCCTCCTTTGTATGTGTGTGTATATATATGCAACCCTAACCCACCAAATTATCAAACCTCCATACACAATCTTCGAAAGCTTCAAAATCCCCCCTATCAAATTTCTTCGATCATCTGAATCTCTGAAATCTTCCTCGTCATAAAAATGCCTGCCTTCCCAGAAGAGCCATTGCTTGCTCCGAACCCGGACCGCTTCTGTATGTTCCCGATCCAATACCCGGAAATCTGGGAGATGTACAAGAAGGCCGAGGCCTCCTTCTGGACCGCCGAGGAGGTTGATTTATGCCAGGACCTACGCCACTGGGAACTTCTAGCCCCCGGCGAGAAGCACTTCATCACCCACGTGCTCGCCTTCTTCGCTGCCTCTGACGGCATTGTTTTGGAGAATCTCGCCGGAAGGTTCATGAAGGAAGTCCAGGTCTCCGAGGCTCGAGCCTTCTACGGCTTCCAGATCGCCATCGAGAACATCCACTCCGAGATGTACAGCCTCCTCCTGGAGACCTACATCAAGGACTCAGACGAGAAGAACAGGCTTTTTCATGCGATCGATACCATTCCCTGCGTCACGAAGAAGGCCCAGTGGGCCCTACGCTGGATCGACGGCTCAGAATCGTTTGCGGAGCGGATCGTGGCCTTTGCTTGCGTGGAAGGGATATTCTTCTCGGGGAGTTTTTGCGCGATATTTTGGCTAAAGAAGCGCGGGTTAATGCCTGGACTGACGTTCTCAAACGAGTTGATCTCGCGAGATGAGGGTTTGCACTGCGACTTCGCGTGCTTGCTGTACTCGCTGCTGAGGAAGAAGCTGAGCGAGGATCGGGTGAAGTCGATCATACGAAACGCGGTGGAGATAGAGAGAGAGTTCGTGTGCGAAGCGTTACCGTGCGCCCTGGTGGGGATGAACGGCGATCTAATGAGCCAGTACATCGAGTTCGTGGCGGATAGGCTGCTGGCTGAGCTTGGGTACGGGAAGATGTACAATGTGCAGAACCCGTTCGAGTGGATGGAGCTGATCAGCTTGCAGGGGAAGACCAATTTCTTCGAGAAGAGGGTTGGGGAGTACCAGAAGGCTTCAGTGATGAATAGCATCAACGGCAATGTCGATTCGCATGTTTTCAAGATGGATGCGGATTTCTAAAAGCCGCTGATTCTGATAGATGTAGCGATGTGGGGGGTGAGGGATGAGATGTGTTTGTGTAATATTTGAGTTTTTTAAAGATCTTTTTCGAAAATTTAATTTTATAATAGATATGTTTGTTTGTTCAATCTCTTGTTCTCTAAAAATGATAAATGGAATATTTGACTATCTCTTTATTCTTATTTTTGGCATACATTTTGTGTTGTGGGGGTTGGTTGGTGGGTGGTGTGTATAATGAGAAAATGATAGTTTTTTTATTTTTGCCTTTTCAAAATTTGAATTGATTGGGAATTTAATTTAGAAGAAAAATGCCATGGCTTGGGAAAAGGGAGGGTGTCTCTTTATAGACCTTATCAATAACAGAGACAAGGAAGGGTGTGTGTCTCTAATAATAATCTCCAAAAATGGGTTCGCAGTTGCAGAGCTCCTCAGAAATGCTGTCGAGGGAACAGTTGCTTCATCTCTTCGATCGATTCTCTTTCCTCACCTCTCAGCCCGGTACAATTTTCCTCTTTTATCCTCGCACGCACGCATTTTCCCTTTTTCTTTTTTCTTTTTTCCTTTTTCCTTTTTCTGCAAAAACAAAAAATATATCAAAAAATATATCTTTTTTCCTTCATTACTCGGTGGTGTTTCTTGGCGGTGGTTCAAATCCTTTTATTTGGAATTGCAGATGGGAAGAAAAGAATCGCAGATGGTGTTGAGGACAAACAGGTCGTTTGATGTAATTCCTGAGTTTATCTAACACAGCACATTACGGACTAGTGAAAATTCAGCTTGAATGTGATAATTAACTGTTGTTTAATTTTCTTTTCATTATCTGATGATGTCTAATAAGTAAAATTACAATACGCAGGAAGCTGTTGCCATAACCACTGCCATCCAGGAAGAGATATTTCTGGAGATGGGGATTGGTAAGTTTTATCTTGAAATGCTAATTATACATATTTCTGGAGATGGGGATTGGTTAGTTGATTGTGTTCATCTATATTTAACTGGAAATCCCAACAAATGATGTATATCATACTGCAGTTTTACATTTATCGACTCAATCCGTTCTTTATGTTGAGATCCAGTTCCTGTAAATGTATGTGCCTGATACTTGCAGTTGAGAACTTCTCTCTAGTTAGGAAAAAAATGATTTAGCAGTGTTGATCTTCTATACATCAGATAAACCTAGTATTCTATGGCCACTGGTACAACCTCACTAAAAGTAAATGGTTTCTTTACTACAGATCCAAGGTTTGGCATATCATCCCTGGGAAAGTTGAATGAAAAATATGAGAATGATCAGGATATGATGATCCGCTTTTATAAGTTCATTGCAAGGTAATCCTCTTCTGCCTATTTTTGAAGTTAAAAATTCTGCTTAGTGTTTATTTCTTATTGCCTTTTGAAGTAACAATCACAAGGAGTGCTTGAATTCATTGTAACTTGTAAGCCTTGTGCTCATGTGTGTTAGCCTTGGATATTGGGCTAAAACTACAAATCTTACCTTTAAAAGGTGGGGAAAGATAACAAGAAAGGTTCGGATATTTGTATTGCATGTTGCTGTTAGTAGTACTCATCTATGGAATGACAGGGAGGAGATGGCCTGTGATGAAGCTGAGCTTGGAGCAGATGAATTTGTGGAAAGGATGCATAGCCAAGAAAAATTACAGGAGCAGGTAATGTCTGTTCAAATATAACAACTATAATGGTAAAGGTGGATGTTTCTAAAGCACCAGAGGTAAATATTTTTCAGCAACTAGAGATGCTAAAGCACATGCGGAAATTTCCCTTGGATGATCAATCTGCAATCCTTGAGAAGGTATGTGGCTGTATATTCTCTCTTAGCTCACATTCGATTAAGAATTTGGAACTTGCACGACAGAAAGTTTGGTTTTATTTTATCTAATTGGATGGGAGTTTAGGAAGGTGAATGCAATCCCAACTTGAAATTCAAAGAACAACAAAGCCAATATATTCTGAATAACATATTGTTTCGGGGTATTGTTCACACAGCTGCGTCAGCAGATGGAAAATGCCGATTTTGACGGTGCTGCATCAGTTTTGTCTTCAGAGCAGATTCAAGAGATTGTTCGGAGGAGGGTGTCTCCTTTATTTAAGCCAAGGTAGATTGGAACATGCATCAGTGATGCAATGTAGTTTGGTTTCAGACTGGTACTTTGTCCATGGTCTCGATGTAGCTGTTGTTTGTTGTAGTAATTGCTCATTATATGTAGACTGGATTTCGGTTGTGAAGTAAATTTGTTTTTAAGAAGGTAACAGATCAATGAACAACTGGACACACTTCGCTTAAAAGCAGTGAAAAAACACAAAACAAAACAAAATTTTTGATCTGCACCCTATTAGAGCACCTCTACCCCAAAAGGCAAGGGCAAACCAAAGGCAAGGCAAGGTTTGTCACTATTCATGTGAATAGTGGCAGTCCTTGCCTTTTTGTTTCCACCCCAAAGCGCAAGGGCAAAGGCAATTACTATTCACATGAGATATGAGGAGATGAATTTGTATAGAGTTTTTGGTGTGAAAAGTAAAGAATATGGCTAGGTATTTGTTAAAAAAAATTATGGAATTTTTGGTATTTTTTCCAATTTTGTTTTTAAGAAGGCAACAGATCAATGAACAACTGGACAGACTTCGCTTAAAAGCTGTGAAAAAACACGAAACAAAACAAAATTTTTGATCTGCACCCTATTACTGCGAGCAAAAATCAAACCCATAAAAAATGGACAAAAAAAGGTCCCACCGAGATTTGAACTCGGGTTACTGGATTCAGAGTCCAATGTCCTGACCACTAGACCATGGGACCTTGTTGGTGTAGTCTTGAGATGTTAACTAATATATACATAATAAGTTGCAGCAGGAGCTCGGTTTCATAATATTATATATCCATTTATCGATATATATATATATAAATTTTAACAAAGGTAATATTTTAAATATTTATAATGTTTAGGAAATGGGTTCGAATTCAGATGTAATGGGGTGAGCATACTGCTACCTAACCTATATTTCCTAATTGAAATTCATTGCCAAATTTCCATTTTCACCTTAATTGATGGGCGATTCCATTCTGAACCCAATAAGAACATGATATTACGAAGAGCGTGTAACTCTGACGTCGCAAGTGGAGATGGCCGAGTTGGTCTAAGGCGCCAGATTAAGGTTCTGGTCCGAAGGGCGTGGGTTCAAATCCCACTTTCCACACTCTGTTTTTCTCAATTTTAGTTTCTGGTTGCTTCCATTCCATTTAACACAACCACTCTCCACGCTACCAAACCAAACACAGCTTCTCTAGATCCAGTTATGTCCCTAATGCTCCAAACACCCTATTTTCCTCTTTTCACTTCTCTCTTCCTCTGTGTCCTGGTTCTGTTTCGGAAGAGATTGAAAGCCAGAGGCCTCAAGTCACCTCCTCCAGGGCCATGGAAACTGCCTGTTATTGGAAGCTTGCATCATATGGTTTGTCCACTACCACATCATACATTGAGAGACTTAGCCAAGAAACATGGTCCCATTATGCACCTAAAGCTGGGCCAGTTGGAGGCTGTCATAATTTCCTCCTCCACAGCAGCCCAAGAGGTGTTGAAGACACATGAGCTTACATTTTCTCAGAGGCCTCTGGTTTTGGCAGTACAAGTTATGTCCTTTGGTCAAGCAAGTATTGCCTTTACTCATTATGGAGACTTCTGGAGAGAGCTGAGAAAGATCTGTGTTTTTGAACTTCTCAGCGCAAAGCGTGTGCAGTCGTTCAGATCAATAAGAGAAGAAGAGGTAGGGAATCTTGTTGAGTCTATTTCCTCTGTATCCCAGCAGGGAGTTGCCATCAATTTCAGTGAGAAATGCTTCAGCTTGACAAATGGCTAGTGTCAAGAGCAGCGTTTGGCAAAAAATGCAAAGACCAAAAAGAGTTCACCTCATTGCTTGAGGAAGCAATCAAACTTGCTGGAGGGTTTGACATTCCTGATTTGTTTCCTTCCCTCAGATTTCTTGGGTATGTTACTGGGAAAATTCCTGCAATGAAAAGGATACGCAAAAAGCTCGGTAAAATTCTTGAAAGTATCATCAGCGATCATATGATCAAAAGATCGAAAGACTTGATCGCCAGCCGTACTACAATAGGCTTTGACAAATCAGAGGAGCAGGAGGAGGAAGATTTTGTTGATGTACTTCTAAAACTTCAAGAGTCCAATAAGCTGGAATTCAACTTCACAACGAATCAGATCAAAGATGTCATTATGGTGCCTAAACCAACTATTTTTTTAAACTTGAGATATCAACTTTTTCTCTCTTTTTAATTTTTTTGGCAATGCAGGACATCTTCTCTGCAGGGAGTGAGAGACATCAGCAACTACCATAGAATGGACAATGTCAAAGTTGATGAGAAACCCTAGAGTGATGAAGAAGGCCCAAGCTGAAGTAAGACAAGTAGCCCTTGAAGGAAAGAAAAATAGAATTGAAGAAGCAGATGTTCAAAAAATGGATTATTTGAAATCAGTGGTGAAAGAAACTCTGAGGCTGCACCCTCCAACCCCATTGCTCCCAAGAGAAGCAAGGGAAAGGTGCCAAATCAGTGGATATGAATTGCCACTTAAATCAAAAGTGATTGTCAACGAATGGGCTTTAGGAAGAGATGTGGAGAGTTGGGGGATTGATGCTGAGTGTTTTAAGCCAGAGAGGTTTCATGGTTCTTCCGTTGACTTTAAAGGGTTTGACTTTGAGTTCATTCCATTTGGGGCTGGAAGAAGAATATGTCCGGGCATAGCATTTGGGGTAACCATGATTGAACTTGCACTTTCTCAGTTGCTCTGCCACTTTGATTGGAAACTGGCCAATGGGATCAAACCAGAAGAAGTTGACATGACTGAGACTTTTGCAGACTTGTACCTGATCGCCACCCCTCGTTTTCGTTTACTCAATGAGTCAGAGTAACTCGGGTTTAGCTAGTTGGTATGCTTTTAATTAATTATTAAGTAGAAAAATATTCGCAAAAAGAAAGAACATGTATGTATAATGTACTGTCCGGAAGGCGCAGATTATGATTATCAGTGGAAGATTCAAGATTCTGTCCACAACGACTGTATTAGCATGCAGCAGACATGAGGATGATATGCTTATCAATAGAGTGTTAGTTGAATAAGCTCCCATGGTACCGTGGCGTGTGCGTAATCCTTTTCCCTTCCTAACAACCTATTCATCCTTTTTTCTCTAACAACCTATTCATCCCTTGTTAAAATAATGCCAGCTTTGCAATACAAAACACACACACATGGATTCTGGTCTTGTCCTTGCGGTAAGATGAATGTTTGGTCATTGTGTCTTCTCCTGAATTCACTTTTAGTAGATGTGTTCTCAATCTCATAACATGAAAAACACAATAATTAAAGGCATGATCATAGCAGATGTGAGTTAGATTAGTTAAACAAAACAGTGTACCCAGTTCCTTGCGTCCGAGTGCATTAGAGTCATTAGAATATTATTTTGTAAAAAAATAAAAATAAACATGCTCGTAAAATCAATTGAGTTATCTTTTCTTTTTCATGAACCAGTACAAGCCCAAGACCAATGGCCTTCATAACAGATCAAATCAGCTGTGTAAGGCCCAATAAGAGAAGGGAGCAATATTGCAGTAAACGACTGAATCAGCCCAAAGAATGAAAAGAACTCGGAGTGATAACCCAATCAGCAGCCTCCATGGATAAGGTTTCACTATCGCTTCTTCCTCTTCTTCGTTCAAAGCTATAAGCTTTGGCTGTCCACAAACTACACAATTTACTCAGACAATTACACAATTCCCAAATCATATTCTTTTGTTTATGAAAGATTAGTTCTTAGAAATGGCGGTTGCATCTATGAGTTTCAACCTAGTCGGTGCATTCAGAGGGCTTTCTCTGCCCTCGGGCTCAAGCTCAAGCTCAAGCTCATCATCGTCCTCCTTCTTCAGGGGCGATTTGGGTTCGCTACAAGTGGGTCCCAAGCTTTCATTAGTGTCAAACCCCCAGAGATTGGCCTTGACGATTCAAAACGCGCACAAGAAAGGAGCTGGGAGTACCAAGAACGGTCGCGATTCCCCAGGCCAAAGGCTCGGCGTCAAGATTTTCGGTGACCAGGCTGCCAAGGCTGGCTCCATCATTGTACGCCAGCGTGGCACCAAGGTACGCACTCAATTACACCCAAACCAAACCAAACCAAAATGTTGTTAATTTTGTAAAATCAATCTTATATTAGGGGTTAAAGTTGTACTGATTTTGAGCCCAAAGTTTGTGTGATATTGGCTCAACATTGAAGAGTGGCATAAATAAATTGAAACCATTTTCCGTGAAGCTTAGATTATAGAGATGCATGTTTGATAAATCTAGTGGTGGGTGGATGGATTGTGAAGAATGTCCCTTCTTTGAGTGTGTTGAATTATTAAGGATTCTGCAAGTTCTCAGAAATAGAGGGTGAGTAATTTCAGTGTGATTTTTAGCCAATTAAATTAACACCACCAAGACTAAGACTTAGTTTTTATCCACTTCGATTGACATACAAAATCTTTTTATGACCTTCGGATGTTTTGGCGTCAATTTCAGTTCCATGCAGGGAAGAATGTCGGGCTTGGCAAGGACCACACCATATTCTCTTTGATTGATGGTTTGGTTAAGTTTGAGAAGTATGGACCTGACAAGAAGAAGGTTTAATTTGGAGTCCCTAAACCCCTTTAAAGTTACTGGTTTCAAATACTAACACGATTAAGACTTAATCGGGGACTTGTATAATTGACAGGTGAGTGTTTACCCTCAAGAAGTGCAGCCTGAGAACCCCAACAGCTACAGGGCTAGAAAGAGGGAGAACTTCAGGCTACAACGGGAACGAAAGAAAGCACGAAAGGAAGGCTACATCCTTCAAAACCAACCTCAGCTAGTACTTGCGTCTGCTGATGTTGCAGATGTCCCCCCAGTTTGTTGATTCTTGCTGATCCTTGGAAGTTGAACTTGTCATTAATGCTAATTTTTCTACTCTACATTGTGACCAATGAGTTTTTGCCTTGCCTTTCCTGTTTCCCTTTTGTATAATTTTGTATGAATGAAATTTTATTGGAAAAACTCGAGTCTTGTATCAAGTTCGCAAATTTTAGTTCCGCTCCCTACCGAGCTTTTCTCCCTTGATAGCAATTTGAAACTCAGTTATTATGCATATCAAGATCGAGATTAAACGTAGTTAGATGATGCAGGTTACTACTCATTCAGACAGGACCAATCAATTTGGCTTCAATTGAGAACAAAAAAGCTATGCTGGACAGGACCAAGAGAAGTTCTGTTTCAGAAATTTCATTTCAACTCGCTTGAAGAAACAAATGTCTAAAACACTGTAAACATCCTATGCAATTGGTGGTGCTACATCTTATCCCTAGTGTTCACTGCCAACTTTACTTTCATCTTCTATCAGAATGCCAAATGACCTGCGCCACAAACATTTTACCAATGCTTAATTCGCATACAAATAATCAAAACTCAACATCCTTAACTTGTCTATACTACAAAATCTGTTCGATTCTTCAACACGATGATCAAACACTCGAGTGGTAATTAAGAAGCAGAAATGAGAGTTTCAATTGCGAAACTCATTGCATGCAAAGCGATCATCAAAGAAGAAAGAAACGAATACAAGTTTAATTCTGTGTGCCAAGAAGAGAGTCTTACTTTAACCAGATCCGACGATGATGTTGTTGATCGGGATGAAGATGAGCTTCACGAAGAAGCCAACGAACCCCATGACCACGAACCCGATAGCCGTACGGACCGCCACCTTTGTGAACTCTGTTGCATTCAAATAGAAAAAAGAAAATCGCACGGGAAAGATTAGTCAGTTCAAAACACAGATCTCATATGAAAGATGTTCAAATTAAGAGGATTACACTACAATTTTCGTAAACATTGGATTAATTATCCGAAAAAAGAAATGGATCGGAGTTAAGATTGGATTCGAAATGGATGGAATTACCTTTGCGGTCGGGTTTATGACAGCGCTTGACGAGGCGAACGCTGTCCTTGGAGAATTCTCTTAGCGGATCAAACACTGAATCAATGGCGTCCATTTTTTTTTTCTTCCGACGAATTCCCAAGATTTTATTTTTGTTTTGGTCAGAGCCTCAGAGAGAAGAACACGAACAAGAATTTGAGTTAGGAGCTGATTTGAGAGGAAACAGGGGTTTTTATACAATGACACAGTAACACCCCTCGATTGCAATTTGCGCGCCCCAGTCAGTATACGACAGTCGTTTCGGCGTATCTCCACTCAAAAACTCAAAATCTTCGTTCATTGATCTAGCAATTTTCCACCTCAATTCCGCAATTTCAATCGTGATGACTTTTTTTTTAATTTTTTTATACAATGCGAATATTTTAAACTACACTAATATACAGAGAGGAAAATTGAACTCAAGTGTAAGAATGCAGGCATATTATATTGACCAACTCGCTTAACAAACTCGAGACTCATTTTGAATAAAATTTTGAACCCAACTTTTTATGTGAATTACAAATGGACTATGTATCAACTTACTGGCTCATCAGTCATAATCTTCATAGTTTCTTCCTATAAGTTGTACTTTTACACACGTATTTTACACACGTATTAGGAGTCAGCAGCTTGAAGTAAAATGAAGATGAAGAAGGAAAAAAATTAAAAAATGAAGAAGAAAAAACAAGGTAAACCGAAAAAGAAACAAAGAAACCCAAGGTGGCAAATACCAGGAAAAGATTCAGCTAAATCAAGGTGTGATTTCTCCGGTACAATCATTACAACAATATCGTCCTCATCGGTGAACCTAAGATATCCTTGAAATCAGAGGGTGTCAGACTAATAGCAAGCTGCTGACTCCTAACGGGTTCAACCTTCGATAGGTACATAGGAAATTCCTAAAGAACAATTAACCATCATCACCTACAACATTTTCAAAGAATCTGTTTCCAATTGATTGCAAGAAGCCAAACCTACAGGTGCGGGGAGAAGGCAAACCATTATAACAAATCCTAAGCACATTGTATTGTAGGTTTGCCATCTCCTTGTTCCTATGTGGAGTCTGGTTTTTTCTCACGTTGAACAGCTCGTGGGACAAATGTCAAGCCGCGTGTGGGTCGACGACCAAAACTGATGGATGAGGGGCTGGAGTCTGAAGTGCTTAATTTGGAGACAGCAGAAACAAGGCTATCAATGGTTTCGTTTTCTACTTCCATACAAGATGCATCTGCCTTCTTAGGAATAGCTTGTTTACGTTGGTTCTTCTGCCTCTGTTTTTTGGAAGGTTGAGCCTTCTTGAAAAATTCGAATGAAGTGGGGAATTTATGCTTGTCCACCAGATGCTGTTGCCTACTTTTATAGTTCTTGAGCTTCAAATCACAGCCTTCTACAAGGCATTCATACTGTTACACACAGACATCCAAACCAAATTAATAGCAAGATGGAGAAATGATTCACCCTTTGAATTATGATCATCATTTCAGTATATAAACCAGAATGTATATGTAAAGACAAGATATCATCTAGCAAAACCATGAGCTTTGAAAAATTCCAGATCCATTCTTCATGCTTAAGCAAAACTAGTTATATACTTATACTTGATTTGAAAATTTAAAGGATAATAATGTTCAGTTCTCAGGTAAGGACTTTAAGTTAGCACCCAGACTGGGAGAAAGGCAAAAGAGAAAAAGGAAAGCATGAAATGACTTCTATGGCCATGTTTTCCTTTTATTCTTTGCTTCACACAAAACTCTCATATTTTAAATCAACAACATGTTCGCAAAAATAAACGAGGGCAGCCACAAAAACTGGTGTAGACAAAAGCCCAACATCATACAGACAATACCAGCATGAGTCATGGAAGAAAATGAAGAGTAAATACCATGGGATAGCCGCGTGCAACTTTCGCCTGAAAGAAAGAATCATGAGCTTCAGATACATGTATGCTGAGCAACCGTGATGTTGGGTAGACTCTAGAGCACACAGAACAAGATGCAGTGTGCCGTGCATTATAGTGATCTTCAAAATCCTCCAAGGAACTCAAGCGAGCACCACAACCAACAATGGTACAGAAAACCCCCCTGCGCAGCACACACTTCACATTTCACATTAAGGAAAAAGCAACCAAAACCCAAAATGTGTCTTCTTGATCAAACTCTTTTTATAAATTTCATGTAACTATGAATACCTGCCTTCCTCATCTACCATATTCCGAAGTTGATGCCTTTCATCTTCAGTTAAATCCAATGCAAGCTACGGAATATTACAGTAAATTGATTAAGGAAAAAGCACCCCAAAAAAAAATTCGAATTCAAATTTGAATTCATTTCAGCCAAATGTGGAAGCATAATTTTGAAATGCTAATTGTGTTTGATGCTTAGAAACTTCGTTAAAATTCGGACTCAAGAGAAGCAAATCATCTCAAATAACGTCACACTTCATACGATTTACACCAAATAAGAAAGAAAGGAAAAGAAGAGAACCTGTTTGGCAAGCAGTTCTCTTTCGATGTTGCCAGATGCGAAAAAAGGAGATTCAGGGCCGAACCTTCGACGGAGAGGCTTCCAGTGCGGAAACCCTAACTGTGGTCCTTCTACATCCATCGACGCCATGGCTTTGTGCTAGACGCGGCTTTCTCTGCTACTGTGAGCCCTGAGAGATACTAGTTGATCGACAATCGTAATTTGTACTCTCTCCAACCGAACGGAACGTTAAGCGGCTTCTAGTGGATTACTTAAATCGGGTACGAAATTCGGGCTTGGTTCTCAATGAGAGGCCTGAAAACTAGCCCATCTATAGATCATCGTTCTCAAGCCACGTTTGGGCGTAAAGACAAAACCATATGGGCCTATTTGCATAGTCAAAGAAGTATTGGGTTTACATTTACTGTTTATTTATCTTGGATAGTTTTTGGCCTTTTATAAATTACTCTAATGTACGGGGAGAGTTCAAATTTGAATAAAGGGGGGGCCCGCGTCTGGCATACAGCTTTGGCGAACTGGTCTAGCCCACACATGCCGATAGTTTGTTTTTCTTTTAGTGCAACTTGCAAGTAATGCGTCAATCACTTTAGGAAGTACTTAATAACATCGTGATAAGAGTTGGTAGACATAATACTGGATTTAACAATAATTATTTGACAAACATGCTGCACACGCTAGGCCAGAGCCCAGGCAGGCGGGGGATGAAATGAAAGTAACGTTCCTATTGTTGTTTGATAATATTTATCTGACGAATTTACTAAAATAATAGAAAACCTGTTTGAAAATGTGAACCATATATGAACTCAAATGAAACCATGAAAGTCACCTTAGACTCGTGCAACATTACGTAAGTTGGAGATAAGTATTTGTTATTTTGTCATTTTCATTTCAAACTAGCAAGTAATGACTAAGGGAGTTGTTGCGTTGAGACCCAAATCGTCAAAGAAATATACCAAATACGGGGCAATAGATGCATGGTGGTATATGCTACACGTATTTGAATTTGACTTGCAAGGTTCAACAAAAAGGTTTACAATTATTGTAAGAGGGGTTTGTAATTCAAGTGGTTAAAAGCATTTATCTATACACCCGATGTCATGTGTTCGAATCCCCCTCTTCCGATGTCACTTGTACGTATAAGAAAAAGCACAAACCGTTGGATCATAATGATCAAGTAATTTATAAGATTGTGTTTCGTACTATGAATTAGCATACATGCTAATATAAATAAATGACAGCTACAAAGTGTGCTAAAAAAGGAGGCTCTGCATATGTAACTTGGACATAAAGATGCCTCTACAAGACAATGACCAACCCCCAAGACCCTTCATCCAATACAACAGAGGCCAACAAATACAGAGCATGGCTACAATGTAGAAGTAGAACATTAGGACATTTAATCAAAGTCTTGGACTTTGGACGATTAGACGCTTGGACCAAGTAATAGTATGCATGACCAATCTTAATTAACTATGGTTCGAAGGGTTGTCATTGTCTTTCTCAACTTCCTCTTATCTTCTCTGACTATAAATAAGATTCATAGCTTAATGGAGACTACGCACAGGGAGAAAGAGACACAGAGAGTGGGCTAGAGAAGGAAAATGGAGGCATGTAAAGGGTTGTTGTTGGTTTTGGTTTTGATGGTTATGCAGGGGAGGGAATCAGAGGGACAATTAGCAGAAAACTTCTATAGCTTTACTTGTCCAAATGTTGAATTCATAGTGAAGCAGGCAGTCTCTACAAAACTAAGCCAGACGCCTATCACAATTCCGGCTACTCTGCGACTATTTTTCCATGACTGCTTTGTTGAGGTAGGTTGCAAGCATTGAAGCAGGGCAATGGGCATGGTGTCTAAAATGTCACAATACACTCATCCTTTTCTTGGTTAATCAATCTTCAACTTTAAAATCAATTTGCAGGGATGCGATGCATCGGTCATGATCGCTTCAGCAAATGGGGACGCAGAGAAGGACTTCACGGATAATCTTTCGTTAGCAGGAGATGGATTTGACACCGTCATCAAGGCCAAGCAAGCAGTGGAAGCACTATGCCCCGGTGTCGTCTCTTGTGCTGACATTTTGGCTCTCGCTGCCCGGGATTGTGTAGTCCTCGTAAGTCATACCATGACACTCATGGCTCGTGCAAGGCAGATGCACAAACTTAACTCAAAGCTTGTTAACAAATAACAATCCAATCCACTACTTATCTCATGACATGTTAATTCCACTTTCAAATTCTCTGTAGGCTGGAGGCACTGCATTCAGCGTAGAATTGGGACGCCGTGATGGACTGGTTTCACAAGCCTCTCGGGTCGCCGGGAATTTGCCAGAACCAAACTTTAATCTCGACCAGCTCAATACCATGTTCGCCAAACACAATCTTTCCCAAACTGATGTTGTTGCATTGTCTGGAGCACATACTATAGGCTTTTCGCACTGCGGTCGCTTTTCAGACCGCCTATACAACTTTTCATCAAACTCTCCTGTGGACCCTTCTTTGGATCCTGGCTATGCCAAGCAGTTGATGGGAGCCTGTCCCATAAATGCAGACCCAGTTATCAACTTGGACCCTGAAACCCCAGACACTTTTGACAACGCCTATTACAGAAACTTGGTTGCAGGGAAGGGGTTGTTGAGTTCGGATCAGGTTCTTTTCTCTGACTCTGCATCTCAGCCTACTGTGATTGATTTTGCTAACAACCCTGGTAACTTCAATGGAGCCTTCATCACTGCCATGAGGAAGCTTGGAAGGGTCGGCGTTAAGACTGGTGACCAAGGGGAGATAAGGAAAGACTGCACCACCTTCAATTCATGATCTATTGATAGCCAGCAAGGAACGATGGATCTTGGGACGATAAATTGCTGGTTCTACTTAACACAACACATTGTGTGAAAAAATAGTCTCCAAAGAAGAACTAATTTCTCAGTGATATACTAATATCTGTTTGTCCTCGTGACAATTGTCATGGTCATGGGGGAGTCGTTGATTGGAAAGTATAGGAAGGAATACCTGCAATATGACCCATTTATTTATAAAGAATATCTGTTCATAATTTATTTTGTCTACCTGGGCAAGTATCTGCACTTCCTTTGGACTTTCAGTACTCAGTTATTTTCGACTAATGAGCCGGCAC
Source organism: Prunus avium (assembly GCF_965620075.1). Classification (NCBI taxonomy): domain Eukaryota; kingdom Viridiplantae; phylum Streptophyta; class Magnoliopsida; order Rosales; family Rosaceae; genus Prunus; species Prunus avium. The sequence goes on from NC_142286.1 coordinate 40,428,759, forward strand.
CAAATACAAATGGATTTACCATGTGAAAAAGAAGTCAAAACGTCATGGTTCCTAATTGATAGTTGGAGTTCTTGATTATTTAGAACAAGGCTAAAGCTGCTAATACGCTTGAGAAAACTGTAAATATCCGAAGCTACAGAAAAGAAACTCAGGAAAAACAAAATAAGTGACAATCTTTCTATTCAATCATGGGAGAATATTGGGCACAAACTGACTCTGAATTTCAAAACATTTCAATGTCAATTGAATCTCCAAATTAAATACAACATTCTTACACATCAAAGGACAATCTTACATAACCAATACATAGCGCTGAATTGGCACACGGAGGGAAGGAAAAACCTGGGTTTCTGGTTCTGACCCTTGAGAGTTTCTGGAGAGTGTGTAATTGCCTCCATCACCCTTGATATATGGTTACAGAAACACAGAGAAATTCTACACAACCTCAGACAAGGAATGCAAGCAACAATTTGGAACAAATGCACTCTATTTTGAAATGGCAACTTAGGAAATACAGGATGATTCAGTTGGAATTCTCTGGTTTTGAAGGGCCAGCTGAACGGGATTTTCCATAGAGGTTGGTATATACAATCTTAGTCCGATGTACCAGAATCATGCTTAAAACAAATGCAACAATGCATAATCCGGACATAATTAAAGAAGTTAAGAAGAAGCATATAGCACCATCACACTTTGGTGCATCCAGTCTAAGCATGCCTTGGAAAACTGATCCTGGACTGGTATGCAGGTGATGGTGCTGATGAGCTTGCTTCTCTGCTTCCAGGTCATATATACTGCTAGCAATCACACCAGAAAAGAGCAACGAACCAGCAGGGTTTGCTATTGTGAGGAAATTGTACAAAGCCCCAAACTTTTTCAAGCCGAACAATTCAGAAGCAGCAGCTGGCACAATTGCCCAATGAGCCCCATAGCCTAACCCAACAAAGATGGTAGCAATGTACATTGCTCCAGGCCATCCAAAAGCAATGAAGATATGCCCAACTGCCATAAGGAGTTGTGCCACAGCCATTGCTACCGGTCTTGGATAAGCATAGTCCCTATTGAATGTACAGTGATGGATGAGAAGTTACAAAACCAAAATTTAAGTAATGCTTACAGAACATCTAGATAATAATGTAAGCAGTTCATACCTCACAATAATCTCAGAGAAGTAACCGCCACCAACCCGACCAAGAAAGTTCCAAATGCTGATCATGGATACAAAAATATGTGTATTATCATACCCTAGAGACTGGCTCATCTGACCCAGGTTATCAATCACTGTCAAACCAGATCCAGAACCCAAGAGAAGTGAGAAAAAAATAAGCCAAAAGTCAGCTTTGATCAAAGCTTGTGTCAAGGTGAAGTCCTCCCCTCTATGCGGACCCCTCCTCCTCTTAATCCTCACTGCTCCTTCTGCAGCTGCTTGGAATAATTTTGTTTGCAATTGGGCAATTCGTTTTTGCCTTTCTAAAGCTGGAAGCAAGTCTACTTCCTTAGGCTTCTCATCTTCCACCTCACTGAATATTACCTCATTAGCATCTTGTTCAGATTTGCCAGCTTCTTGTTTCTCTGACGCAGGTAGGAGTGCCTCTTCTTCTAGAGCTCTTGGCTCTGAGAAAAAGCTCAATTGAACAGGAATCACAATGGGAATTAGGATGAGGACAAACAAAATGACTGTAAATATAGCGATCACAGTGTGGTTCAAATCAATTAGATCTTCAACTAGCATGACCCCCATCAAATAAGCAGCTAATAGGAGGCACAGACTATAAATAAACGTGAAGCTCATGGCATCAGTTGGCCGGACTTGTCTGTGACCTCCAACTGGTCTGACAATAAACATTAAAGCAACAATCACCATTGTTGGACCAACTGCAACCATGAAAATCAAAGATGCATGATCTGGGGAATGGATCGTCACATACATCTGAGTCATAATTGCACCACCCAACCCAGCAAAGCCCTTCAGAATTCCAACCACAGGACCCCGACTTTTTGGGAAGTTTTGCACACAAGAGACCAGAGCAACTGTATTGAAGAAGGTCTCACCATTTGTTCCCACGAATATAAGAACGCACATCTGCAAAAATGCAACGGTTTAACAACAGCAAAGTGACAAAAAGAAATATTGAATCATTTTCATAATCTGTGTAAAGAATGCATGGCCCCCCTGCCAATTGCTAATCATATTGTGTGTTCAAATGGTTTCTAAATTTGTTACGAACTTTGTTGCTCTATCAAAAGTTATCATGAACGAGGTTTACTAACGCAGTAGAAGATTTTTTTTTAAAACAAACATAAAAACCACTATTGAACTCTAGCAGGATGACCATTTATTTTGTCTGTCATATCAAATTTAAAATCCATTTAAGCAAATTTTTTAGAGGATCTTGAAAATTGCAGAAATGCCGACTCTAGCCTTCAGGGACCCTGATATCTATAGCAATTCTGAAAATTCTCTCCATTTTCTTTACCTCTCCAGGATCCAAACAGAGGGTATATACTCAATTCTTCAATCCGATGTTTCCGAATGTGGCCAACAAGGAAGACTAAAAATTTATTTAAAACTAACAAATAGCACAGTTTAAGGCAAAAGATTGCTCCTTTCTTAAGGACATAAATGATTAAACTGTCTTATCATCAACTCAAACCAAAGATACCAGAAAGAATATCCATTTCCAGAGAAACCGTCCATTCCTGCATCTTCCTCAAACTGTTCAATCAGTATATTCTTGAATCGAATGAAAAATCAAATTAAATCGATGAGAAATCAACGTTTAGAAAGAGAAGGACCATCGAAAACCAACCCACAATGGCAAAATATACGATCAAACTAGATCAACAAATAACCAAACCTAGTACTATTTTAAGATCACCAATAAAAGGAAAATCAAATGCTTGAAAAGAACACAGAGAGAGAGAGAGAGAGAGAGAGAGAGAGAGAGAAAGTCTCCTTTAGATACTCACAGCCCACAAAGACAGAGTAGGAGCTCGACCAGTAACAATAAGCCAAACCCAGCCATACCCAATAAAATTCATCAAAGCACCAATGAGCAAAGCTGCCCACAAAGGCAGGACCTCGCACAAGCTCCCAGCCAAGAAGCCAACACTGTCGCCAAGGTCCTTAGCCACACCCAACCTAGCAATCTGCCTCTGATTGTAGTCCATAGAGCTCTTTATCACCGGTGATATGCTCCCAAACAAGTACCCAATACCCGCACAGGATTGTACCCACATTGCAGCCACAAAAACCAGCCATCTGTTGCTGAAGAAGGACCTGAACTTCTCCTGCAGCCGACCCATCATTGCCCACAATCTCTGTTTGGGTCTGCGCTATTGGAATTTGGAGAAATATATATATATATATACTTTTGGCAATTTTGTTTTTGCCTTTGAACTTGTTGGGTTTTATTTGTATGAAGATTATGAAGCAAGCAGATATATACAACACCAGTGACTGCTCTCTCCTGTGGAAGGTATAGGGTGGTGGTGATGATGACGATGGACCAGAGGCTGTGCGGGATTGGGTCACCGATCGTGGACCAGTGGACATATTATTTTGTTTAGGCACGACATGATTTAAATAATAAAGCATTTGATATTTGCAATATTTACGGATATGGCACTGACGCATACACACACTTGTTTGTGACTGACTGTGAGTCTGTCAATCTCCAAATAACGCCACAAGAAATAATACAACTTACAACTTACAAGCACGGCAATGGCCGCCTTACTACAAAAATCGTATCTTTTTCGAAGCTTTTTCTTGGTGAAAGAAGAAAGTCATGCCTTGTTTCTCTTATGTTTTTTATTTGTCGGTCCACTTGCTTTTTCTTTCTTCTTTTGGATCAATAATATCAATGCTCTGTTTTTTCAGGCCACTTGTTTTTGTACCCTAGAGTTGCATCATTTACCCGACTCCGACTGAGACATTTTGAGCCCACCACTTGTACAGGCAATTTTGGCAATCCGACGACCAATTTATACCAATATCATACTTGATGAAGACAAATAGAAAAATGCTTTGGCATTATATCTGTTTGAACCCAAACCCAAATCATTGCTACAAATGAAAGATTAATTTGATTGATTCTCGTCCTTTTTTTTGCACAATTTTGATTTATTTTTAATGAATAGCTAATTATACGAAATTAATCCAATAATCCAACACGATTTTTTTTTTTAAGGTAAAATATCGTATGTGTCAAATGTTACTAAACTACTTGAAATGTCTTTTTTCTATCGCCTTGTCTCTAAAAAGATTTCCATATGAAAATCTCCGAATTCATGTGCGGAGTCGGTGTGATTCATTGTACTCGATTTCATGACAACTTTTTGATGTTTCAGTTATTATTTTTCAAATTTTTTGCAAAAGAGCAATCTAATTTCAATTTGTTTATTTAAAAGAATCTAACGTCAGTTTGGATTCATTTGAAAATATATTTTATGAATCCGATTGTTTTATATAAAAATAAAAATAAAACTAATGAGCAGCCTCGTGTGAAGTTGTTTTAGGAATAACTACACGAAAAAAAGGTCAAGCGGAACATGCGGTCGGTGGACATAGATCATGTCGTTTTCTCAATAATTATGCTTCCCCATATATAATTATTTTTCGGCTTGATCGGTAGGTAATACAGAATATAATATATCCGATATCAGTAGTTGTCGTTTTTCTTCATATATCAATCAATATACGCAGCATTTTGTTGGACCGGACACACCGAACAAAGACTCTGGGTATTGAGTATTGAGTAGGGAACACAAATAAAAATACCCCCTTCCTTAGCTTGAAACGTCACATGACTATAGTAGTAGGCAATGGGCATATGCAATGAGTTGGTTTGCAAATTGCAAGACATTTTATACGTCTGGGTTCATTTTTCTCACAGCTTACTTCACTGTTGGATAAATTTAGGTTTTGAAATTAATGAAATGGGTAAATTAAATCAAACTCATATAACGGGAATAACGTGGTGGTGACGAGCACACGAAACCGGAAAAACTTGGATTTTAGAAGAGACACTTATCAAAACACCAAGGTAATTTGATAGTAAAAAGAAAGGGGTAGAGTTTTTCTAAAATAAAAGCGAAACTTCAACATCTAAAGTACTAATCACAAAAGCCCAAGACAAAATCCGCACTAAAACGAAAAGGGCAAAGTTAAATGGACCAAAATAGTATAATTTGAATGAGACACGAATCAATTAGCAAAACACAAAAGATTATTTCATATTAATAAAGGGAGAGATTTGTTTAAATAATACTATCTACGCTCAACATAACATCAAAGTCGATATGTCCGAGTGGTTAAGGAGACAGACTTGAAATCTGTTGGGCTTCGCCCGCGCAGGTTCGAACCCTGCTGTCGACGATCGTTTTTCATGTTTTTTTATTTTAATTAATCGAATCGAAGCCCTTTTGCTTTCGTGGACTGGATCATGTAGCGGCCCATTCTGCTCTTCTCTTCTTGAGTTTTGCAGTTTGGTTGTTGGGTTGGCCCCCCCTTTGGGCTCAGTTTCTTGGTTATTTTTTGTTTTTGTTTTTTTAACTTGTGCAGCTCAGCTGGTTTCTATAACATGTGATGCACAGAAGTTAGAAGTAGATGGATATCAGAAACTGAGTGAAGGGAAAGTCATTGGATGGTTACCCAACTTACCCTCTATAGCGCAGGAGGCAGATTTACAGTTTGGCAATTCAAAGTGTTTGTACGGGTTGACTGTTATGTGGGAAACTTCCTTGGGATGCATGTGATGTGAGCTGTAACTACCAAAATACTAAAATGTGAACATATGGGAAGGGAATAGCTTGATCCTCTAACCTTCACTTTTTTTTCCTAGTCATCTATCCCTTGTCTCTTCCTCCCAAAGCTCAACTTTATAATCATGCACATCTTTCATCCTTCTTTCCTCCCCATACCAACCAATCCTCATTCCTTCTCCCACTTACCAGTCACTAATTTATACAACTCATTCGCAGAGAGGGATCAAAGAGATCAAGTGCAAGAACCACATCGAAGATGTCGGATTGGGGGTCGGTTTTCGTAGCAGTGGTGCTGTTTATACTGCTCACTCCAGGGTTGCTGATTCAGATGCCTGGAAAAAGCCGATTCGTAGAGTTTGGCAACTTTCAGACTAGTGGAATCTCCATACTGGTTCATTCCATTATCTACTTTGCTCTCATCTGCATCTTCTTATTAGCTATTGGTGTCCACATGTATGTTGGCTCATGATCAACTCAAACTGCCACAGATAACACACCCAATTCTCATCTCAACTCTACTATGTAATACCCTTTAAGAATTTATCTCATTTACGTTTCAGGTTGATGATCAGTTATGTACTTAATTGGCTAGTTTGGATTGTGCATTCTTACATGATTGATTTAGTCAGATCAGATGCTAAGGTAAAATATTCTGTTCTCTTGGTCCCACATTGTTTTTCTTTGATTTTGAGTTTTGCTGGATGGTGGAGTTTCATATAGTAACTGGATATTCTTTTGGTAATTTCATGATGCACAAGTAGTCACCATGCTCCTACGAGGCGTTTCTTGCTAAACTGTAAAGCTTTAATGGGGATCACCTAAATTCATTGACTAATGAAAGAAAAAAGAAAGAAAGTCCAAAAAAATCTGGTTGACTCTCTGTTCCATGTCAAGTTCATATGTTTTTGTGGTGTTAGATCCTTGTTAAGCTATATTTCGTCTTCAAAGAAGTACTTTTACGCCGATTATTGACTTATGGTAGCAAATTGGGAAGCTAGCATGCCATGAGCAGGACCACAGCACAAGTTCTGCTTGTTTTCCTGCATATTGCAATTCAAGTTGCCATCCCAAAGGAAAGCAAAACAAATATCTTCTCTCCTATGCTATGAGTGATTTGGCTTGTAAATGAAATGCAAGCATAGTAGATACCCTAGAAAATAAGAAAGATTGTCAAGGCTGCATCAATTATAGTTTTTTCATTGCACAAAGGAGAATTCATGAAGGTAATAATACATACAAGTAGCACAACAGCACCAGTGGTAGTAAATGAAAAGAGTAAAACAACAGAACCAAATCCTTCTTTCACGTAAAAGCACTAAACTGGTCTGCTAGAATCCTAAAAACCACACCTTTTCTTTTCTTTGAGAAAATGACAATTGAGATGGCAGCTGCTTCCTAAGCATAGATGTGAATGTCAAGAATAACAAGAAACAGAATGATGAGCAAACCGTAGATAACAGCGTGCAAGAATATGGAGGCCACGCTGGTCTTCATGTTCATAAATTCGAAGGGACGTTCCTTGCCAGGCATCTGAAACACCAACCCTGGTGACAAAAATGCAAACAGCCCTGAAGCTATGAGAGGAGCAGCCCAATTCTTCATTCTAAATAAAGCCTCTGTCCCGAGATTTCCTGCCTAGCCTTCTTTGATCAGCTCAGGGCTCAAGACTCAGCAGAAGAATAATAGAGAGAGCACATAAAAAAGGGCTTTGGATGCTATATGATTTGGATTTAAGCCCTTGAAAGAGGGGAATGGGAATCTCATAAAGCTGGAAAGAACATAAGTATTTATCAACCATCCACTTTAGCCCTTGCTTCAATTTTCAATTCTTGTTATAACAGCTGTTGTTGTTGCTTGGTTGGATTTATTGGATAAGGCAGAGCATCCTTTTCATTTTCTATTGTTCAATTGTTGTCAAGAGACCATACATACATATCTCATAACATAACATAAGCAGTGAGTGCAGCCAGCCAGTCATATAAATTGCATTATTGTGTTGTTTTGTTTGCAATCAACAATAGCAGTTCCATTTAGCATTAAAGGGAAGAGTTGGCTGTTAAAAGCTCCAATCACTGTCCATTTCAGCACCGCCAGGTCTATTCAATTCGATTCTGCCACTAAAGGATCAAGCTTTATCTTCAATAGTCAAAGAGGAAAAGAATAACAAAGGAAAAAACTTTGAGCTAGTGGGTGGGACCCAATTGCACTTATTCGTTTATTCTAGGGTAGACAGTGGACCCAACTGCACTGATCTAATCTGTAACCCAAAGCAGAGAAGCCAAATCTTCACTTGCTTGCTAGTAGCTTCTTCTGCCGTTCGTCATGGTTGCTTTGCTTATTAGAATTGCAAAATTGGAATTCCGAATCTAAGTGTTACTCTCACTCAGAAAACCCTAATAAAATAAGCAAATCAAAATCCTTTCACTTCCGTCTTCATCCCCATTGCGTCCGACGAAGGAAAGCTAGTAACTCTAGGCCCTAACCCAGAAACCCTCATCCAAAAATCCGAAATTTCATTTGAAAATCAATTTGTAGGAAATAATAATGGCGGACTGGGGGCCCATATTGATTGGGGTGGTGCTGTTCATTCTGCTGCAACCGGGACTTCTCTTCTCGTTACCGGGAAACAGCAGGCAGGTGGAGTTTGGGAGCATGAAGACGAATGGCAAGGCCATAGCTGTGCACACTCTCATCTTTTTCGCTCTCTATGCCATTCTCATCTTGGCCGTCCACGTCCACATCTACACTGGCTGATCCAGTACTCTCGCCGCTTTGGATCTGTGTACACTCTGTCTCTTTTCTGAGTAACTTGTAACTTAATGGCTGTACTTGTTTTTGAACTTAATTATTAATATAAAGCACAAATCTTTAATTGATTTGAAGAAGATGAAGCTGCTTGTTTATAGTCCCTGATGTTTTCCATTTTGTTATAGTCTTGGATTTGAGAAACCGGCATAAATTGATTCTAGTTTATTCTACATGTACATAGATTTTAATCATTCCATTGGATCTCTGGTGCAATATATTCCTCTTGGAGTAGGAGTCTTCAAGATCCACTGCTGAGCTTAAGCTCCTTTCTAAATACTATGGGAAAAAAATGATAAAAAAGCCAAAGAGGTCGTGAAGTCGGGGTTTTTTGGGTGTTTGTTGAGCTCAAGGCTCATGCTTCATGGCTCAAGGTGGCCTCAACTTGAAATCACTTTCTGTTCTTTTTCATTTTTCTTGGTGAATAAGTGGAAACCTCTTTTGCCACATAGGGGAAGGCCTAGAAATGTAGAATGAGTATATCCACCTCTATCATGTGGTCTCAAGACCATCTTAACTGCTCTTTAATCTATTTTTGTTGATCTTATTTGTTAGATATTCATATTATATTTGAGAAGTGGTCTGAACTTTGAATTAGAGACAATTTTAGAGATGCGTAGGTATTTCTATTGTTATTCTTTTAGTTGGTTATGAATGTCTGTGGTTATCGGTGTAGGAAATCATTTTGCTAATAGTTGATATGCAAAATTCCAGTATAGGATATGTGCCCTCTAAGTGCATGGTTTCACAATACCCATATAAAAGATAGATCTTTGTCTAGATATTTTGCCCCTTAGGTTCTTACACATGCTTGGATGACAATGCTTCGTGTTAAATGGTAAGCAACTCCATAAAAGTAGGTTTATTACAGATAGATCTTTCTGTGTAGCTGTTACTATAAAACTTAAACAATATAGATTGGAAACTTAGTCAGATCAAACTTAATATGGAACAACCTTGCGTTGTTGAGCCTGATTGATGCTATGAACCAATTCATTGAGATGCTCCTTTACAATGTGTCAATGCCGAGTGTGAAGTGAACTAAACCAATCAGGTAGCAGGACAACATTAAAGAAGGAGCACGGTAGTAGAAAGAGGAAGAATCACTTCAGAAAAAAATTAAAAGAAAAGAACAAACACCACTGTGGGTGGTGGCTGAAAATGATATGGATTAGTTGACATGTATGTGAATACCAATTGCTATGATCAAGATGGTCAGTATGCAGAAGTATATGACAGCATGAACCAGAATAGCAATCCCACTTGTCATCATGTTTCCGAACTCCATTACCCTAGTTCTTGCCGGTAATTGGAATAGCAGCCCTGGCGAAAGGAGGATGAACAAGACCACGGCAACAATGACTGGTCCCCAATCAGCACCCATCTCTCTATGTCTCTGTCTCCGTCCGTCTGTCTCTGTCTCTGTCTCTGTCTCTGTCTCTGTCTCTCTCTCTCCAAAATGGAATTGAGGTATGGAAACTTGAGACTTCCCTTGAAATAGATAAACAGACTGTTATGATGTTTCTTAATATGTAGAAGGATGGATCCTATTATCTTAGTGAAGAAGGAGACAAGGATGCTAAACTTAGTGAGAAAGAAGACAGTGGGATAAAAGAGAGGAAAGGTATTAGGAGGAGGTGGTGGGTTTGCTTTATGGAGATGGTAACAAAGTTCTTTGCTTTCATAAGCTTCCAATAATTGTTCATTTAGCATGGGCTCTTTTTGCTTTCTCTGAAGATTGATGAAGGTGGAGTCTTCTTTACAGAAATATTGTAAAATAATGTAGCAAAATGAAGTGTAAAGTTGTGGTTAGCTTATGCATGTTTGGTTTAACTTTCAACAGGGAAAAAAAAGGCAGTGTTTTTTTGGCCTGTTTCTACAAGAAAAAGCTAAAGAAGCATGCATTAAGAAATGCAGGGACTACCCAAAAGTTGAAACACGAGGAAACGATAATGCAGACATGTCTGCTGTGCTACCAAGAATTGACTGATAAGTTTTTTGGGCCCAAACCAAAATTAAGTTGAAGCATTGTATATTTGGGCTTTCCAGAATGTCCAAGTTCAAATTATTGCCGTCCAATTCCAAGGTCGAAACAAAAGAGAGATGCCAGTTAGAGGTGATGGCCGTCCAATGAGGTAAATGAGAGGCCGTACAGTCCAAGCTCCAAAGATATTACCGTCTGCTGATTACTTAGTTTGTAACCCTTTGCTTCGTCGCGGAGCTTGTGGCTCTTTGTCTCCATCAATTCCCATTTTGGCTCTTTTCGCCTCCATTCACTCTTTTTATGGTGCTTCCTTCTTGTTGACCTTTCATTTCTATTTCTACACTCCACTGCTACTAGGTTGTAGCAAGTCTACTACCCTACTCTCATATCATCTCCTAACTTGATAACTGAATGGTAATCTCGTAGCTCCCTGTTCATTAAATTGTGAGGGAAGGGTGGTAGAAAATGGCGGATTGGGGTCCGGTGGTGATAGCAGTGGTGCTGTTTGTGCTGTTGACGCCGGGGCTGTTGTTTCAGCTGCCTGGGAATAGCAGAGTGGTGGAGTTTAACAACATGCAGACCAGTGGGGTTTCCATCTTGGTCCATACCATCATTTACTTTGGCCTCGTCACCATTTTCCTCATTGCAATTGGTGTTCACATCTACACCGGCTAGGAGCAAGCTATAATTATTTATATATTCGATTTTCTCAGGGATACATCAATTGTTTTGTCATTTCTGAGTTCAGTCAGTGTGTTTAATTTCAGCAGCATCTTTTTTTCCTCAAATACTTTGTATGAACTCTTCTTTAGAGTCTGTTTTATGGATGATGACAATTATAATTAAGAAGCATCTTCATGAAATGAGTATCAGCGAAAAACTGTATTTTCCTAGTAAAAGATAGACTAAATCATATTTGAATTTAGTTTTATATAGCTCAGTGATTGGCAGCTTCAGAGTTGGGATTTCCCTAAACTTATATAGTAACATAACAATTGAATTTTAGATTGAATGATACAATATAATATACTATGACAGGAGAGGATGATGATATCTGTGTATGTTTTAAGCAGTTACTTGCAAATGAAAGCCTCAAAACATACATCTTAATAACATAGGTTTCTTACTCTTTGATACCATCATCATTTGGGGAATAAATTTCCTCGTTTGTATACATTATTATATTATATTGTTAGTCTTTTTTTTTGTTTTTTGTTTTAAAAGAATAGAAATTCATTAATAACATGGGTAAAACAAAAGAATTTGACAATAACACACACCAAACGAGGTTCTTGCATTAAATATTAGAAAAAAACTGGAAAAGCAGCCGGCAAGATAGTGAGGAAACAAAATCCCACGTTAAAGTGCAGCTCACTGAGAGTTGAATGAGAGATGATCTAGAAAACCCCCCCTCAGTGTTTCACAGAGACCAGGATAGAGAAAACTTTGCAGTAGCTAGCTAGGGCCTAGAAACACGAAGAAGTTAAAAGGGCATTGCCGCTCAACAATCAACTGGCCATAGAAGACCATAGTGCCTTCAGCACCCCACATGATCGCACAACATCCATTAAATGCAGATCCATCAAGATCTATCAACTCCACCTCCAAAGACACACAGAGATCAATAGCATATCAAAACCAACCTGCAAATTGAGACGCCAAGAGTGGCTGATCTACAAAGATCCCTAAAACAGAGCCCAAAAAGACACCATACAGACCTCAAGAAGACTGAGGGACGGAGAACCAAATTCCAGCACAAAACTTGGGGAAAACGCTCTCTACAACTTGACGCGGGAGAGAGAAATTGTTGGTCATTGGTCGCCTAAACGGTTTTCACTTCTTGCTTTGTTAATTTCACACGTACATTCATTGCTTGTATTGTATAAGAGAAATAAATAAGAAGAAATTATAGAAATGAATGAAACTAGAAGAGATGCAATTGCATTTGCAAGCAGCTAGATATATATATATATATATATATATATATATATATAAATATACACACACACACATACATATAAGCCGACCTCGAATCATGAAATTCTACATCTGCCACTGGATTCTTCATCTTCTCTACACTCTCTCTTGTATTATTTTTCTAAATCCATTGAAATCAAATGTTTCTTTGCTTTCAACAACCCAGAGTGCAGAGAAAAAAACTCCATTTGTTTGATTTGTTTTCATTTTTTACATAATGTAATTGAAAATGAGAAAAACTTGTTTCTCTTTTCCCAAGGGTCACTTTCATAGGAAGTTCCGATGATGAAGGAAATAGATAAATACGTACTTGTCTTGTCCTTGTGTATAAATAAAGGATGAAACCTGAGCTGCCGGATCGAGAAACCATCAATCCATCATAATCATAGTACACTAGATACACACTATTCACATAGTGGTCCCGTCCAGTTGCCCTTTTATTATGATATAAGCAGTACGGTTCGCTACTTATAGGCTCAGCTCAGCTGCTCAGTCAAAAGTATAAAATATATATATATATATAATTATATTTGGAAAAAACAGAAGAGAAAGAAGAAAAACTAGTTAATTATAGCGACGGTGATATATATGATATGATACATACATATTATTATTACACGGCGGTGGCCTACAAATTCAACTCATACAAATCACACCTATATGATACAAACATACAAACTGAGCCACTGAGCCCTGCAATTGGCCTATCGGACCGGACAATCTCGAGACAAATGTCCACTCGAGCTTAGGCGTGGCAACTGGAGGTGTTGCCACATTTTTCCCCCTCCCCTTAGAAAATTCAGAACAAATGGAGCATCGTCTGTCTGGGAGGAGCATTGTCATCGCTGTTGTTGTTGTTGTTAGCAGAACAACTCTGCTGATCCGCTTCCTCAGCTTGTTCCTTGTTCTTCCGCTCCTTCAGCTCTGCAATCTGAAACCCACCAAAATTTTAAGCACCTTCTCACGTAAATTACATACATACACCATCAAGTCCCGGTGAGTTGTGTATTTAACTTGTTTTTTCTCTCTCTCTCTCTCTCAATTTCTAGTATATTATTATACAATATATACCTCCTTTTCCATCAGAAGCTTCTCTTCCTGCAGTTGTTTTTCCTGTTCATTAGAGTTAACAAATACAAATTAGTTTCTCCCTTGGTTACCACTCTCAACTCAACCAACATAAGTTAACCCTACATAAAATAATAGCTGAGAAATACAAAAAGAACCACATTACTGAGAACCAAAACCATGCTTTTCTGCTTAAACATTTAATTCATCCAGAAAACAAAAGCCAAAAACACAAATTCCCCTGCCAGGAGACTCCACAAAAACCCTATGAAGAAATCAGATATTGCAAGCAATTAAACACCAACCATTCTGCTACTTGATGACAACAAACAACACTCTTCCTTCAATTCTAAGAAATCACTCAGTTTCTGCTCATATGCACAGTTGAATTGAATACATAATTGGCAGATAACAATTTAATTTACTCTAATGCAAATTAAATGGAGTTCGAGTGTAATTAAGAACATGAGAGATTACCTTCTCAATAAGAGCTGTTAGGCTGTCCATCATCAGCTGTGTCTGCATTCATTAATTTAATACTCGAGTCAGTCTAGTGTAACCGTGTAATTAGCAGTATCTCAAACTCTTACCATAAAACAACCACCACAAATTTAGTCTACAAGGAAATTGCATGCCACAGACCCAAATTGCCAACTTTTTACTCTTACCAGTTATTGAGAATTTAGAGTATACACTTATTATGTGCTGAAAAAGAAGAATAAGAAGAGATAATCCTTTCTCCATTTATCAAATAACTGAGCCTTCATTCCATATTGTTAATAGTTCAAGAGTAAAAAGTTGCTAAACTTTTGGTGTTTCTTTGGAAGAACCTTATCTCCAATTATCAATTCTGTCATAAGCCATTGATGCTTATTGATGCTCTTTCACATGAAATTTCAAATTTCAGGGATGAATTATATATATATATATATATATATATATATATATATATATATATATATATATATATATTCTAAAATTAAATACAGAACGTGCAGGAATTAATACTCTGTTCACAGGATCTACCAACTCCAAAACTTGAGGACAAAAGCATACAGAACACGCATTTGGAACTTTACTGATCATCAATGTGATTCTAGCTAGAAGAAGAAACTATTTATGCGGGTTTAGATCCCAAAAATAGGTACTTCACTTATTGGGAAGAGCCCTTGTAACCAGTCAAAGTGAAACCATAAAACCTAGTTCTTTTCAATGAGATGTCACCATAAACCAGAATATATGCTAGTTTAATTAATGAGGGTCTGATAATTAAAAAAAAACGATTAGCAACCTTTCTTGATCTTGTTTGTCTTAATAGTGTATCCAATTGCTTCTCAAGTTGGGTGAGCTCTGTCACATCCAGATTTTCAATGTTTTGTGCTTCCAACTCACTGCAAACACAAACACAAACTCAAAAACCAAATCCAAGTCATGTGGATGAACAAAATGAAATGTCTGCACATGTACCATACCTTTGAATCGTTTTCAGTGACCGGTTAGGGCCTGCGCAGAGACCACTCCATTCTGAAGGATTCTTCTGCACCCGAGATTAAAAGAGTGAGAAAAGACCATGTTATAGATGATAAACCTCTTCTTATCCAGAGAATATAGGGAAAATAAAACATGGGGTACTAGCAAATACAGTATATTGGTATGACTTTCATTTCAATAACTGCACTGGAAAAGAGATAGTGTGTGTCCTTTTAACATTTTCATCATCATTCATCTGCAATGCCAATATCCATTTTTCTGCTCTCTTTTTTGTTTTCAATATCCATTTTTATCCTTTAACCTATGGCAGGTGCATTAGACTCTGTGGATCAAATACAATTGTCAAGTGACTTACAAACTCCCACACGTGCAGCTCAATCCTGCACTTGGAGAGATATATAACACATAGGTCAAGCACCCTATTCACCTTACAAATAACAAAGTGGGGACTAGGGTATTAGATGACTATTGTACTCAGGACTCTATCTCGGGTCTATGCTTATCCCATGTGGGATTTCTCTTCGTTATCTGATTACATTGTATTCTTATCATACTTCTGTATAGGACCACTTGTATTGTGGTTTGTGATACAATGTAGATGCCACCAATCCCAAAAGCTGAAGCTCATGGGAAGTGGATCAACAGCTTAAGCTCAAAGAAAGCGTACCAACAATGTATATCAAAAGTACATTCTTCATCGGAAAATCCGGCTATCCAAATAAGTTCAGCTGGGGATCGTGGAATCTTTTTATGTCAAATAGGAATGGTGGTTGCACAAAAATGTATTATTAGGGAACTCGATATATGACTTTGGTGGATTAAGATATAGGCCAATCCAGTCTATAATCTCAATTTCAACACAACG
The DNA here is from genome assembly GCF_965620075.1 of Prunus avium. NCBI lineage: Eukaryota > Viridiplantae > Streptophyta > Magnoliopsida > Rosales > Rosaceae > Prunus > Prunus avium. The sequence continues at coordinate 40,444,718 of NC_142286.1, forward strand.
TTGAAAATAGTACTTATTAATGGAAGCCTCTGGGGCTACCTCAGATGGTGATCGAGAAGTGGGAAAATGTTAAAAGATCAGAGTAGAGTATGAGTTTCGTGACAAAAAAGAAAAGGATGGGTTTGATCCCTTTTATCCTACGGGCTGTCTTAGATCCTAAAGTTTCAATAGACAAGGATGGAGACGGTTTTGAGTAGAGGCAAGGACTGCCGTTGTGATCAATAAAAAAAAGCAAAAAAAAAAAAAAAAAAAGCAAAATAAAGATGACTGTGTAGGTCAAAAGGTTTGACTAACCTTGCCAGTACCACCAACACTCTTGGGAGCAGCATTTTCTTCATCATTATGTATCTGGTAACGCTCAAGAACCTTTCCTAAACTGAAGCAATTGATCATAAGCCAAAAAGGTTCATAAGCAAAGGTTATTTTGTGCATCAAAATGAAAGTTGTAACCATTCATGACATACATACATCTAAAAAGACAAGATGCCATTTGAATGAATTTAATTCATCTAAAACATAAATAGAATAGAAATAGCATCCATTGCTACAGTACTTAAAGTAAATTAAGAAATTCAGAATTTGGGGATTAAGAGTAAGTGGCATGCCAAAAGTTATTTGGCATTATTTGATTTACCTCTGAATTGCATTATGAAGGGTCAACGGAAACGTTATTTTCCAAGTCACAAATGCTATAAAGTAGGAATGACAGAGAGAACGTTGAATTTACGAACGTGATTCTACTCTAAAGCACACTTCCCCACAATCTCAACTTGGTGAGCTTGGAGCCATTACTATTCAAACTCTATAGCACACTTCCCCACAATCTCAACTTGGTGAGCTTGGAGCCATTCCTTACTGAATGAGGATGATGTTCCAACCCAACACATATTAGATATTAGGTGATGTGGAGCATGTGGGCTGTTGGGCTTCATACGTGAGTAAATAATGGGGAGTAGCCCAACATTTTCTAAGCTCTAGATAAGTTTCTTATCTTTACAATATGGGAAAGTGAGCTAACTTCACTTGATTCAAATGCGCTAATTTTCAAACTCTCCAAATTACTTCACGAGAGTCCAAATTCCAAGCGTTATTTGGGCTATGAAATCACTTATTGTATGAAAGCATTGTCCGACCACGAATCTTCACGATAAATATGTGGATATTCTCTTCTAATTTAGCCACTTAAAATCTCTAAATGATGATTGATGACTTTTTACAAAATCAGCTAGCTTGATATTACAAACATGACTTATCGTGATTTTACTCTATGTTTTTTGATTGGTGGTGTTAGAGACATTGCTTGTCTATCTCATTTTGCACCTTATTCCCTTTTATTTTGGTGTGCGCATGCGTATCATACTTGGTAATTTGATGAGTCTTAGAAAGCAGAATATAGATTTTTCGAAAGGCAATATCTTGGAAATGAATGTGTTTAATATGTATGAGAAGGAGCGAGAGAGAGTGAAACTAAATTCTAAGAGAGAGAGAGAGAGAGAGAGAGAGAGAGAGAGAGAGAGAGAGAGAGAATGCAACTAACATGTCAAAAAGAATGAGGTTTCTTTTTCTTTGTGGAGGGTGTTGAGCTCCACGAGTTGAGGGAATCTACAAAAGTCAATTTTAGCGTATTCCTAGGTTGGGACAGAGATTTCGTAAATAAATAAAAAGAGTGGATAAGAGGAAATGAGTGTCTTAACAATATGCGTTTGTCCTTTTCACTACATTTTTTTATAAATTCCTCCATTAACTAGTCTTTTGGTACACATTCTTCTCATGTGAGCTCTTTTTATTTTCTAGTTGTACGCTGTTTCACATGAAGTTAAACTTGCCCTACCAGTCTTATCAAACTTTATGCAAACAAAAACAGAGGGCTGCTACCTAGCTCTCTCTCTCGGTTTTCAAATCTATATTAAACCCTTCCCTTCACGAGTGTCTCAATAAGCAGGTGCCTACATAGGTGCAGTGTTGTGTTCATAAGAAAAAGGCTTCCGTCTCTTTCTTGACATCTATCTCGCAACCCTTCACTCCCAAGTTATATGAAAGCCTAAAATTGACACAAAGAAAAACGACCTTTTTGAGGTATTGAATGCATATTATGATAGGGATCACATTACAATTGGATTCTATCACTTTATATTCCACAATCATCAATCTACCACTAAATGGTAATTTCCTCAATAAAGCTATACTATCTTATACTATCTTATAACATATTATAATGCAAGCATCCAACTCAAAACCAATTGACAATAGGTGAAGTGAACAGGTCCAAGATCTTTTAAATTCTTAAACTAAGCTTCCCTTCTTCGATGTGTGACTCTTAATAGTACCTGAACTCTACATGGTAGTTGAATTAGGGTGCAAGGTAAAATTTGGGACACATAAGCAGATAACAAGTGGATTCGAATTTGATGGCTCAACTGAACGAAGCACAATACATCGTGACCGTGGAATTGTATAGGGTATGATCCTCTTTTATGGTGTGCATGGGAGTAAAGAACAATGTCTACCTCTAGTGTAGCTTGCAAAGCCCCAGTGCTAAGAGTTGTGCAAGTCCTTCAAGTTGTGTATGTCTCAAGATATTGTAGCAACATAAAAGGTAGCTCTCCCTAAATTGTACTAAGGCTTTTTGAGATAAAATCTCATACCTGGATGAATTCATGGACATGATCAATCATAGATAGATCTAGGTGGTTAAGTTTAGAACAATATTGATGCAATTACACCATTAACAACGAGCTAAGAGGATGTGGGCCTTAATAAGTGGTATCAGAGTGGATAGTTGGCTTGAGACACTTGAGTGGTATCAGATTGAGGGACGATATTCTTGCCTGGTAATAGCAAGGTCCCAATTAGGATTGTTGAAGTGCCTTCTCTCTTATTTTTTTTTTCATATAATATAAAGATGTTGATGTGTTTTGAAAGTTAAATCGTATTTATCGGTATGTGGAACATGTGCTATATATGTAGATCAGTGGCGTACTAAGGATTGTTGTCCAAGTGGAAACATGGTAAGCAAGATGTTTTGGTTTCTTTGGATGCTCCATGGTGTCCTACCCCTACCTAACCTAAGTTACCATCTGCGCTGGCCCCATGAGCTCTCTTTTTCTGACGTATAAGTCTCTTGATGGATTTGATCCAAATCAACAAGTGTTTGGATATTAATTTTGGAATTCCTAATTTGGCCTGACCAAGTGAGTAGAACGGAAATAAGTTTTTTCTTTGAAAAAATGTCAAAATTTTATTCTTTTTTACTTCAATTAGTGGAAGCCAAGCATTAAACTCTTTCACCAGTTTAGTCTCTCCTTATGGAAAACTACGACGCATGAGGTCAACCTAGGACTCTAACTCTATGCCACTGAATTATCATTTGTTTACATATTTATTGAGGTTTTGAATGGTTTTAAAACCTTCCTCTAATCTACTTTGCCATCAATTAGGATATTCATATTCTTCGGTAGCTACCAACAATCTTAACCCTCTCACCTTTTTTTTTTTTTTTTGGTCTGAACCATGAGGTGGTCCTGGATAGGCCCCAACTATGGGTGGCACCTTTAAGCCTTAACCACAACCCAGACTAATCCCCACTCACACCGGATCGGCCCGTAAGGGGTAAAGTGTTGGCCAAAGTGGTGACTTCGTACGAGAGCAGGGATCGAACCCCTGACCTCTCTTAAGGAATGAGAGTGCCGAACCACTCACACCAACCACCTTGGTTAACGCTCTCACCTCTTTCAGTACCACTACTAGTTCGTTCATTTGATATAATGAACAAAATTTTAAAAATATATAACAATTATATAATTTGTTCTATATAAAATTATATTTTCATCTTTAGATTAGATTAATTTTTTTTATTAAACACTGATGTTATGTTAGATTTTAGTTTTGATCTTTGTTTATGTATATTATTATTCATATACACATGTCTATGCGTATTTTTCATAATAATTCTAAAACAAATTACCAAAATCAAAGTCCAACCTCACACCAGTTTATCCATTTTCATAAAAATAACATCATCTTATTCAACGATGAAAATTTTAATGCCCCCTTTTTTTTAATCACCTAGTATGAGAAACTAAAAAGTGGCCTTTAATCTTTTGGTATTCCTAGATTTTTTTTTGTTTTCTATCAACGGATGGTGGAATTCGACCATGGAATCGCTTCTAAAATTAGGAAGAGAAATACGCTACAAGTTAGTATTCCTAGATAAGATTTCTTAGGGATATGCTTCTAACTCTGTATATGTTTCAGTTTTCAATTAGGACATACCTCTGCCCTTCATAGAATTGAACTACATCTTTCTCCTTTCTACAGTAAGAGTTCATGTTTAAGTCCTTGTAACATGGTCATTAGCCATGGAGTGATGATAGTCCAAAATGTTTTGACAATTAGATTGGCCGTCATATATCGAACAAGGAAAAGGATCACAGATTTGATCATGGTCAAACCATATATCATATAATACTTATTACGGGTTAATTACATACTAACTGTTTTTTTAAGTTCAAGATGGCTAAACAAGCCCGAGCAACCTAAAACCACGAAAGACTTCATGCAAATCCAATGAATGAAAATAGACCATACAAAGTCAGTCAAGTCATTTCACCCCATATAAGCCTAAAACGGTATCAACTATGCTAAAAAAGGAGGGTTGGCTACTACTCTTATGATCCATTCTACCAAGTGTTTCGCCAACTAACGTCATGCAGCCAAACAAACTCATGACATGCATGAACACTCTAATCATTACTCTATTGTTATTACCATAGGATTCCTCATGCATGGCAACTCTTCCTTGTCATCTCATCGTGTTTTGGCCTACTATTTTGAGTTGGTGCTCTAATTCTATCATGGTATCAGAACAGAATATTCACACATTATCTTATTGGGCACCGAATATATGAGAGAAAGAGCTTTGAAAAGGGATAAAGCTATCCCAACATCTAGCAAGTTGATGACAACATCACGTGACATGTCGACTCAAATTATAAACTGGGAATGTGGTTCATGCAAGAGTCAACATGATCAACGGTATAATTCATTGTTCAGCTCTTATAAGTTGCCAGATAGTGTGGCAATAATACGTTTCCCACCAAGTCAATATATAGTGAATAATGATTTAAAATTGATTTAATTTGACATTCTCTAAAATGAATGATTCTAATGGATTAAACAGTCACAAAATAAAAAGAGCAGTTTATTACGAATAAAACCAAAACAACGATTGATCTCTCCTGTTTGATGCATAGGGTGCCTTATTCTCCTAAAGCTTGGGTAAAGAGTATCAACTTTTGCCAAAGAATATTGACAATAAAAACAGAGAAAAAGAACACGATTAGAAACACTGCATGCCCTGATCAACTACCCACCTTCTCAATACACCTTATTAATTATATATAGCTACTACTCATACCAACAACATTGTCCCCTGCCCGTTGGAGATATTGACTTAGCTATGTCCTACTACTCTCGGGACACTGTAGACTGTATGGCGACATGCACCACTAGACAATAAGTGAGAGTTTCTGCCAACCCGAATTTTTTTATTTTTAATTAAAAAGAAACAAAGATGCGTCTGGTACAAGAGAAACTCTGAAGTCATTAAAGAAAATAAAAAGTGATTATATTTGTTTAATGACGATCATCTTAATTAGCCTCAATCTGAAATGTAAATAGGTAGGTAGCTAAAAGGGTTTAATTATCAACGGTGGACGATGATGGATGCAATATTAGCTCCAATCCAATCTCTTGCATGTATATTAATTAACACCATAGTTTGGTGTAAATGAAGGAAGAAAGCCAAAGAAAGATATTTATGGGGAAGATACTTTAAGGGGATATACATGGAATTGAACAAGGACAATATTGGCAAGGACAAAGAGTGCAAATTAAAGGTAAAAAAATGAATGAATTGGATTGGATTGAATTGAATTTAAATATAATAAGGTTATTGGTTCATCCTTATCAACAAATGGATGAAGATGATCATCCATTCCATTCCATTCCATTTCCATTTCCATTTCCATTTCCATGCATACATTAATAGAATATAACAAAAGTAAAGGTGGATCCATTGATGTTTGATATAA